>NW_026292717.1:0-300000 GCF_023091745.1 Budorcas taxicolor
TTCCGGCCCCGACTCCACACAAGGACTGAGGCCCCGGCATGGACGGCAGAGGAATCCCGAGAGGTCCCCTAGCAACTCGCATGGAGACTGGCCTTTCCTGAGGCCACCAGGGCCGGTAACTGAGGTCCCCGTCGTAACTCGAGAAGACCTGCCTCAACTGGAGAAAATCCAGGAGGTTCTCCCCTCCAGGCGAGATGAGGCCCATTCCGCTGAGGCGTCTCGAGGCTGATCACACCTCCCCTCTGGAACTTCGAAGGGCTCCTTCACACCCTTGGTGCAAATCAAGAAGTTCCCCGAGTACCCGTCTGCACTCGAGAGGAATCACGAGGGTCCCGCCCACATCCAGAGGAGGCCCGTTTCCGCCTCGTAGCTCGAGATGAGGGATTCTTTCCCTGCTTCGTCGGGAAAGAGTTCCCGGCGTTCCCGTCGCATCTCAAGAGGAGGCCCTCTCAACAGGAACGGCGAGAGGAACTCCAGGGTCGTGCCACCATTCCAAGAGTCCCCCAGATGTCTCAGTCCATTCCAGAGGAACCTCTTTTCCCTTCACCGGCTCGTCTTTCACGCCGAGGATCGACTCACACCAAGGTGGCACGTGGCACAGCCCTGTGGGAAAGCCTCGTGGAAAGCCTCGAGGGATAGCCTCGAGGGAAAGCCACAGATCCCTTGATCCACGTGACAGGAAGCGTGACACTACTGCTGCAGCTCGGGAGGAAAGCGCACGTGCATGCCCCCACTCGAGACGAGGCCTGACTCCCCTGGGGAGACTCAGAAGCGCCCCAAGATCCATGGCAACACTGGAGAGGAATCCTCAGGTTCCGGCCCCGACTCCACACAAGGACTGAGGCCCCGGCATGGGACGGGAGAGGAATCCCGAGAGGTCCCCTAGCAACTCGCATGGGGACTGGCCTTTCCTGAGGCCACCAGAGCGGGTCCCTGAGGTCCCCGTCGTAACTCGAGAAGACCTGCCGCAACTCGAGAAAATCCAGGAGGTTCTCCCCTCCAGGCGAGATGAGGCCCATTTCCGCTGAGGCGTCTCGAGGCTGATCACACGTCCCCTCTGGAACTTCGAAAGGGTCCTTCACACCCTTGGTGCAAATCATGAAGTTCCCCGACATACCCGTCTCCACTCGAGAGGAATCACGAGGGTCCCGCCCACATCCAGAGGAGCCCCGTTTCCCGCCTCGTAGCTCGAGATGAGGGATCCTTTCCCTGCTTCGTCGGGAAAGAGTTCCCGGCCTTCCCGTCGCATCTCAAGAGGAGGCCCTCTCAACAGGAACGGCGAGAGGAACTCCAGGGTCGTGCCACCATTCCAAGAGTCCCCCAGATGTCTCAGTCCATTCCAGAGGAACCTCTTTTCCCTTCACCGGCTCGTCTTTCACGCCGAGGATCGACTCACACCAAGGTGGCACGTGGCACAGCCCTGTGGGAAAGCCTCGTGGGAAAGCCTCGAGGGACAGCCTCGAGGGAAAGCCACAGATCCCTTGATCCACGTGACAGGAAGCGTGACACTACTGCTGCAGCTCGGGAGGAAAGCGCACGTGCATGCCCCCACTCGAGACGAGGCCTGACTCCCCTGGGGAGACTCAGAAGCACCCCAAGATCCATGGCAACACTGGAGAGGAATCCTCAGGTTCCGGCCCCGACTCCACACAAGGACTGAGGCCCCGCATGGACGGCAGAGGAATCCCGAGAGGTCCCCTAGCAACTCGCATGGAGACTGGCCTTTCCTGAGGCCACCAGGGCCGGTAACTGAGGTCCCCGTCGTAACTCGAGAAGACCTGCCTCAACTGGAGAAAATCCAGGAGGTTCTCCCCTCCAGGCGAGATGAGGCCCATTTCCGCTGAGGCGTCTCGAGGCTGATCACACCTCCCCTCTGGAACTTCGAAGGGCTCCTTCACACCCTTGGTGCAAATCAAGAAGTTCCCCGAGTACCCGTCTCCACTCGAGAGGAATCACGAGGGTCCCGCCCACATCCAGAGGAGGCCCGTTTCCGCCTCGTAGCTCGAGATGAGGGATTCTTTCCCTGCTTCGTCGGGAAAGAGTTCCCGGCGTTCCCGTCGCATCTCAAGAGGAGGCCCTCTCAACAGGAACGGCGAGAGGAACTCCAGGGTCGTGCCACCATTCCAAGAGTCCCCCAGATGTCTCAGTCCATTCCAGAGGAACCTCTTTTCCCTTCACCGGCTCGTCTTTCACGCCGAGGATCGACTCACACCAAGGTGGCACGTGGCACAGCCCTGTGGGAAAGCCTCGTGGGAAAGCCTCGAGGGATAGCCTTGAGGGAAAGCCACAGATCCCTTGATCCACGTGACAGGAAGCGTGACACTACTGCTGCAGCTCGGGAGGAAAGCGCACGTGCATGCCCCCACTCGAGACGAGGCCTGACTCCCCTGGGGAGACTCAGAAGCACCCCAAGATCCATGGCAACACTGGAGAGGAATCCTCAGGTTCCGGCCCCGACTCCACACAAGGACTGAGGCCCCGGCATGGACGGGAGAGGAATCCCGAGAGGTCCCCTAGCAACTCGCATGGGGACTGGCCTTTCCTGAGGCCACCAGAGCGGGTCCCTGAGGTCCCCGTCGTAACTCGAGAAGACCTGCCGCAACTCGAGAAAATCCAGGAGGTTCTCCCCTCCAGGCGAGATGAGGCCCATTTCCGCTGAGGCGTCTCGAGGCTGATCACACGTCCCCTCTGGAACTTCGAAAGGGTCCTTCACACCCTTGGTGCAAATCATGAAGTTTCCCGACATACCCGTCTCCACTCGAGAGGAATCACGAGGGTCCCGCCCACATCCAGAGGAGCCCCGTTTCCGCCTCGTAGCTCGAGATGAGGGATCCTTTCCCTGCTTCGTCGGGAAAGAGTTCCCGGCCTTCCCGTCGCATCTCAAGAGGAGGCCCTCTCAACAGGAACGGCGAGAGGAACTCCAGGGTCGTGCCACCATTCCAAGAGTTCCCCAGATGTCTTAGTCCATTCCAGAGGAACCTCTTTTCCCTTCACCGGCTCGTCTTTCACGCCGAGGATCGACTCACACCAAGGTGGCACGTGGCACAGCCCTGTGGGAAAGCCTCGTGGGAAAGCCTCGAGGGACAGCCTCGAGGGAAAGCCACAGATCCCTTGATCCACGTGACAGGAAGCGTGACACTACTGCTGCAGCTCGGGAGGAAAGCGCACGTGCATGCCCCCACTCGAGACGAGGCCTGACTCCCCTGGGGAGACTCAGAAGCACCCCAAGATCCATGGCAACACTGGAGAGGAATCCTCAGGTTCCGGCCCCGACTCCACACAAGGACTGAGGCCCCGGCATGGACGGCAGAGGAATCCCGAGAGGTCCCCTAGCAACTCGCATGGAGACTGGCCTTTCCTGAGGCCACCAGGGCCGGTAACTGAGGTCCCCGTCGTAACTCGAGAAGACCTGCCTCAACTGGAGAAAATCCAGGAGGTTCTCCCCTCCAGGCGAGATGAGGCCCATTTCCGCTGAGGCGTCTCGAGGCTGATCACACCTCCCCTCTGGAACTTCGAAAGGCTCCTTCACACCCTTGGTGCAAATCAAGAAGTTCCCCGACATACCCGTCTCCACTCGAGAGGAATCACGAGGGTCCCGCCCACATCCAGAGGAGCCCCGTTTCCGCCTCGTAGCTCGAGATGAGGGATCCTTTCCCTGCTTCGTCGGGAAAGAGTTCCCGGCCTTCCCGTCGCATCTCAAGAGGAGGCCCTCTCAACAGGAACGGCGAGAGGAACTCCAGGGTCGTGCCACCATTCCAAGAGTCCCCCAGATGTCTCAGTCCATTCCAGAGGAACCTCTTTTCCCTTCACCGGCTCGTCTTTCACGCCGAGGATCGACTCACACCAAGGTGGCACGTGGCACAGCCCTGTGGGAAAGACTCGTGGGAAAGCCTCGAGGGATAGCCTCGAGGGAAAGCCACAGATCCCTTGATCCACGTGACAGGAAGCGTGACACTACTGCTGCAGCTCGGGAGGAAAGCACACGTGCATGCCCCCACTCGAGACGAGGCCTGACTCCCCTGGGGAGACTCAGAAGCACCCCAAGATCCATGGCAACACTGGAGAGGAATCCTCAGGTTCCGGCCCCGACTCCACACAAGGACTGAGGCCCCGGCATGGACGGGAGAGGAATCCCGAGATGTCCCCTAGCAACTCGCATGGGGACTGGCCTTTCCTGAGGCCACCAGAGCGGGTCCCTGAGGTCCCCGTCGTAACTCGAGATGACCTGCCGCAACTCGAGAAAATCCAGGAGGTTCTCCCCTCCAGGCGAGATGAGGCCCATTTCCGCTGAGGCGTCTCGAGGCTGATCACACGTCCCCTCTGGAACTTCGAAAGGGTCCTTCACACCCTTGGTGCAAATCATGAAGTTCCCCGACATACCCGTCTCCACTCGAGAGGAATCACGAGGGTCCCGCCCACATCCAGAGGAGCCCCGTTTCCGCCTCGTAGCTCGAGATGAGGGATCCTTTCCCTGCTTCGTCGGGAAAGAGTTCCCGGCCTTCCCGTCGCATCTCAAGAGGAGGCCCTCTCAACAGGAACGGCGAGAGGAACTCCAGGGTCGTGCCACCATTCCAAGAGTCCCCCAGATGTCTCAGTCCATTCCAGAGGAACCTCTTTTCCCTTCACCGGCTCGTCTTTCACGCCGAGGATCGACTCACACCAAGGTGGCACGTGGCACAGCCCTGTGGGAAAGCCTCGTGGGAAAGCCTCGAGGGACAGCCTCGAGGAAAGCCACAGATCCCTTGATCCACGTGACAGGAAGCGTGACACTACTGCTGCAGCTCGGGAGGAAAGCGCACGTGCATGCCCCCACTCGAGACGAGGCCTGACTCCGCTGGGGAGACTCAGAAGCACCCCAAGATCCATGGCAACACTGGAGAGGAATCCTCAGGTTCCGGCTCCGACTCCACACAAGGACTGAGGCCCCGGCATGGACGGGAGAGGAATCCCGAGAGGTCCCCTAGCAACTCGCATGGGGACTGGCCTTTCCTGATGCCACCAGAGCGGGTCCCTGAGGTCCCCGTCGTAACTCGAGAAGACCTGCCGCAACTCGAGAAAATCCAGGAGGTTCTCCCCTCCAGGCGAGATGAGGCCCATTTCCGCTGAGGCGTCTCGAGGCTGATCACACCTCCCCTCTGGAACCTTCGAAAGGCTCCTTCACACCCTTGGTGCAAATCAAGAAGTTCCCCGACATACCCGTCTCCACTCGAGAGGAATCACGAGGGTCCCGCCCACATCCAGAGGAGCCCCGTTTCCGCCTCGTAGCTCGAGATGAGGGATCCTTTCCCTGCTTCGTCGGGAAAGAGTTCCCGGCCTTCCCGTCGCATCTCAAGAGGAGGCCCTCTCAACAGGAACGGCGAGAGGAACTCCAGGGTCGTGCCACCATTCCAAGAGTCCCCCAGATGTCTCAGTCCATTCCAGAGGAACCTCTTTTCCCTTCACCGGCTCGTCTTTCACGCCGAGGATCGACTCACACCAAGGTGGCACGTGGCACAGCCCTGTGGGAAAGCCTCGTGGGAAAGCCTCGAGGGACAGCCTCGAGGGAAAGCCACAGATCCCTTGATCCACGTGACAGGAAGCGTGACACTACTGCTGCAGCTCGGGAGGAAAGCGCACGTGCATGCCCCCACTCGAGACGAGGCCTGACTCCCCTGGGGAGACTCAGAAGCACCCCAAGATCCATGGCAACACTGGAGAGGGAATCCTCCGGTTCCGGCCCCGACTCCATACAAGGACTGAGGCCCCGGCATGGACGGGAGAGGAATCCCGAGAGGTCCCCTAGCAACTCGCATGGGGACTGGCCTTTCCTGAGGCCACCAGGGCCGGTAACTGAGGTCCCCGTCGTAACTCGAGAAGACCTGCCGCAACTGGAGAAAATCCAGGAGGTTCTCCCCTCCAGGCGAGATGAGGCCCATTTCCGCTGAGGCGTCTCGAGGCTGATCACACCTCCCCTCTGGAACTTCGAAGGGCTCCTTCACACCCTTGGTGCAAATCAAGAAGTTCCCCGAGTACCCGTCTCCACTCGAGAGGAATCACGAGGGTCCCGCCCACATCCAGAGGAGGCCCGTTTCCGCCTCGTAGCTCGAGATGAGGGATTCTTTCCGTGCTTCGTCGGGAAAGAGTTCCCGGCGTTCCCGTCGCATCTCAAGAGGAGGCCCTCTCAACAGGAACGGCGAGAGGAACTCCAGGGTCGTGCCACCATTCCAAAAGTCCCCCAGATGTCTCAGTCCATTCCAGAGGAACCTCTTTTCCCTTCACCGGCTCGTCTTTCACGCCGAGGATTGACTCACACCAAGGTGGCACGTGGCACAGCCCTGTGGGAAAGACTCGTGGAAAGCCTCGAGGGATAGCCTCGAGGGAAAGCCACAGATCCCTTGATCCACGTGACAGGAAGCGTGACACTACTGCTGCAGCTCGGGAGGAAAGCACACGTGCATGCCCCCACTCGAGACGAGGCCTGACTCCCCTGGGGAGACTCAGAAGCACCCCAAGATCCATGGCAACACTGGAGAGGAATCCTCAGGTTCCGGCCCCGACTCCACACAAGGACTGAGGCCCCGGCATGGACGGGAGAGGAATCCCGAGAGGTCCCCTAGCAACTCGCATGGGGACTGGCCTTTCCTGAGGCCACCAGAGCGGGTCCCTGAGGTCCCCGTCGTAACTCGAGAAGACCTGCCGCAACTCGAGAAAATCCAGGAGGTTCTCCCCTCCAGGCGAGATGAGGCCCATTTCCGCTGAGGCGTCTCGAGGCTGATCACACGTCCCCTCTGGAACTTCGAAAGGGTCCTTCACACCCTTGGTGCAAATCATGAAGTTCCCCGACATACCCGTCTCCACTCGAGAGGAATCACGAGGGTCCCGCCCACATCCAGAGGAGCCCCGTTTCCGCCTCGTAGCTCGAGATGAGGGATCCTTTCCCTGCTTCGTCGGGAAAGAGTTCCCGGCCTTCCCGTCGCATCTCAAGAGGAGGCCCTCTCAACAGGAACGGCGAGAGGAACTCCAGGGTCGTGCCACCATTCCAAGAGTCCCCCAGATGTCTCAGTCCATTCCAGAGGAACCTCTTTTCCCTTCACCGGCTCGTCTTTCACGCCGAGGATCGACTCACACCAAGGTGGCACGTGGCACAGCCCTGTGGGAAAGCCTCGTGGGAAAGCCTCGAGGGACAGCCTCGAGGGAAAGCCACAGATCCCTTGATCCACGTGACAGGAGGCATGACACTACTGCTGCAGCTCGGGAGGAAAGCGCACGTGCATGCCCCCACTCGAGACGAGGCCTGACTCCGCTGGGGAGACTCAGAAGCACCCCAAGATCCATGGCAACACTGGAGAGGAATCCTCAGGTTCCGGCTCCGACTCCACACAAGGACTGAGGCCCCGGCATGGACGGGAGAGGAATCCCGAGAGGTCCCCTAGCAACTCGCATGGGGACTGGCCTTTCCTGATGCCACCAGAGCGGGTCCCTGAGGTCCCCGTCGTAACTCGAGAAGACCTGCCGCAACTCGAGAAAATCCAGGAGGTTCTCCCCTCCAGGCGAGATGAGGCCCATTTCCGCTGAGGCGTCTCGAGGCTGATCACACCTCCCCTCTGGAACTTCGAAAGGCTCCTTCACACCCTTGGTGCAAATCAAGAAGTTCCCCGACATACCCGTCTCCACTCGAGAGGAATCACGAGGGTCCCGCCCACATCCAGAGGAGCCCCGTTTCCGCCTCGTAGCTCGAGATGAGGGATCCTTTCCCTGCTTCGTCGGGAAAGAGTTCCCGGCCTTCCCGTCGCATCTCAAGAGGAGGCCCTCTCAACAGGAACGGCGAGAGGAACTCCAGGGTCGTGCCACCATTCCAAGAGTCCCCCAGATGTCTCAGTCCATTCCAGAGGAACCTCTTTTCCCTTCACCGGCTCGTCTTTCACGCCGAGGATCGACTGACACCAAGGTGGCACGTGGCACAGCCCTGTGGGATAGCCTCGTGGGAAAGCCTCGAGGGACAGCCTCGAGGGAAAGCCACAGATCCCTTGATCCACGTGACAGGAAGCGTGACACTACTGCTGCAGCTCGGGAGGAAAGCGCACGTGCATGCCCCCACTCGAGACGAGGCCTGACTCCCCTGGGGAGACTCAGAAGCACCCCAAGACCCATGGCAACACTGGAGAGGAATCCTCAGGTTCCGGCCCCGACTCCACACAAGGACTGAGGCCCCGGCATGGACGGGAGAGGAATCCCGAGAGGTCCCCTAGCAACTCGCATGGGGACTGGCCTTTCCTGAGGCCACCAGAGCGGGTCCCTGAGGTCCCCGTCGTAACTCGAGAAGACCTGCCGCAACTCGAGAAAATCCAGGAGGTTCTCCCCTCCAGGCGAGATGAGGCCCATTTCCGCTGAGGCGTCTCGAGGCTGATCACACGTCCCCTCTGGAACTTCGAAAGGGTCCTTCACACCCTTGGTGCAAATCATGAAGTTCCCCGACATACCCGTCTCCACTCGAGAGGAATCACGAGGGTCCCGCCCACATCCAGAGGAGCCCCGTTTCCGCCTCGTAGCTCGAGATGAGGGATCCTTTCCCTGCTTCGTCGGGAAAGAGTTCCCGGCCTTCCCGTCGCATCTCAAGAGGAGGCCCTCTCAACAGGAACGGCGAGAGGAACTCCAGGGTCGTGCCACCATTCCAAGAGTCCCCCAGATGTCTCAGTCCATTCCAGAGGAACCTCTTTTCCCTTCACCGGCTCGTCTTTCACGCCGAGGATCGACTCACACCAAGGTGGCACGTGGCACAGCCCTGTGGGAAAGCCTCGTGGGAAAGCCTCGAGGGACAGCCTCGAGGGAAAGCCACAGATCCCTTGATCCACGTGACAGGAAGCGTGACACTACTGCTGCAGCTCGGGAGGAAAGCGCACGTGCATGCCCCCACTCGAGACGAGGCCTGACTCCCCTGGGGAGACTCAGAAGCACCCCAAGATCCATGGCAACACTGGAGAGGAATCCTCAGGTTCCGGCCCCGACTCCACACAAGGACTGAGGCCCCGGCATGGACGGCAGAGGAATCCCGAGAGGTCCCCTAGCAACTCGCATGGAGACTGGCCTTTCCTGAGGCCACCAGGGCCGGTAACTGAGGTCCCCGTCGTAACTCGAGAAGACCTGCCTCAACTGGAGAAAATCCAGGAGGTTCTCCCCTCCAGGCGAGATGAGGCCCATTTCCGCTGAGGCGTCTCGAGGCTGATCACACCTCCCCTCTGGAACTACGAAGGGCTCCTTCACACCCTTGGTGCAAATCAAGAAGTTCCCCGAGTACCCATCTCCACTCGAGAGGAATCACGAGGGTCCCGCCCACATCCAGAGGAGGCCCGTTTCCGCCTCGTAGCTCGAGATGAGGGATTCTTTCCCTGCTTCGTCGGGAAAGAGTTCCCGGCGTTCCCGTCGCATCTCAAGAGGAGGCCCTCTCAACAGGAACGGCGAGAGGAACTCCAGGGTCGTGCCACCATTCCAAGAGTACCCCAGATGTCTCAGTCCATTCCAGACGAACCTCTTTTCCCTTCACCGGCTCGTCTTTCACACCGAGGATCGACTCACACCAAGGTGGCACGTGGCACAGCCCTGTGGGAAAGCCTCGTGGGAAAGCCTCGAGGGATAGCCTCGAGGGAAAGCCACAGATCCCTTGATCCACGTGACAGGAAGCGTGACACTACTGCTGCAGCTCGGGAGGAAAGCGCACGTGCATGCCCCCACTCGAGACGAGGCCTGACTCCCCTGGGGAGACTCAGAAGCACCCCAAGATCCATGGCAACACTGGAGAGGAATCCTCAGGTTCCGGCCCCGACTCCACACAAGGACTGAGGCCCCGGCATGGACGGGAGAGGAATCCCGAGAGGTCCCCTAGCAACTCGCATGGGGACTGGCCTTTCCTGAGGCCACCAGAGCGGGTCCCTGAGGTCCCCGTCGTAACTCGAGAAGACCTGCCGCAACTCGAGAAAATCCAGGAGGTTCTCCCCTCCAGGCGAGATGAGGCCCATTTCCGCTGAGGCGTCTCGAGGCTGATCACACGTCCCCTCTGGAACTTCGAAAGGGTCCTTCACACCCTTGGTGCAAATCATGAAGTTCCCCGACATACCCGTCTCCACTCGAGAGGAATCACGAGGGTCCCGCCCACATCCAGAGGAGCCCCGTTTCCGCCTCGTAGCTCGAGATGAGGGATCCTTTCCCTGCTTCGTCGGGAAAGAGTTCCCGGCCTTCCCGTCGCATCTCAAGAGGAGGCCCTCTCAACAGGAACGGCGAGAGGAACTCCAGGGTCGTGCCACCATTCCAAGAGTCCCCCAGATGTCTCAGTCCATTCCAGAGGAACCTCTTTTCCCTTCACCGGCTCGTCTTTCACGCCGAGGATCGACTCACACCAAGGTGGCACGTGGCACAGCCCTGTGGGAAAGCCTCGTGGGAAAGCCTCGAGGGACAGCCTCGAGGGAAAGCCACAGATCCCTTGATCCACGTGACAGGAGGCATGACACTACTGCTGCAGCTCGGGAGGAAAGCGCACGTGCATGCCCCCACTCGAGACGAGGCCTGACTCCCCTGGGGAGACTCAGAAGCACCCCAAGATCCATGGCAACACTGGAGAGGAATCCTCAGGTTCCGGCTCCGACTCCACACAAGGACTGAGGCCCCGGCATGGACGGGAGAGGAATCCCGAGAGGTCCCCTAGCAACTCGCATGGGGACTGGCCTTTCTGATGCCACCAGAGCGGGTCCCTGAGGTCCCCGTCGTAACTCGAGAAGACCTGCCGCAACTCGAGAAAATCCAGGAGGTTCTCCCCTCCAGGCGAGATGAGGCCCATTTCCGCTGAGGCGTCTCGAGGCTGATCACACCTCCCCTCTGGAACTTCGAAAGGCTCCTTCACACCCTTGGTGCAAATCAAGAAGTTCCCCGACATACCCGTCTCCACTCGAGAGGAATCACGAGGGTCCCGCCCACATCCAGAGGAGCCCCGTTTCCGCCTCGTAGCTCGAGATGAGGGATCCTTTCCCTGCTTCGTCGGGAAAGAGTTCCCGGCCTTCCCGTCGCATCTCAAGAGGAGGCCCTCTCAACAGGAACGGCGAGAGGAACTCCAGGGTCGTGCCACCATTCCAAGAGTCCCCCAGATGTCTCAGTCCATTCCAGAGGAACCTCTTTTCCCTTCACCGGCTCGTCTTTCACGCCGAGGATCGACTGACACCAAGGTGGCACGTGGCACAGCCCTGTGGGAAAGCCTCGTGGGAAAGCCTCGAGGGACAGCCTCGAGGGAAAGCCACAGATCCCTTGATCCACGTGACAGGAAGCGTGACACTACTCCTGCAGCTCGGGAGGAAAGCGCACGTGCATGCCCCCACTCGAGACGAGGCCTGACTCCCCTGGGGAGACTCAGAAGCACCCCAAGATCCATGGCAACACTGGAGAGGAATCCTCAGGTTCCGGCCCCGACTCCACACAACGACTGAGGCCCCGGCATGGACGGCAGAGGAATCCCGAGAGGTCCCCTAGCAACTCGCATGGGGACTGGCCTTTCCTGAGGCCACCAGGGCCGGTAACTGAGGTCCCCGTCGTAACTCGAGAAGACCTGCCGCAACTGGAGAAAATCCAGGAGGTTCTCCCCTCCAGGCGAGATGAGGCCCATTTCCGCTGAGGCGTCTCGAGGCTGATCACACCTCCCCTCTGGAACTTCGAAGGGCTCCTTCACACCCTTGGTGCAAATCAAGAAGTTCCCCGAGTACCCGTCTCCACTCGAGAGGAATCACGAGGGTCCCGCCCACATCCAGAGGAGGCCCGTTTCCGCCTCGTAGCTCGATATGAGGGATTCTTTCCGTGCTTCGTCGGGAAAGAGTTCCCGGCCTTCCCGTAGCATCTCAAGAGGAGGCCCTCTCAACAGGAACGGCGAGAGGAACTCCAGGGTCGTGCCACCATTCCAAGAGTCCCCCAGATGTCTCAGTCCATTCCAGAGGAACCTCTTTTCCCTTCACCGGCTCGTCTTTCACGCCGAGGATCGACTCACACCAAGGTGGCACGTGGCACAGCCCTGTGGGAAAGCCTCGTGGGAAAGCCTCGAGGGATAGCCTCGAGGGAAAGCCACAGATCCCTTGATCCACGTGACAGGAAGCGTGACACTACTGCTGCAGCTCGGGAGGAAAGCACACGTGCATGCCCCCACTCGAGACGAGGCCTGACTCCCCTGGGGAGACTCAGAAGCACCCCAAGATCCATGGCAACACTGGAGAGGAATCCTCAGGTTCCGGCCCCGACTCCACACAAGGACTGAGGCCCCGGCATGGACGGGAGAGGAATCCCGAGAGGTCCCCTAGCAACTCGCATGGGGACTGGCCTTTCCTGAGGCCACCAGAGCGGGTCCCTGAGGTCCCCGTCGTAACTCGAGAAGACCTGCCGCAACTCGAGAAAATCCAGGAGGTTCTCCCCTCCAGGCGAGATGAGGCCCATTTCCGCTGAGGCGTCTCGAGGCTGATCACACGTCCGCTCTGGAACTTCGAAAGGGTCCTTCACACCCTTGGTGCAAATCATGAAGTTCCCCGACATACCCGTCTCCACTCGAGAGGAATCACGAGGGTCCCGCCCACATCCAGAGGAGCCCCGTTTCCGCCTCGTAGCTCGAGATGAGGGATCCTTTCCCTGCTTCGTCGGGAAAGAGTTCCCGGCCTTCCCGTCGCATCTCAAGAGGAGGCCCTCTCAACAGGAACGGCGAGAGGAACTCCAGGGTCGTGCCACCATTCCAAGAGTCCCCCAGATGTCTCAGTCCATTCCAGAGGAACCTCTTTTCCCTTCACCGGCTCGTCTTTCACGCCGAGGATCGACTCACACCAAGGTGGCACGTGGCACAGCCCTGTGGGAAAGCCTCGTGGGAAAGCCTCGAGGGACAGCCTCGAGGGAAAGCCACAGATCCCTTGATCCACGTGACAGGAAGCATGACACTACTGCTGCAGCTCGGGAGGAAAGCGCACGTGCATGCCCCCACTCGAGACGAGGCCTGACTCCCCTGCGGAGACTCAGAAGCACCCCAAGATCCATGGCAACACTGGAGAGGAATCCTCAGGTTCCGGCCCCGACTCCACACAAGGACTGAGGCCCCGGCATGGACGGGAGACGAATCCCGAGAGGTCCCCTAGCAACTCGCATGGGGACTGGCCTTTCCTGATGCCACCAGAGCGGGTCCCTGAGGTCCCCGTCGTAACTCGAGAAGACCTGCCGCAACTCGAGAAAATCCAGGAGGTTCTCCCCTCCAGGCGAGATGAGGCCCATTTCCGCTGAGGCGTCTCGAGGCTGATCACACGTCCCCTCTGGAACTTCGAAAGGGTCCTTCACACCCTTGGTGCAAATCAAGAAGTTCCCCGACATACCCGTCTCCACTCGAGAGGAATCACGAGGGTCCCGCCCACATCCAGAGGAGCCCCGTTTCCGCCTCGTAGCTCGAGATGAGGGATCCTTTCCCTGCTTCGTCGGGAAAGAGTTCCCGGCCTTCCCGTCGCATCTCAAGAGGAGGCCCTCTCAACAGGAACGGCGAGAGGAACTCCAGGGTCGTGCCACCATTCCAAGAGTCCCCCAGATGTCTCAGTCCATTCCAGAGGAACCTCTTTTCCCTTCACCGGCTCGTCTTTCACGCCGAGGATCGACTCACACCAAGGTGGCACGTGGCACAGCCCTGTGGGAAAGCCTCGTGGGAAAGCCTCGAGGGACAGCCTCGAGGGAAAGCCACAGATCCCTTGATCCACGTGACAGGAAGCGTGACACTACTGCTGCAGCTCGGGAGGAAAGCGCACGTGCATGCCCCCACTCGAGACGAGGCCTGACTCCCCTGGGGAGACTCAGAAGCACCCCAAGATCCATGGCAACACTGGAGAGGAATCCTCAGGTTCCGGCCCCGACTCCACACAAGGACTGAGGCCCCGGCATGGACGGCAGAGGAATCCCGAGAGGTCCCCTAGCAACTCGCATGGGGACTGGCCTTTCCTGAGGCCACCAGGGCCGGTAACTGAGGTCCCCGTCGTAACTCGAGAAGACCTGCCGCAACTGGAGAAAATCCAGGAGGTTCTCCCCTCCAGGCGAGATGAGGCCCATTTCCGCTGAGGCGTCTCGAGGCTGATCACACCTCCCCTCTGGAACTTCGAAGGGCGCCTTCACACCCTTGGTGCAAATCAAGAAGTTCCCCGAGTACCCGTCTCCACTCGAGAGGAATCACGAGGGTCCCGCCCACATCCAGAGGAGGCCCGTTTCCGCCTCGTAGCTCGAGATGAGGGATTCTTTCCGTGCTTCGTCGGGAAAGAGTTCCCGGCGTTCCCGTCGCATCTCAAGAGGAGGCCCTCTCAACAGGAACGGCGAGAGGAACTCCAGGGTCGTGCCACCATTCCAAGAGTCCCCCAGATGTCTCAGTCCATTCCAGAGGAACCTCTTTTCCCTTCACCGGCTCGTCTTTCACGCCGAGGATCGACTCACACCAAGGTGGCACGTGGCACAGCCCTGTGGGAAAGCCTCGTGGGAAAGCCTCGAGGGATAGCCTCGAGGGAAAGCCACAGATCCCTTGATCCACGTGACAGGAAGCGTGACACTACTGCTGCAGCTCGGGAGGAAAGCGCACGTGCATGCCCCCACTCGAGACGAGGTCTGACTCCCCTGGGGAGACTCAGAAGCACCCCAAGATCCATGGCAACACTGGAGAGGAATCCTCAGGTTCCGGCCCCGACTCCACACAAGGACTGAGGCCCCGGCATGGACGGGAGAGGAATCCCGAGAGGTCCCCTAGCAACTCGCATGGGGACTGGCCTTTCCTGAGGCCACCAGAGCGGGTCCCTGAGGTCCCCGTCGTAACTCGAGAAGACCTGCCGCAACTCGAGAAAATCCAGGAGGTTCTCCCCTCCAGGCGAGATGAGGCCCATTTCCGCTGAGGCGTCTCGAGGCTGATCACACGTCCCCTCTGGAACTTCGAAAGGGTCCTTCACACCCTTGGTGCAAATCATGAAGTTCCCCGACATACCCGTCTCCACTCGAGAGGAATCACGAGGGTCCCGCCCACATCCAGAGGAGCCCCGTTTCCGCCTCGTAGCTCGAGATGAGGGATCCTTTCCCTGCTTCGTCGGGAAAGAGTTCCCGGCCTTCCCGTCGCATCTCAAGAGGAGGCCCTCTCAACAGGAACGGCGAGAGGAACTCCAGGGTCGTGCCACCATTCCAAGAGTCCCCCAGATGTCTCAGTCCATTCCAGAGGAACCTCTTTTCCCTTCACCGGCTCGTCTTTCACGCCGAGGATCGACTCACACCAAGGTGGCACGTGGCACAGCCCTGTGGGAAAGCCTCGTGGGAAAGCCTCGAGGGACAGCCTCGAGGGAAAGCCACAGATCCCTTGATCCACGTGACAGGAAGCATGACACTACTGCTGCAGCTCGGGAGGAAAGCGCACGTGCATGCCCCCACTCGAGACGAGGCCTGACTCCCCTGGGGAGACTCAGAAGCACCACAAGATCCATGGCAACACTGGAGAGGAATCCTCAGGTTCCGGCCCCGACTCCACACAAGGACTGAGGCCCCGGCATGGACGGGAGACGAATCCCGAGAGGTCCCCTAGCAACTCGCATGGGGTCTGGCCTTTCCTTATGCCACCAGAGCGGGTCCCTGAGGTCCCCGTCGTAACTCGAGAAGACCTGCCGCAACTCGAGAAAATCCAGGAGGTTCTCCCCTCCAGGCGAGATGAGGCCCATTTCCGCTGAGGCGTCTCGAGGCTGATCACACCTCCCCTCTGGAACTTCGAAAGGCTCCTTCACACCCTTGGTGCAAATCAAGAAGTTCCCCGACATACCCGTCTCCACTCGAGAGGAATCACGAGGGTCCCGCCCACATCCAGAGGAGCCCCGTTTCCGCCTCGTAGCTCGAGATGAGGGATCCTTTCCCTGCTTCGTCGGGAAAGAGTTCCCGGCCTTCCCGTCGCATCTCAAGAGGAGGCCCTCTCAACAGGAACGGCGAGAGGAACTCCAGGGTCGTGCCACCATTCCAAGAGTCCCCCAGATGTCTCAGTCCATTCCAGAGGAACCTCTTTTCCCTTCACCGGCTCGTCTTTCACGCCGAGGATCGACTCACACCAAGGTGGCACGTGGCACAGCCCTGTGGGAAAGCCTCGTGGGAAAGCCTCGAGGGACAGCCTCGAGGGAAAGCCACAGATCCCTTGATCCACGTGACAGGAAGCGTGACACTACTGCTGCAGCTCGGGAGGAAAGCGCACGTGCATGCCCCCACTCGAGACGAGGCCTGACTCCCCTGGGGAGACTCAGAAGCACCCCAAGATCCATGGCAACACTGGAGAGGAATCCTCAGGTTCCGGCCCCGACTCCACACAAGGACTGAGGCCCCGGCATGGACGGCAGAGGAATCCCGAGAGGTCCCCTAGCAACTCGCATGGGGACTGGCCTTTCCTGAGGCCACCAGGGCCGGTAACTGAGGTCCCCGTCGTAACTCGAGAAGACCTGCCGCAACTCGAGAAAATCCAGGAGGTTCTCCCCTCCAGGCGAGATGAGGCCCATTTCCGCTGAGGCGTCTCGAGGCTGATCACACCTCCCCTCTGGAACTTCGAAGGGCGCCTTCACACCCTTGGTGCAAATCAAGAAGTTCCCCGAGTACCCGTCTCCACTCGAGAGGAATCACGAGGGTCCCGCCCACATCCAGAGGAGGCGCGTTTCCGCCTCGTAGCTCGAGATGAGGGATTCTTTCCGTGCTTCGTCGGGAAAGAGTTCCCGGCGTTCCCGTCGCATCTCAAGAGGAGGCCCTCTCAACAGGAACGGCGAGAGGAACTCCAGGGTCGTGCCACCATTCCAAGAGTCCCCCAGATGTCTCAGTCCATTCCAGAGGAACCTCTTTTCCCTTCACCGGCTCGTCTTTCACGCCGAGGATCGACTCACACCAAGGTGGCACGTGGCACAGCCCTGTGGGAAAGCCTCGTGGGAAAGCCTCGAGGGATAGCCTCGAGGGAAAGCCACAGATCCCTTGATCCACGTGACAGGAAGCGTGACACTACTGCTGCAGCTCGGGAGGAAAGCGCACGTGCATGCCCCCACTCGAGACGAGGTCTGACTCCCCTGGGGAGACTCAGAAGCACCCCAAGATCCATGGCAACACTGGAGAGGAATCCTCAGGTTCCGGCCCCGACTCCACACAAGGACTGAGGCCCCGGCATGGACGGGAGAGGAATCCCGAGAGGTCCCCTAGCAACTCGCATGGGGACTGGCCTTTCCTGAGGCCACCAGAGCGGGTCCCTGAGGTCCCCGTCGTAACTCGAGAAGACCTGCCGCAACTCGAGAAAATCCAGGAGGTTCTCCCCTCCAGGCGAGATGAGGCCCATTTCCGCTGAGGCGTCTCGAGGCTGATCACACGTCCCCTCTGGAACTTCGAAAGGGTCCTTCACACCCTTGGTGCAAATCATGAAGTTCCCCGACATACCCGTCTCCACTCGAGAGGAATCACGAGGGTCCCGCCCACATACAGAGGAGCCCCGTTTCCGCCTCGTAGCTCGAGATGAGGGATCCTTTCGCTGCTTCGTCGGGAAAGAGTTCCCGGCCTTCCCGTCGCATCTCAAGAGGAGGCCCTCTCAACAGGAACGGCGAGAGGAACTCCAGGGTCGTGCCACCATTCCAAGAGTCCCCCAGATGTCTCAGTCCATTCCAGAGGAACCTCTTTTCCCTTCACCGGCTCGTCTTTCACGCCGAGGATCGACTCACACCAAGGTGGCACGTGGTACAGCCCTGTGGGAAAGCCTCGTGGGAAAGCCTCGAGGGACAGCCTCGAGGGAAAGCCACAGATCCCTTGATCCACGTGACAGGAAGCGTGACACTAGTGCTGCAGCTCGGGAGGAAAGCGCACGTGCATGCCCCCACTCGAGACGAGGCCTGACTCCCCTGGGGAGACTCAGAAGCACCCCAAGATCCATGGCAACACTGGAGAGGAATCCTCAGGTTCCGGACCCGACTCCACACAAGGACTGAGGCCCCGGCATGGACGGGAGAGGAATCCCGAGAGGTCCCCTAGCAACTCGCATGGGGACTGGCCTTTCCTGAGGCCACCAGAGCGGGTCCCTGAGGTCCCCGTCGTAACTCGAGAAGACCTGCCGCAACTCGAGAAAATCCAGGAGGTTCTCCCCTCCAGGCGAGATGAGGCCCATTTCCGCTGAGGCGTCTCGAGGCTGATCACACCTCCCCTCTGGAACTTCGAAAGGCTCCTTCACACCCTTGGTGCAAATCAAGAAGTTCCCCGACATACCCGTCTCCACTCGAGAGGAATCACGAGGGTCCCGCCCACATCCAGAGGAGCCCCGTTTCCGCCTCGTAGCTCGAGATGAGGGATCCTTTCCCTGCTTCGTCGGGAAAGAGTTCCCGGCCTTCCCGTCGCATCTCAAGAGGAGGCCCTCTCAACAGGAACGGCGAGAGGAACTCCAGGGTCGTGCCACCATTCCAAGAGTCCCCCAGATGTCTCAGTCCATTCCAGAGGAACCTCTTTTCCCTTCACCGGCTCGTCTTTCACGCCGAGGATCGACTGACACCAAGGTGGCACGTGGCACAGCCCTGTGGGAAAGCCTCGTGGGAAAGCCTCGAGGGACAGCCTCGAGGGAAAGCCACAGATCCCTTGATCCACGTGACAGGAAGCGTGACACTACTCCTGCAGCTCGGGAGGAAAGCGCACGTGCATGCCCCCACTCGAGACGAGGCCTGACTCCCCTGGGGAGACTCAGAAGCACCCCAAGATCCATGGCAACACTGGAGAGGAATCCTCAGGTTCCGGCCCCGACTCCACACAACGACTGAGGCCCCGGCATGGACGGCAGAGGAATCCCGAGAGGTCCCCTAGCAACTCGCATGGGGACTGGCCTTTCCTGAGGCCACCAGGGCCGGTAACTGAGGTCCCCGTCGTAACTCGAGAAGACCTGCCGCAACTGGAGAAAATCCAGGAGGTTCTCCCCTCCAGGCGAGATGAGGCCCATTTCCGCTGAGGCGTCTCGAGGCTGATCACACCTCCCCTCTGGAACTTCGAAGGGCTCCTTCACACCCTTGGTGCAAATCAAGAAGTTCCCCGAGTACCCGTCTCCACTCGAGAGGAATCACGAGGGTCCCGCCCACATCCAGAGGAGGCCCGTTTCCGCCTCGTAGCTCGATATGAGGGATTCTTTCCGTGCTTCGTCGGGAAAGAGTTCCCGGCCTTCCCGTAGCATCTCAAGAGGAGGCCCTCTCAACAGGAACGGCGAGAGGAACTCCAGGGTCGTGCCACCATTCCAAGAGTCCCCCAGATGTCTCAGTCCATTCCAGAGGAACCTCTTTTCCCTTCACCGGCTCGTCTTTCACGCCGAGGATCGACTCACACCAAGGTGGCACGTGGCACAGCCCTGTGGGAAAGCCTCGTGGGAAAGCCTCGAGGGATAGCCTCGAGGGAAAGCCACAGATCCCTTGATCCACGTGACAGGAAGCGTGACACTACTGCTGCAGCTCGGGAGGAAAGCACACGTGCATGCCCCCACTCGAGACGAGGCCTGACTCCCCTGGGGAGACTCAGAAGCACCCCAAGATCCATGGCAACACTGGAGAGGAATCCTCAGGTTCCGGCCCCGACTCCACACAAGGACTGAGGCCCCGGCATGGACGGGAGAGGAATCCCGAGAGGTCCCCTAGCAACTCGCATGGGGACTGGCCTTTCCTGAGGCCACCAGAGCGGGTCCCTGAGGTCCCCGTCGTAACTCGAGAAGACCTGCCGCAACTCGAGAAAATCCAGGAGGTTCTCCCCTCCAGGCGAGATGAGGCCCATTTCCGCTGAGGCGTCTCGAGGCTGATCACACGTCCGCTCTGGAACTTCGAAAGGGTCCTTCACACCCTTGGTGCAAATCATGAAGTTCCCCGACATACCCGTCTCCACTCGAGAGGAATCACGAGGGTCCCGCCCACATCCAGAGGAGCCCCGTTTCCGCCTCGTAGCTCGAGATGAGGGATCCTTTCCCTGCTTCGTCGGGAAAGAGTTCCCGGCCTTCCCGTCGCATCTCAAGAGGAGGCCCTCTCAACAGGAACGGCGAGAGGAACTCCAGGGTCGTGCCACCATTCCAAGAGTCCCCCAGATGTCTCAGTCCATTCCAGAGGAACCTCTTTTCCCTTCACCGGCTCGTCTTTCACGCCGAGGATCGACTCACACCAAGGTGGCACGTGGCACAGCCCTGTGGGAAAGCCTCGTGGGAAAGCCTCGAGGGACAGCCTCGAGGGAAAGCCACAGATCCCTTGATCCACGTGACAGGAAGCATGACACTACTGCTGCAGCTCGGGAGGAAAGCGCACGTGCATGCCCCCACTCGAGACGAGGCCTGACTCCCCTGCGGAGACTCAGAAGCACCCCAAGATCCATGGCAACACTGGAGAGGAATCCTCAGGTTCCGGCCCCGACTCCACACAAGGACTGAGGCCCCGGCATGGACGGGAGACGAATCCCGAGAGGTCCCCTAGCAACTCGCATGGGGACTGGCCTTTCCTGATGCCACCAGAGCGGGTCCCTGAGGTCCCCGTCGTAACTCGAGAAGACCTGCCGCAACTCGAGAAAATCCAGGAGGTTCTCCCCTCCAGGCGAGATGAGGCCCATTTCCGCTGAGGCGTCTCGAGGCTGATCACACGTCCCCTCTGGAACTTCGAAAGGGTCCTTCACACCCTTGGTGCAAATCAAGAAGTTCCCCGACATAGCCGTCTCCACTCGAGAGGAATCACGAGGGTCCCGCCCACATCCAGAGGAGCCCCGTTTCCGCCTCGTAGCTCGAGATGAGGGATCCTTTCCCTGCTTCGTCGGGAAAGAGTTCCCGGCCTTCCCGTCGCATCTCAAGAGGAGGCCCTCTCAACAGGAACGGCGAGAGGAACTCCAGGGTCGTGCCACCATTCCAAGAGTCCCCCAGATGTCTCAGTCCATTCCAGAGGAACCTCTTTTCCCTTCACCGGCTCGTCTTTCACGCCGAGGATCGACTCACACCAAGGTGGCACGTGGCACAGCCCTGTGGGAAAGCCTCGTGGGAAAGCCTCGAGGGACAGCCTCGAGGGAAAGCCACAGATCCCTTGATCCACGTGACAGGAAGCGTGACACTACTGCTGCAGCTCGGGAGGAAAGCGCACGTGCATGCCCCCACTCGAGACGAGGCCTGACTCCCCTGGGGAGACTCAGAAGCACCCCAAGATCCATGGCAACACTGGAGAGGAATCCTCAGGTTCCGGCCCCGACTCCACACAAGGACTGAGGCCCCGGCATGGACGGCAGAGGAATCCCGAGAGGTCCCCTAGCAACTCGCATGGGGACTGGCCTTTCCTGAGGCCACCAGGGCCGGTAACTGAGGTCCCCGTCGTAACTCGAGAAGACCTGCCGCAACTGGAGAAAATCCAGGAGGTTCTCCCCTCCAGGCGAGATGAGGCCCATTTCCGCTGAGGCGTCTCGAGGCTGATCACACCTCCCCTCTGGAACTTCGAAGGGCGCCTTCACACCCTTGGTGCAAATCAAGAAGTTCCCCGAGTACCCGTCTCCACTCGAGAGGAATCACGAGGGTCCCGCCCACATCCAGAGGAGGCCCGTTTCCGCCTTGTAGCTCGAGATGAGGGATTCTTTCCGTGCTTCGTCGGGAAAGAGTTCCCGGCGTTCCCGTCGCATCTCAAGAGGAGGCCCTCTCAACAGGAACGGCGAGAGGAACTCCAGGGTCGTGCCACCATTCCAAGAGTCCCCCAGATGTCTCAGTCCATTCCAGAGGAACCTCTTTTCCCTTCACCGGCTCGTCTTTCACGCCGAGGATCGACTCACACCAAGGTGGCACGTGGCACAGCCCTGTGGGAAAGCCTCGTGGGAAAGCCTCGAGGGATAGCCTCGAGGGAAAGCCACAGATCCCTTGATCCACGTGACAGGAAGCGTGACACTACTGCTGCAGCTCGGGAGGAAAGCGCACGTGCATGCCCCCACTCGAGACGAGGTCTGACTCCCCTGGGGAGACTCAGAAGCACCCCAAGATCCATGGCAACACTGGAGAGGAATCCTCAGGTTCCGGCCCCGACTCCACACAAGGACTGAGGCCCCGGCATGGACGGGAGAGGAATCCCGAGAGGTCCCCTAGCAACTCGCATGGGGACTGGCCTTTCCTGAGGCCACCAGAGCGGGTCCCTGAGGTCCCCGTCGTAACTCGAGAAGACCTGCCGCAACTCGAGAAAATCCAGGAGGTTCTCCCCTCCAGGCGAGATGAGGCCCATTTCCGCTGAGGCGTCTCGAGGCTGATCACACGTCCCCTCTGGAACTTCGAAAGGGTCCTTCACACCCTTGGTGCAAATCATGAAGTTCCCCGACATACCCGTCTCCACTCGAGAGGAATCACGAGGGTCCCGCCCACATCCAGAGGAGCCCCGTTTCCGCCTCGTAGCTCGAGATGAGGGATCCTTTCCCTGCTTCGTCGGGAAAGAGTTCCCGGCCTTCCCGTCGCATCTCAAGAGGAGGCCCTCTCAACAGGAACGGCGAGAGGAACTCCAGGGTCGTGCCACCATTCCAAGAGTCCCCCAGATGTCTCAGTCCATTCCAGAGGAACCTCTTTTCCCTTCACCGGCTCGTCTTTCACGCCGAGGATCGACTCACACCAAGGTGGCACGTGGTACAGCCCTGTGGGAAAGCCTCGTGGGAAAGCCTCGAGGGACAGCCTCGAGGGAAAGCCACAGATCCCTTGATCCACGTGACAGGAAGCGTGACACTAGTGCTGCAGCTCGGGAGGAAAGCGCACGTGCATGCCCCCACTCGAGACGAGGCCTGACTCCCCTGGGGAGACTCAGAAGCACCCCAAGATCCATGGCAACACTGGAGAGGAATCCTCAGGTTCCGGCCCCGACTCCACACAAGGACTGAGGCCCCGGCATGGACGGGAGAGGAATCCCGAGAGGTCCCCTAGCAACTCGCATGGGGACTGGCCTTTCCTGAGGCCACCAGAGCGGGTCCCTGAGGTCCCCGTCTTAACTCGAGAAGACCTGCCGCAACTCGAGAAAATCCAGGAGGTTCTCCCCTCCAGGCGAGATGAGGCCCATTTCCGCTGAGGCGTCTCGAGGCTGATCACACCTCCCCTCTGGAACTTCGAAAGGCTCCTTCACACCCTTGGTGCAAATCAAGAAGTTCCCCGACATACCCGTCTCCACTCCAGAGGAATCACGAGGGTCCCGCCCACATCCAGAGGAGCCCCGTTTCCGCCTCGTAGCTCGAGATGAGGGATCCTTTCCCTGCTTCGTCGGGAAAGAGTTCCCGGCCTTCCCGTCGCATCTCAAGAGGAGGCCCTCTCAACAGGAACGGCGAGAGGAACTCCAGGGTCGTGCCACCATTCCAAGAGTCCCCCAGATGTCTCAGTCCATTCCAGAGGAACCTCTTTTCCCTTCACCGGCTCGTCTTTCACGCCGAGGATCGACTCACACCAAGGTGGCACGTGGCACAGCCCTGTGGGAAAGCCTCGTGGGAAAGCCTCGAGGGACAGCCTCGAGGGAAAGCCACAGATCCCTTGATCCACGTGACAGGAAGCGTGACACTACTGCTGCAGCTCGGGAGGAAAGCGCACGTGCATGCCCCGACTCGAGACGAGGCCTGACTCCCCTGTGGAGACTCAGAAGCACCCCAAGATCCATGGCAACACTGGAGAGGAATCCTCAGGTTCCGGCCCCGACTCCACACAACGACTGAGGCCCCGGCATGGACGGGAGAGGAATCCCGAGAGGTCCCCTAGCAACTCGCATGGGGACTGGCCTTTCCTGAGGCCACCAGAGCGGGTCCCTGAGGTCCCCGTCGTAACTCGAGATGACCTGCCGCAACTCGAGAAAATCCAGGAGGTTCTCCCCTCCAGGCGAGATGAGGCCCATTTCCGCTGAGGCGTCTCGAGGCTCATCAAACGTCCCCTCTGGAACTTCGAAAGGGTCCTTCACACCCTTGGTGCAAATCATGAAGTTCCCCGACATACCCGTCTCCACTCGAGAGGAATCACGAGGGTCCCGCCCACATCCAGAGGAGCCCCGTTTCCGCCTCGTAGCTCGAGATGAGGGATCCTTTCCCTGCTTCGTCGGGAAAGAGTTCCCGGCCTTCCCGTCGCATCTCAAGAGGAGGCCCTCTCAACAGGAACGGCGAGAGGAACTCCAGGGTCGTGCCACCATTCCAAGAGTCCCCCAGATGTCTCAGTCCATTCCAGAGGAACCTCTTTTCCCTTCACCGGCTCGTCTTTCACGCCGAGGATCGACTCACACCAAGGTGGCACGTGGCACAGCCCTGTGGGAAAGCCTCGTGAGAAAGCCTCGAGGGACAGCCTCGAGGGAAAGCCACAGATCCCTTGATCCACGTGACAGGAAGCGTGACACTACTGCTGCAGCTCGGGAGGGAAGCGCACGTGCATGCCCCCACTCGAGACGAGGCCTGACTCCCCTGGGAAGACTCAGAAGCACCCCAAGATCCATGGCAACACTGGAGAGGAATCCTCAGGTTCCGGCCCCGACTCCACACAAGGACTGAGGCCCCGGCATGGACGGCAGAGGAATCCCGAGAGGTCCCCTAGCAACTCGCATGGGGACTGGCCTTTCCTGAGGCCACCAGGGCCGGTAACTGAGGTCCCCGTCGTAACTCGAGAAGACCTGCCGCAACTCGAGAAAATCCAGGAGGTTCTCCCCTCCAGGCGAGATGAGGCCCATTTCCGCTGAGGCGTCTCGAGGCTGATCACACCTCCCCTCTGGAACTTCGAAGGGCTCCTTCACACCCTTGGTGCAAATCAAGAAGTTCCCCGAGTACCCGTCTCCACTCGAGAGGAATCACGAGGGTCCCGCCCACATCCAGAGGAGGCCCGTTTCCGCCTCGTAGCTCGAGATGAGGGATTCTTTCCGTGCTTCGTCGGGAAAGAGTTCCCGGCGTTCCCGTCGCATCTCAAGAGGAGGCCCTCTCAACAGGAACGGCGAGAGGAACTCCAGGGTCGTGCCACCATTCCAAGAGTCCCCCAGATGTCTCAGTCCATTCCAGAGGAACCTCTCTTCCCTTCACCGGCTCGTCTTTCACGCCGAGGATCGACTCACACCAAGGTGGCACGTGGCACAGCCCTGTGGGAAAGCCTCGTGGGAAAGCCTCGAGGGATAGCCTCGAGGGAAAGCCACAGATCCCTTGATCCACGTGACAGGAAGCGTGACACTACTGCTGCAGCTCGGGAGGAAAGCGCACGTGCATGCCCCCACTCGAGACGAGGCCTGACTCCCCTGGGGAGACTCAGAAGCACCCCAAGATCCATGGCAACACTGGAGAGGAATCCGCAGGTTCCGGCCCCGACTCCACACAAGGACTGAGGCCCCGGCATGGACGGGAGAGGAATCCCGAGAGGTCCCCTAGCAACTCGCATGGGGACTGGCCTTTCCTGAGGCCACCAGAGCGGGTCCCTGAGGTCCCCGTCGTAACTCGAGAAGACCTGCCGCAACTCGAGAAAATCCAGGAGGTTCTCCCCTCCAGGCGAGATGAGGCCCATTTCCGCTGAGGCGTCTCGAGGCTGATCACACCTACCCTCTGGAACTTCGAAAGGCTCCTTCACACCCTTGGTGCAAATCAAGAAGTTCCCCGACATACCCGTCTCCACTCGAGAGGAATCACGAGGGTCCCGCCCACATCCAGAGGAGCCCCGTTTCCGCCTCGTAGCTCGAGATGAGGGATCCTTTCCCTGCTTCGTCGGGAAAGAGTTCCCGGCCTTCCCGTCGCATCTCAAGAGGAGGCCCTCTCAACAGGAACGGCGAGAGGAACTCCAGGGTCGTGCCACCATTCCAAGAGTCCCCCAGATGTCTCAGTCCATTCCAGAGGAACCTCTTTTCCCTTCACCGGCTCGTCTTTCACGCCGAGGATCGACTCACACCAAGGTGGCACGTGGCACAGCACTGTGGGAAAGCCTCGTGGGAAAACCTCGAGGGATAGCCTCGAGGGAAAGCCACAGATCCCTTGATCCACGTGACAGGAAGCGTGACACTACTGCTGCAGCTCGGGAGGAAAGCGCACGTGCATGCCCCCACTCGAGACGAGGCCTGACTCCCCTGGGGAGACTCAGAAGCACCCCAAGATCCATGGCAACACTGGAGAGGAATCCTCAGGTTCCGGCCCCGACTCCACACAAGGACTGAGGCCCCGGCATGGACGGGAGAGGAATCCCGAGAGGTCCCCTAGCAACTCGCATGGGGACTGGCCTTTCCTGAGGCCACCAGAGCGGGTCCCTGAGGTCCCCGTCGTAACTCGAGAAGACCTGCCGCAACTCGAGAAAATCCAGGAGGTTCTCCCCTCCAGGCGAGATGAGGCCCATTTCCGCTGAGGCGTCTCGAGGCTGATCACACGTCCCCTCTGGAACTTCGAAAGGGTCCTTCACACCCTTGGTGCAAATCATGAATTTCCCCGACATACCCGTCTCCACTCGAGTGGAATCACGAGGGTCCCGCCCACATCCAGAGGAGCCCCGTTTCCGCCTCGTAGCTCGAGATGAGGGATCCTTTCCCTGCTTCGTCGGGAAAGAGTTCCCGGCCTTCCCGTCGCATCTCAAGAGGAGGCCCTCTCAACAGGAACGGCGAGAGGAACTCCAGGGTCGTGCCACCATTCCAAGAGTCCCCCAGATGTCTCAGTCCATTCCAGAGGAACCTCTTTTCCCTTCACCGGCTCATCTTTCACGCCGAGGATCGACTCACACCAAGGTGGCACGTGGCACAGCCCTGTGGGAAAGCCTCGTGGGAAAGCCTCGAGGGACAGCCTCGAGGGAAAGCCACAGATCCCTTGATCCACGTGACAGGAAGCATGACACTACTGCTGCAGCTCGGGAGGAAAGCGCACGTGCATGCCCCCACTCGAGACGAGGCCTGACTCCGCTGGGGAGACTCAGAAGCACCCCAAGATCCATGGCAACACTGGAGAGGAATCCTCAGGTTCCGGCTCCGACTCCACACAAGGACTGAGGCCCCGGCATGGACGGGAGAGGAATCCCGAGAGGTCCCCTAGCAACTCGCATGGGGACTGGCCTTTCCTGATGCCACCAGAGCGGGTCCCTGAGGTCCCCGTCGTAACTCGAGAAGACCTGCCGCAACTCGAGAAAATCCAGGAGGTTCTCCCCTCCAGGCGAGATGAGGCCCATTTCCGCTGAGGCGTCTCGAGGCTGATCACACCTCCCCTCTGGAACTTCGAAAGGCTCCTTCACACCCTTGGTGCAAATCAAGAAGTTCCCCGACATACCCGTCTCCACTCGAGAGGAATCACGAGGGTCCCGCCCACATCCAGAGGAGCCCCGTTTCCGCCTCGTAGCTCGAGATGAGGGATCCTTTCCCTGCTTCGTCGGGAAAGAGTTCCCGGCCTTCCCGTCGCATCTCAAGAGGAGGCCCTCTCAACAGGAACGGCGAGAGGAACTCCAGGGTCGTGCCACCATTCCAAGAGTCCCCCAGATGTCTCAGTCCATTCCAGAGGAACCTCTTTTCCCTTCACCGGCTCGTCTTTCACGCCGAGGATCGACTCACACCAAGGTGGCACGTGGCACAGCCCTGTGGGAAAGCCTCGTGGGAAAGCCTCGAGGGACAGCCTCGAGGGAAAGCCACAGATCCCTTGATCCACGTGACAGGAAGCGTGACACTACTGCTGCAGCTCGGGAGGAAAGCGCACGTGCATGCCCCCACTCGAGACGAGGCCTGACTCCGCTGGGGAGACTCAGAAGCACCCCAAGATCCATGGCAACACTGGAGAGGAATCCTCAGGTTCCGGCTCCGACTCCACACAAGGACTGAGGCCCCGGCATGGACGGCAGAGGAATCCCGAGAGGTCCCCATTCAACTCGCATGGGGACTGGCCTTTCCTGAGGCCACCAGGGCCGGTAACTGAGGTCCCCGTCGTAACTCGAGAAGACCTGCCGCAACTCGAGAAAATCCAGGAGGTTCTCCCCTCCAGGCGAGATGAGGCCCATTTCCGCTGAGGCGTCTCGAGGCTGATCACACCTCCCCTCTGGAACTTCGAAGGGCTCCTTCACACCCTTGGTGCAAATCAAGAAGTTCCCCGAGTACCCGTCTCCACTCGAGAGGAATCACGAGGGTCCCGCCCACATCCAGAGGAGGCCCGTTTCCGCCTCGTAGCTCGAGATGAGGGATTCTTTCCGTGCTTCGTCGGGAAAGAGTTCCCGGCGTTCCCGTCGCATCTCAAGAGGAGGCCCTCTCAACAGGAACGGCGAGAGGAACTCCAGGGTCGTGCCACCATTCCAAGAGTCCCCCAGATGTCTCAGTCCATTCCAGAGGAACCTCTTTTCCCTTCACCGGCTCGTCTTTCACGCCGAGGATCGACTCACACCAAGGTGGCACGTGGCACAGCCCTGTGGGAAAGCCTCGTGGGAAAGCCTCGAGGGACAGCCTCGAGGGAAAGCCACAGATCCCTTGATCCACTTGACAGGAAGCATGACACTACTGCTGCAGCTCGGGAGGAAAGCGCACGTGCATGCCCCCACTCGAGACGAGGCCTGACTCCGCTGGGGAGACTCAGAAGCACCCCAAGATCCATGGCAACACTGGAGAGGAATCCTCAGCTTCCGGCTCGGACTCCACACAAGGACTGAGGCCCCGGCATGGACGGGAGAGGAATCCCGAGAGGTCCCCTAGCAATTCGCATGGGGACTGGCCTTTCCTGATGCCACCAGAGCGGGTCCCTGAGGTCCCCGTCGTAACTCGAGAAGACCTGCCGCAACTCGAGAAAATCCAGGAGGTTCTCCCCTCCAGGCGAGATGAGGCCCATTTCCGCTGAGGCGTCTCGAGGCTGATCACACCTCCCCTCTGGAACTTCGAAAGGCTCCTTCACACCCTTGGGGCAAATCAAGAAGTTCCCCGACATACCCGTCTCCACTCGAGAGGAATCACGAAAGTCCCGCCCACATCCAGAGGAGCCCCGTTTCCGCCTCGTAGCTCGAGATGAGGGATCCTTTCCCTGCTTCGTCGGGAAAGAGTTCCCGGCCTTCCCGTCGCATCTCAAGAGGAGGCCCTCTCAACAGGAACGGCGAGAGGAACTCCAGGGTCGTGCCACCATTCCAAGAGTCCCCCAGATGTCTCAGTCCATTCCAGAGGAACCTCTTTTCCCTTCACCGGCTCGTCTTTCACGCCGAGGTATCGACTCACACCAAGGTGGCACGTGGCACAGCCCTGTGGGAAAGCCTCGTGGGAAAGCCTCGAGGGACAGCCTCGAGGGAAAGCCACAGATCCCTTGATCCACGTGACAGTAAGCGTGACACTACTGCTGCAGTTCGGGAGGAAAGCGCACGTGCATGCCCCCACTCGAGACGAGGCCTGACTCCCCTGGGGAGACTCAGAAGCACCCCAAGATCCATGGCAACACTGGAGAGGAATCCTCAGGTTCCGGCCCCGACTCCACACAAGGACTGAGGCCCCGGCATGGACGGCAGAGGAATCCCGAGAGGTCCCCTAGCAACTCGCATGGGGACTGGCCTTTCCTGAGGCCACCAGGGCCGGTAACTGAGGTCCCCGTCGTAACTCGAGAAGACCTGCCGCAACTGGAGAAAATCCAGGAGGTTCTCCCCTCCAGGCGAGATGAGGCCCATTTCCGCTGAGGCGTCTCGAGGCTGATCACACCTCCCCTCTGGAACTACGAAGGGCACCTTCACACTCTTGGTGCAAATCAAGAAGTTCCCCGAGTACGCGTCTCCACTCGAGAGGAATCACGAGGGTCCCGCCCACATCCAGAGGAGGCCCGTTTCCGCCTCGTAGCTCGAGATGAGGGATTCTTTCCCTGCTTCGTCGGGAAAGAGTTCCCGGCGTTCCCGTCGCATCTCAAGAGGAGGCCCTCTCAACAGGAACGGCGAGAGGAACTCCAGGGTCGTGCCACCATTCCAAGAGTCCCCCAGATGTCTCAGTCCATTCCAGAGGAACCTCTTTTCCCTTCACCGGCTCGTCTTTCACGCCGAGGATCGACTCACACCAAGGTGGCACGTGGCACAGCCCTGTGGGAAAGCCTCGTGGGAAAGCCTCGAGGGATAGCCTCGAGGGAAAGCCACAGATCCCTTGATCCACGTGACAGGAAGCGTGACACTACTGCTGCAGCTCGGGAGGAAAGCGCACGTGCATGCCCCCACTCGAGACGAGGCCTGACTCCCCTGGGGAGACTCAGAAGCACCCCAAGATCCATGGCAACACTGGAGAGGAATCCTCAGGTTCCGGCCCCGACTCCACACAAGGACTGAGGCCCCGGCATGGACGGCAGAGGAATCCCGAGAGGTCCCCTAGCACCTCGCATGGGGACTGGCCTTTCCTGAGGCCACCAGAGCGGGTCCCTGAGGTCCCCGTCGTAACTCGAGAAGACCTGCCGCAACTCGAGAAAATCCAGGAGGTTCTCCCCTCCAGGCGAGATGAGGCCCATTTCCGCTGAGGCGTCTCGAGGCTGATCACACGTCCCCTCTGGAACTTCGAAAGGGTCCTTCACACCCTTGGTGCAAATCATGAAGTTCCCCGACATACCCGTCTCCACTCGAGAGGAATCACGAGGGTCCCGCCCACATCCAGAGGAGCCCCGTTTCCGCCTCGTAGCTCGAGATGAGGGATCCTTTCCCTGCTTCGTCGGGAAAGAGTTCCCGGCCTTCCCGTCGCATCTCAAGAGGAGGCCCTCTCAACAGGAACGGCGAGAGGAACTCCAGGGTCGTGCCACCATTCCAAGAGTCCCCCAGATGTCTCAGTCCATTCCAGAGGAACCTCTTTTCCCTTCACCGGCTCGTCTTTCACGCCGAGGATCGACTCACACCAAGGTGGCACGTGGCACAGCCCTGTGGGAAAGCCTCGTGGGAAAGCCTCGAGGGACAGCCTCGAGGGAAAGCCACAGATCCCTTGATCCACGTGACAGGAAGCATGACACTACTGCTGCAGCTCGGGAGGAAAGCGCACGTGCATGCCCCCACTCGAGACGAGGCCTGACTCCGCTGGGGAGACTCAGAAGCACCCCAAGATCCATGGCAACACTGGAGAGGAATCCTCAGGTTCCGGCTCCGACTCCACACAAGGACTGAGGCCCCGGCATGGACGGGAGAGGAATCCCGAGAGGTCCCCTAGCAACTCGCATGGGGACTGGCCTTTCCTGAGGCCACCAGAGCGGGTAACTGAGGTCCCCGTCGTAACTCGAGAAGACCTGCCGCAACTCGAGAAAATCCAGGAGGTTCTCCCCTCCAGGCGAGATGAGGCCCACTTCCGCTGAGGCGTCTCGAGGCTGATCACACCTCCCCTCTGGAACTTCGAAAGGCTCCTTCACACCCTTGGTGCAAATCAAGAAGTTCCCCGACATACCCGTCTCCACTCGAGAGGAATCACGAGGGTCCCGCCCACATCCAGAGGAGCCCCGTTTCCGCCTCATAGCTCGAGATGAGGGATCCTTTCCCTGCTTCGTCGGGAAAGAGCTCCCGGCCTTCCCGTCGCATCTCAAGAGGAGGCCCTCTCAACAGGAACGGCGAGAGGAACTCCAGGGTCGTGCCACCATTCCAAGAGTCCCCCAGATGTCTCAGTCCATTCCAGAGGAACCTCTTTTCCCTTCACCGGCTCGTCTTTCACGCCGAGGATCGACTCACACCAAGGTGGCACGTGGCACAGCCCTGTGGGAAAGCCTCGTGGGAAAGCCTCGAGGGACAGCCTCGAGGGAAAGCCACAGATCCCTTGATCCACGTGACCGGAAGCGTGACACTACTGCTGCAGCTCGGGAGGAAAGCGCACGTGCATGCCCCCACTCGAGACGAGGCCTGACTCCCCTGTGGAGACTCAGAAGCACCCCAAGATCCATGGCAACACTGGAGAGGAATCCTCAGGTTCCGGCCCCGACTCCACACAACGACTGAGGCCCCGGCATGGACGGGAGAGGAATCCCGAGAGGTCCCCTAGCAACTCGCATGGGGACTGGCCTTTCCTGAGGCCACCAGAGCGGGTCCCTGAGGTCCCCGTCGTAACTCGAGAAGACCTGCCGCAACTCGAGAAAATCCAGGAGGTTCTCCCCTCCAGGCGAGATGAGGCCCATTTCCGCTGAGGCGTCTCGAGGCTGATCACACGTCCCCTCTGGAACTTCGAAAGGGTCCTTCACACCCTTGGTGCAAATCATGAAGTTCCCCGACATACCCGTCTCCACTCGAGAGGAATCACGAGGGTCCCGCCCACATCCAGAGGAGCCCCGTTTCCGCCTCGTAGCTCGAGATGAGGGATCCTTTCCCTGCTTCGTCGGGAAAGAGTTCCCGGCGTTCCCGTCGCATCTCAAGAGGAGGCCCTCTCAACAGGAACGGCGAGAGGAACTCCAGGGTCGTGCCACCATTCCAAGAGTCCCCCAGATGTCTCAGTCCATTCCAGAGGAACCTCTTTTCCCTTCACCGGCTCGTCTTTCACGCCGAGGTTCGACTCACACCAAGGTGGCACGTGGCACAGCCCTGTGGGAAAGCCTCGTGGGAAAGCCTCGAGGGACAGCCTCGAGGGAAAGCCACAGATCCCTTGATCCACGTGACAGGAAGCATGACACTACTGCTGCAGCTCGGGAGGAAAGCGCACGTGCATGCCCCCACTCGAGACGAGGCCTGACTCCGCTGGGGAGACTCAGAAGCACCCCAAGATCCATGGCAACACTGGAGAGGAATCCTCAGGTTCCGGCTCCGAATCCACACAAGGACTGAGGCCCCGGCATGGACGGGAGAGGAATCCCGAGAGGTCCCCTAGCAACTCGCATGGGGACTGGCCTTTCCTGATGCCACCAGAGCGGGTCCCTGAGGTCCCCGTCGTAACTCGACTAGACCTGCCGCAACTCGAGAAAATCCAGGAGGTTCTGCCCTCTAGGCGAGATGAGGCCCATTTCCGCTGAGGCGTCTCGAGGCTGATCACACCTCCCCTCTGGAACTTCGAAAGGCTCCTTCACACCCTTGGTGCAAATCAAGAAGTTCCCCGACATACCCGTCTCCACTCGAGAGGAATCACGAGGGTCCCGCCCACATCCAGAGGAGCCCCGTTTCCGCCTCGTAGCTCGAGATGAGGGATCCTTTCCCTGCTTCGTCGGGAAAGAGTTCCCGGCGTTCCCGTCGCATCTCAAGAGGAGGCCCTCTCAACAGGAACGGCGAGAGGAACTCCAGGGTCGTGCCACCATTCCAAGAGTCCCCCAGATGTCTCAGTCCATTCCAGAGGAACCTCTTTTCCCTTCACCGGCTCGTCTTTCACGCCGAGGATCGACTCACACCAAGGTGGCACGTGGCACAGCCCTGTGGGAAAGCCTCGTGGGAAAGCCTCGAGGGACAGCCTCGAGGGAAAGCCACAGATCCCTTGATCCACGTGACCGGAAGCGTGACACTACTGCTGCAGCTCGGGAGGAAAGCGCACGTGCATGCCCCCACTCGAGACGAGGCCTGACTCCCCTGGGGAGACTCAGAAGCACCCCAAGACCCATGGCAACACTGGAGAGGAATCCTCAGGTTCCGGCCCCGACTCCACACAAGGACTGAGGCCCCGGCATGGACGGGAGAGGAATCCTGAGAGGTCCCCTAGCAACTCGCATGGGGACTGGCCTTTCCTGATGCCACCAGAGCGGGTCCCTGAGGTCCCCGTCGTAACTCGAGAAGACCTGCCGCAATTCGAGAAAATCCAAGAGGTTCTCCCCTCCAGGCGAGATGAGGCCCATTTCTGCTGAGGCGTCTCGAGGCTGATCACACCTCACCTCTGGAACTTCCAAGGGGTCCTTCACACCCTTGGTGCAAATCAAGAAGATCCCCGACATACCCGTCTCCACTCGAGAGGAATCACGAGGGTCCCGCCCACATCCAGAGGAGCCCCGTTTCCGCCTCGTAGCTCGAGATGAGGGATCCTTTCCCTGCTTCGTCGGGAAAGAGTTCCCGGCCTTCCCGTCGCATCTCAAGAGGAGGCCCTCTCAACAGGAACGGCGAGAGGAACTCCAGGGTCGTGCCACCATTCCAAGAGTCCCCCAGATGTCTCAGTCCATTCCAGAGGAACCTCTTTTCCCTTCACCGGCTCGTCTTTCACGCCGAGGTTCGACTCACACCAAGGTGGCACGTGGCACAGCCCTGTGGGAAAGCCTCGTGGGAAAGCCTCGAGGGACAGCCTCGAGGGAAAGCCACAGATCCCTTGATCCACGTGACAGGAAGCATGACACTACTGCTGCAGCTCGGGAGGAAAGCGCACGTGCATGCCCCCACTCGAGACGAGGCCTGACTCCGCTGGGGAGACTCAGAAGCACCCCAAGATCCATGGCAACACTGGAGAGGAATCCTCAGCTTCCGGCTCCGACTCCACACAAGGACTGAGGCCCCGGCATGGACGGGAGAGGAATCCCGAGAGGTCCCCTAGCAACTCGCATGGGGACTGGCCTTTCCTGATGCCACCAGAGCGGGTCCCTGAGGTCCCCGTCGTAACTCGACTAGACCTGCCGCAACTCGAGAAAATCCAGGAGGTTCTGCCCTCTAGGCGAGATGAGGCCCATTTCCGCTGAGGCGTCTCGAGGCTGATCACACCTCCCCTCTGGAACTTCGAAAGGCTCCTTCACACCCTTGGTGCAAATCAAGAAGTTCCCCGACATACCCGTCTCCACTCGAGAGGAATCACGAGGGTCCCGCCCACATCCAGAGGAGCCCCGTTTCCGCCTCGTAGCTCGAGATGAGGGATCCTTTCCCTGCTTCGTCGGGAAAGAGTTCCCGGCGTTCCCGTCGCATCTCAAGAGGAGGCCCTCTCAACAGGAACGGCGAGAGGAACTCCAGGGTCGTGCCACCATTCCAAGAGTCCCCCAGATGTCTCAGTCCATTCCAGAGGAACCTCTTTTCCCTTCACCGGCTCGTCTTTCACGCCGAGGATCGACTCACACCAAGGTGGCACGTGGCACAGCCCTGTGGGAAAGCCTCGTGGGAAAGCCTCGAGGGACAGCCTCGAGGGAAAGCCACAGATCCCTTGATCCACGTGACAGGAAGCGTGACACTACTGCTGCAGCTCGGGAGGAAAGCGCACGTGCATGCCCCCACTCGAGACGAGGCCTGACTCCCCTGGGGAGACTCAGAAGCACCCCAAGACCCATGGCAACACTGGAGAGGAATCCTCAGGTTCCGGCCCCGACTCCACACAAGGACTGAGGCCCCGGCATGGACGGGAGAGGAATCCCGAGAGGTCCCCTAGCAACTCGCATGGGGACTGGCCTTTCCTGATGCCACCAGAGCGGGTCCCTGAGGTCCCCGTCGTAACTCGACTAGACCTGCCGCAACTCGAGAAAATCCAGGAGGTTCTGCCCTCTAGGCGAGATGAGGCTCATTTCCGCTGAGGCGTCTCGAGGCTGATCACACCTCCCCTCTGGAACTTCGAAAGGCTCCTTCACACCCTTGGTGCAAATCAAGAAGTTCCCCGACATACCCGTCTCCACTCGAGAGGAATCACGAGGGTCCCGCCCACATCCAGAGGAGCCCCGTTTCCGCCTCGTAGATCGAGATGAGGGATCCTTTCCCTGCTTCTTCGGGAAAGAGTTCCCGGCGTTCCCGTCGCATCTCAAGAGGAGGCCCTCTCAACAGGAACGGCGAGAGGAACTCCAGGGTCGTGCCACCATTCCAAGAGTCCCCCAGATGTCTCAGTCCATTCCAGAGGAACCTCTTTTCCCTTCACCGGCTCGTCTTTCACGCCGAGGATCGACTCACACCAAGGTGGCACGTGGCACAGCCCTGTGGGAAAGCCTCGTGGGAAAGCCTCGAGGGACAGCCTCGAGGGAAAGCCACAGATCCCTTGATCCACGTGACAGGAAGCGTGACACTACTGCTGCAGCTCGGGAGGAAAGCGCACGTGCATGCCCCCACTCGAGACGAGGCCTGACTCCCCTGGGGAGACTCAGAAGCACCCCAAGATCCATGGCAACACTGGAGAGGAATCCTCAGGTTCCGGCCCCGACTCCACACAAGGACTGAGGCCCCGGCATGGACGGGAGAGGAATCCTGAGAGGTCCCCTAGCAACTCGCATGGGGACTGGCCTTTCCTGATGCCACCAGAGCGGGTCCCTGAGGTCCCCGTCGTAACTCGAGAAGACCTGCCGCAATTCGAGAAAATCCAGGAGGTTCTCCCCTCCAGGCGAGATGAGGCCCATTTCTGCTGAGGCGTCTCGAGGCTGATCACACCTCACCTCTGGAACTTCCAAGGGCTCCTTCACACCCTTGGTGCAAATCAAGAAGATCCCCGACATACCCGTCTCCACTCGAGAGGAATCACGAGGGTCCCGCCCACATCCAGAGGAGCCCCGTTTCCGCCTCGTAGCTCGAGATGAGGGATCCTTTCCCTGCTTCGTCGGGAAAGAGTTCCCGGCCTTCCCGTCGCATCTCAAGAGGAGGCCCTCTCAACAGGAACGGCGAGAGGTACTCCAGGGTCGTGCCACCATTCCAAGAGTCCCCCAGATGTCTCAATCCATTCCAGAGGAACCTCTTTTCCCTTCACCGGCTCGTCTTTCACGCCGAGGATCGACTCACACCAAGGTGGCACGTGGCACAGCCCTGTGGGAAAGCCTCGTGGGAAAGCCTCGAGGGACAGCCTCGAGGGAAAGCCACAGATCCCTTGATCCACGTGACAGGAAGCGTGACACTACTGCTGCAGCTCGGGAGGAAAGCGCACGTGCATGCCCCCACTCGAGACGAGGCCTGACTCCCCTGGGGAGACTCAGAAGCACCCCAAGATCCATGGCAACACTGGAGAGGAATCCTCAGGTTCCGGCCCCGACTCCACACAAGGACTGAGGCCCCGGCATGGACGGCAGAGGAATCCCGAGTGGTCCCCTAGCAACTCGCATGGGGACTGGCCTTTCCTGAGGCCACCAGGGCCGGTAACTGAGGTCCCCGTCGTAACTCGAGAAGACCTGCCGCAACTGGAGAAAATCCAGGAGGTTCTCCCCTCCAGGCGAGATGAGGCCTATTTCCGCTGAGGCGTCTCGAGGCTGATCACACGTCCCCTCTGGAACTTCGAAAGGGTCCTTCACACCCTTGGTGCAAATCATGAAGTTCCCCGACATACCCGTCTCCACTCGAGAGGAATCACGAGGGTCCTGCCCACATCCAGAGGAGCCCCGTTTCCTCCTCGTAGCTCGAGATGAGGGTTCCTTTCCCTGCTTCGTCGGGAAAGAGTTCCCGGCGTTCCCGTCGCATCTCAAGAGGAGGCCCTCTCAACAGGAACGGGGAGAGGAACTCCAGGGTCGTGCCACCATTCCAAGATTCCCCCAGATGTCTCAGTCCATTCCAGAGGAACCTCTTTTCCCTTCACCGGCTCGTCTTTCTCGCCGAGGATCGACTCACACCAAGGTGGCACGTGGCACAGCCCTGTGGGAAAGCCTCGTGGGAAAGCCTCGAGGGACAGCCTCGAGGGAAAGCCACAGATCCCTTGATCCACGTGACAGTAAGCGTGACACTACTGCTGCAGCTCGGGAGGAAAGCGCACGTGCATGCCCCCACTCGAGACGAGGCCTGACTCCGCTGGGGAGACTCAGAAGCACCCCAAGATCCATGGCCACACTGGAGAGGAATCCACAGGTTCCGGCTCCGACTCCACACAAGGACTGAGGCCCCGGCATGGACGGGAGAGGAATCCCGAGAGGTCCCCTAGCAACTCGCATGGGGACTGGCCTTTCCTGAGGCCACCAGAGCGGGTCCCTGAGGTCCCCGTCGTAACTCGAGAAGACCGGCCGCAACTTGAGAAAATCCAGGAGGTTCTCCCCTCCAGGCGAGATGAGGCCCATTTCCGCTGAGGCGTCTCGAGGCTGATCACACCTCACCTCTGGAACTTCGAAAGGCTCCTTCACACCCTTGGTGCAAATCAAGAAGTTCCCCGACATACCCGTCTCCACTCGAGAGGAATCACGAGGGTCCCGCCCACATCCAGAGGAGCCCCGTTTCCGCCTCGTAGCTCGAGATGAGGGATCCTTTCCCTGCTTCGTCGGGAAAGAGTTCCCGGCCTTCCCGCCGCATCTCAAGAGGAGGCCCTCTCAACAGGAACGGCGAGAGGAACTCCAGGGTCGTGCCACCATTCCAAGAGTCCCCCAGATGTCTCAGTCCATTCCAGAGGAACCTCTTTTCCCTTCACCGGCTCGTCTTTCACGCCGAGGTTCGACTCACACCAAGGTGGCACGTGGCACAGCCCTGTGGGAAAGCCTCGTGGGAAAGCCTCGAGGGACAGCCTCGAGGGAAAGCCACAGATCCCTTGATCCACGTGACAGGAAGCGTGACACTACTGCTGCAGCTCGGGAGGAAAGCGCACGTGCATGCCCCCACTCGAGACGAGGCCTGACTCCCCTGGGGAGACTCAGAAGCACCCCAAGATCCATGGCAACACTGGAGAGGAATCCTCAGGTTCCGGCCCCGACTCCACACAAGGACTGAGGCCCCGGCATGGACGGGAGAGGAATCCTGAGAGGTCCCCTAGCAACTCGCATGGGGACTGGCCTTTCCTGATGCCACCAGAGCGGGTCCCTGAGGTCCCCGTCGTAACTCGAGAAGACCTGCCGCAATTCGAGAAAATCCAGGAGGTTCTCCCCTCCAGGCGAGATGAGGCCCATTTCTGCTGAGGCGTCTCGAGGCTGATCACACCTCACCTCTGGAACTTCCAAGGGCTCCTTCACACCCTTGGTGCAAATCAAGAAGATCCCCGACATACCCGTCTCCACTCGAGAGGAATCACGAGGGTCCCGCCCACATCCAGAGGAGCCCCGTTTCCGCCTCGTAGCTCGAGATGAGGGATCCTTTCCCTGCTTCGTCGGGAAAGAGTTCCCGGCCTTCCCGTCGCATCTCAAGAGGAGGCCCTCTCAACAGGAACGGCGAGAGGTACTCCAGGGTCGTGCCACCATTCCAAGAGTCCCCCAGATGTCTCAATCCATTCCAGAGGAACCTCTTTTCCCTTCACCGGCTCGTCTTTCACGCCGAGGATCGACTCACACCAAGGTGGCACGTGGCACAGCCCTGTGGGAAAGCCTCGTGGGAAAGCCTCGAGGGACAGCCTCGAGGGAAAGCCACAGATCCCTTGATCCACGTGACAGGAAGCGTGACACTACTGCTGCAGCTCGGGAGGAAAGCGCACGTGCATGCCCCCACTCGAGACGAGGCCTGACTCCCCTGGGGAGACTCAGAAGCACCCCAAGATCCATGGCAACACTGGAGAGGAATCCTCAGGTTCCGGCCCCGACTCCACACAAGGACTGAGGCCCCGGCATGGACGGCAGAGGAATCCCGAGTGGTCCCCTAGCAACTCGCATGGGGACTGGCCTTTCCTGAGGCCACCAGGGCCGGTAACTGAGGTCCCCGTCGTAACTCGAGAAGACCTGCCGCAACTGGAGAAAATCCAGGAGGTTCTCCCCTCCAGGCGAGATGAGGCCTATTTCCGCTGAGGCGTCTCGAGGCTGATCACACGTCCCCTCTGGAACTTCGAAAGGGTCCTTCACACCCTTGGTGCAAATCATGAAGTTCCCCGACATACCCGTCTCCACTCGAGAGGAATCACGAGGGTCCTGCCCACATCCAGAGGAGCCCCGTTTCCTCCTCGTAGCTCGAGATGAGGGTTCCTTTCCCTGCTTCGTCGGGAAAGAGTTCCCGGCGTTCCCGTCGCATCTCAAGAGGAGGCCCTCTCAACAGGAACGGGGAGAGGAACTCCAGGGTCGTGCCACCATTCCAAGATTCCCCCAGATGTCTCAGTCCATTCCAGAGGAACCTCTTTTCCCTTCACCGGCTCGTCTTTCTCGCCGAGGATCGACTCACACCAAGGTGGCACGTGGCACAGCCCTGTGGGAAAGCCTCGTGGGAAAGCCTCGAGGGACAGCCTCGAGGGAAAGCCACAGATCCCTTGATCCACGTGACAGTAAGCGTGACACTACTGCTGCAGCTCGGGAGGAAAGCGCACGTGCATGCCCCCACTCGAGACGAGGCCTGACTCCGCTGGGGAGACTCAGAAGCACCCCAAGATCCATGGCCACACTGGAGAGGAATCCACAGGTTCCGGCTCCGACTCCACACAAGGACTGAGGCCCCGGCATGGACGGGAGAGGAATCCCGAGAGGTCCCCTAGCAACTCGCATGGGGACTGGCCTTTCCTGAGGCCACCAGAGCGGGTCCCTGAGGTCCCCGTCGTAACTCGAGAAGACCGGCCGCAACTTGAGAAAATCCAGGAGGTTCTCCCCTCCAGGCGAGATGAGGCCCATTTCCGCTGAGGCGTCTCGAGGCTGATCACACCTCACCTCTGGAACTTCGAAAGGCTCCTTCACACCCTTGGTGCAAATCAAGAAGTTCCCCGACATACCCGTCTCCACTCGAGAGGAATCACGAGGGTCCCGCCCACATCCAGAGGAGCCCCGTTTCCGCCTCGTAGCTCGAGATGAGGGATCCTTTCCCTGCTTCGTCGGGAAAGAGTTCCCGGCCTTCCCGCCGCATCTCAAGAGGAGGCCCTCTCAACAGGAACGGCGAGAGGAACTCCAGGGTCGTGCCACCATTCCAAGAGTCCCCCAGATGTCTCAGTCCATTCCAGAGGAACCTCTTTTCCCTTCACCGGCTCGTCTTTCACGCCGAGGTTCGACTCACACCAAGGTGGCACGTGGCACAGCCCTGTGGGAAAGCCTCGTGGGAAAGCCTCGAGGGACAGCCTCGAGGGAAAGCCACAGATCCCTTGATCCACGTGACAGGAAGCGTGACACTACTGCTGCAGCTCGGGAGGAAAGCGCACGTGCATGCCCCCACTCGAGACGAGGCCTGACTCCCCTGGGGAGACTCAGAAGCACCCCAAGATCCATGGCAACACTGGAGAGGAATCCTCAGGTTCCGGCCCCGACTCCACACAAGGACTGAGGCCCCGGCATGGACGGCAGAGGAATCCCGAGTGGTCCCCTAGCAACTCGCATGGGGACTGGCCTTTCCTGAGGCCACCAGGGCCGGTAACTGAGGTCCCCGTCGTAACTCGAGAAGACCTGCCGCAACTGGAGAAAATCCAGGAGGTTCTCCCCTCCAGGCGAGATGAGGCCTATTTCCGCTGAGGCGTCTCGAGGCTGATCACACGTCCCCTCTGGAACTTCGAAAGGGTCCTTCACACCCTTGGTGCAAATCATGAAGTTCCCCGACATACCCGTCTCCACTCGAGAGGAATCACGAGGGTCCTGCCCACATCCAGAGGAGCCCCGTTTCCTCCTCGTAGCTCGAGATGAGGGTTCCTTTCCCTGCTTCGTCGGGAAAGAGTTCCCGGCGTTCCCGTCGCATCTCAAGAGGAGGCCCTCTCAACAGGAACGGGGAGAGGAACTCCAGGGTCGTGCCACCATTCCAAGAGTCCCCCAGATGTCTCAGTCCATTCCAGAGGAACCTATTTTCCCTTCACCGGCTCGTCTTTCACGCCGAGGATCGACTCACACCAAGGTGGCACGTGGCACAGCCCTGTGGGAAAGCCTCGTGGGAAAGCCTCGAGGGACAGCCTCGAGGGAAAGCCACAGATCCCTTGATCCACGTGACAGGAAGCGTGACACTACTGCTGCAGCTCGGGAGGAAAGCGCACGTGCATGCCCCCACTCGAGACGAGGCCTGACTCCGCTGGGGAGACTCAGAAGCACCCCAAGATCCATGGCCACACTGGAGAGGAATCCACAGGTTCCGGCTCCGACTCCACACAAGGACTGAGGCCCCGGCATGGACGGGAGAGGAATCCCGAGAGGTCCCCTAGCAACTCGCATGGGGACTGGCCTTTCCTGAGGCCACCAGAGCGGGTCCCTGAGGTCCCCGTCGTAACTCGAGAAGACCGGCCGCAACTTGAGAAAATCCAGGAGGTTCTCCCCTCCAGGCGAGATGAGGCCCATTTCCGCTGAGGCGTCTCGAGGCTGATCACACCTCACCTCTGGAACTTCGAAAGGCTCCTTCACACCCTTGGTGCAAATCAAGAAGTTCCCCGACATACCCGTCTCCACTCGAGAGGAATCACGAGGGTCCCGCCCACATCCAGAGGAGCCCCGTTTCCGCCTCGTAGCTCGAGATGAGGGATCCTTTCCCTGCTTCGTCGGGAAAGAGTTCCCGGCCTTCCCGCCACATCTCAAGAGGAGGCCCTCTCAACAGGAACGGCGAGAGGAAGTCCAGGGTCGTGCCACCATTCCAAGAGTCCCCCAGATGTCCCAGTCCATTCCAGAGGAACCTCTTTTCCCTTCACCGGCTCGTCTTTCACGCCGAGGATCGACTCACACCAAGGTGGCACGTGGCACAGCCCTGTGGGAAAGCCTCGTGGGAAAGCCTCGAGGGACAGCCTCGAGGGAAAGCCACAGATCCCTTGATCCACGTGACAGGAAGCGTGACACTACTGCTGCAGCTCGGGAGGAAAGCGCACGTGCATGCCCCCACTCGAGACGAGGCCTGACTCCCCTGGGGAGACTCAGAAGCACCCCAAGATCCATGGCAACACTGGAGAGGAATCCTCAGGTTCCGGCCCCGACTCCACACAAGGACTGAGGCCCCGGCATGGACGGCAGAGGAATCCCGAGAGGTCCCCTAGCAACTCGCATGGGGACTGGCCTTTCCTGAGGCCACCGGTGCCGGTAACTGAGGTCCCAGTCGTAACTCGAGAAGACCTGCCGCAACTGGAGAAAATCCAGGAGGTTCTCCCCTCCAGGCGAGATGAGGCCCATTTCCGCTGAGGCGTCTCGAGGCTGATCACACCTCCCCTCTGGAACTTCGAAAGGGTCCTTCACACCCTTGGTGCAAATCATGAAGTTCCCCGACATACCCGTCTCCACTCGAGAGGAATCACGAGGGTCCCGCCCACATCCAGAGGAGCCCCGTTTCCGCCTCGTAGCTCGAGATGAGGGATCCTTTCCCTGCTTCGTCGGGAAAGAGTTCCCGGCGTTCCCGTCGCATCTCAAGAGGAGGCCCTCTCAACAGGAACGTCGAGAGGAACTCCTGGGTCGTGCCACCATTCCAAGAGTCCCCCAGATGTCTCAGTCCATTCCAGAGGAACCCCTTTTCCCTTCACCGGCTCGTCTTTCACGCCAAGGATCGACTCACACCAAGGTGGCACGTGGCACAGCCCTGTGGGAAAGCCTCGTGGGAAAGCCTCGAGGGACAGCCTCGAGGGAAAGCCACAGATCCCTTGAACCACGTGACAGGAAGCGTGACACTACTGCTGCAGCACGGGAGGTAAGCGCACGTGCATGCCCCCACTCGAGACGAGGCCTGACTCCCCTGGGGAGACTCAGAAGCACCCCAAGATCCATGGCAACACTGGAGAGGAATCCTCAGGTTCTGGCCCCGACTCCACACAAGGACTGAGGCCCCGGCATGGATGGCAGAGGAATCCCGAGAGGTCCCCTAGCAACTCGCATGGGGACTTGCCTTTCCTGAGGCCACCAGTGCCGGTAACTGAGGTCCCCGTCGTAACTCGAGAAGACCTGCCGCAACTCGAGAAAATCCAGGAGGTTCTCCCCTCCAGGCGAGATGAGGCCCATTTCCGCTGAGGCGTCTCGAGGCTGATCACACCTCCCCTCTGGAACTTCGAAAGGCTCCTTCACACCCTTGGTGCAAATCAAGAAGTTCCCCGACATACCCGTCTCCACTCGAGAGGAATCACGAGGGTCCCGCCCACATCCAGAGGAGCCCCGTTTCCGCCTCGTAGCTCGAGATGAGGGATCCTTTCCCTGCTTCGTCGGGAAAGAGTTCCCGGCCTTCCCGTCGCATCTCAAGAGGAGGCCCTCTCAACAGGAACGGCGAGAGGAACTCCAGGGTCGTGCCACCATTCCAAGAGTCCCCCAGATGTCTCAGTCCATTCCAGAGGAACCTCTTTTCCCTTCACCGGCTCGTCTTTCACGCCGAGGATCGACTCACACCAAGGTGGCACGTGGCACAGCCCTGTGGGAAAGCCTCGTGGGAAAGCCTCGAGGGACAGCCTCGAGGGAAAGCCACAGATCCCTTGATCCACGTGACAGGAAGCGTGACACTACTGCTGCAGCTCGGGAGGAAAGCGCACGTGCATGCCCCCACTCGAGACGAGGCCTGACTCCCCTGGGGAGACTCAGAAGCACCCCAAGATCCATGGCAACACTGGAGAGGAATCCTCAGGTTCCGGCCCCGACTCCACACAAGGACTGAGGCCCCGGCATGGACGGCAGAGGAATCCCGAGAGGTCCCCTAGCAACTCGCATGGGGACTGGCCTTTCCTGAGGCCACCAGGGCCGGTAACTGAGGTCCCCGTCGTAACTCGAGAAGACCTGCCGCAACTCGAGAAAATCCAGGAGGTTCTCCCCTCCAGGCGAGATGAGGCCCATTTCCGCTGAGGCGTCTCGAGGCTGATCACACCTCCCCTCTGGAACTTCGAAGGGCTCCTTCACACCCTTGGTGCAAATCAAGAAGTTCCCCGAGTACCCGTCTCCACTCGAGAGGAATCACGAGGGTCCCGCCCACATCCAGAGGAGCCCCGTTTCCGCCTCGTAGCTCGAGATGAGGGATCCTTTTCCTGCTTCGTCGGGAAAGAGTTCCCGGCCTTCCCGTCGCATCTCAAGAGGAGGCCCTCTCAACAGGAACGGCGAGAGGAACTCCAGGGTCGTGCCACCATTCCAAGAGTCCCCCAGATGTCTCAGTCCATTCCAGAGGAACCTCTTTTCCCTTCACCGGCTCGTCTTTCACGCCGAGGATCGACTCACACCAAGGTGGCACGTGGCACAGCCCTGTGGGAAAGCCTCGTGGGAAAGCCTCGAGGGACAGCCTCGAGGGAAAGCCACAGATCCCTTGATCCACTTGACAGGAAGCATGACACTAATGCTGCAGCTCGGGAGGAAAGCGCACGTGCATGCCCCCACTCGAGACGAGGCCTGACTCCGCTGGGGAGACTCAGAAGCACCCCAAGATCCATGGCAACACTGGAGAGGAATCCTCAGCTTCCGGCTCCGACTCCACACAAGGACTGAGGCCCCGGCATGGACGGGAGAGGAATCCCGAGAGGTCCCCTAGCAACTCGCATGGGGACTGGCCTTTCCTGATGCCACCAGAGCGGGTCCCTGAGGTCCCCGTCGTAACTCGAGAAGACCTGCCGCAATTCGAGAAAATCCAGGAGGTTCTCCCCTCCAGGCGAGATGAGGCCCATTTCTGCTGAGGCGTCTCGAGGCTGATCACACCTCACCTCTGGAACTTCGATGGGCTCCTTCACACCCTTCGTGCAAATCAAGAAGTTCCCCGACATACCCGTCTCCACTCGAGAGGAATCACGAGGGTCCCGCCCACATCCAGAGGAGCCCCGTTTCCGCCTCGTAGCTCGAGATGAGGGATCCTTTCCCTGCTTCGTCGGGAAAGAGTTCCCGGCGTTCCCGTCGCATCTCAAGAGGAGGCCCTCTCAACAGGAACGGCGAGAGGAACTCCAGGGTCGTGCCACCATTCCAAGAGTCCCCCAGATGTCTCAGTCCATTCCAGAGGAACCTCTTTTCCCTTCACCGGCTCGTCTTTCACGCCGAGGTTCGACTCACACCAAGGTGGCACGTGGCACAGCCCTGTGGGAAAGCCTCGTGGGAAAGCCTCGAGGGACAGCCTCGAGGGAAAGCCACAGATCCCTTGATCCACGTGACAGGAAGCATGACACTACTGCTGCAGCTCGGGAGGAAAGCGCACGTGCATGCCCCCACTCGAGACGAGGCCTGTCTCCGCTGGGGAGACTCAGAAGCACCCCAAGATCCATGGCAACACTGGAGAGGAATCCTCAGGTTCCGGCCCCGACTCCACACAAGGACTGAGGCCCCGGCATGGACGGGAGAGGAATCCCGAGAGGTCCCCTAGCAACTCGCATGGGGACTGGCCTTTCCTGAGGCCACCAGGGCCGGTAACTGAGGTCCCCGTCGTAACTCGAGAAGACCTGCCGCAACTGGAGAAAATCCAGGAGGTTCTCCCCTCCAGGCGAGATGAGGCCCATTTCCGCTGAGGCGTCTCGAGGCTGATCACACCTCCCCTCTGGAACTTCGAAAGGATCCTTCACACCCTTGGTGCAAATCATGAAGTTCCCCGACATACCCGTCTCCACTCGAGAGGAATCACGAGGGTCCCGCCCACATCCAGAGGAGCCCCGTTTCCGCCTCGTAGCTCGAGATGAGGGATCCTTTCCCTGCTTCGTCGGGAAAGAGTTCCCGGCCTTCCCGTCGCATCTCAAGAGGAGGCCCTCTCAACAGGAACGGCGAGAGGAACTCCAGGGTCGTGCCACCATTCCAAGAGGCCCCCAGATGTCTCAGTCCATTCCAGAGGAACCTCTTTTCCCTTCACCGGCTCGTCTTTCACGCCGAGGATCGACTCACACTAAGGTGGCACGTGGCACAGCCCTGTGGGAAAGCCTCGTGGGAAAGCCTCGAGGGACAGCCTCGAGGGAAAGCCACAGATCCCTTGATCCACGTGACAGGAAGCGTGACACTACTGCTGCAGCTCGGGAGGGTTGCGCACGTGCATGCCCCCACTCGAGACGAGGCCTGACTCCCCTGGGGAGACTCAGAAGCACCCCAAGATCCATGGCAACACTGGAGAGGAATCCTCAGGTTCCGGCTCCGACTCCACACAAGGACTGAGGCCCCGGCATGGACGGGAGAGGAATCCCGAGAGGTCCCCTAGCAACTCGCATGGGGACTGGCCTTTCCTGAGGCCACCAGAGTGGGTCCCTGAGGTCCCCGTCCTAACTCGAGAAGACCTGCCGCAACTCGAGAAAATCCAGGAGGTTCTCCCCTCCAGGCGAGATGAGGCCCATTTCCGCTGAGGCGTCTCGAGGCTGATCACACCTCCCATCTGGAACTTCGAAAGGGTCCTTCACACCCTTGGTGCAAATCAAGAAGGTCCCCGACATACCCGTCTCCACTCGAGAGGAATCACGAGGGTCCCGCCCACATCCAGAGGAGCCCCGTTTCCGCCTCGTAGCTCGAGATGAGGGATCCTTTCCCTACTTCGTCGGGAAAGAGTTCCCGGCGTTCCCGTCGCATCTCAAGAGGAGGCCCTCTCTACAGGAACGGCGAGAGGAACTCCAGGGTCGTGCCACCATTCCAAGAGTCCCCCAGATGTCTCAGTCCATTCCAGAGGAACCTCTTTTCCCTTCACCGGCTCGTCTTTCACGCCGAGGATCGACTCACACCAAGGTGGCACGTGGCACAGCCCTGTGGAAAGCCTCGTGGGAAAGCCTCGAGGGACAGCCTCGAGGGAAAGCCACAGATCCCTTGATCCACGTGACAGGAAGCGTGACACTACTGCTGCAGCTCGGGAGGAAAGCGCACGTGCATGCCCCCACTCGAGACGAGGCCTGACTCCCCTGGGGAGACTCAGAAGCACCCCAAGATCCATGGCAACACTGGAGAGGAATCCTCAGGTTCCGGCTCCGACTCCACACAAGGACTGAGGCCCCGGCATGGACGGGAGAGGAATCCCGAGAGGTCCCCTAGCAACTCGCATGGGGACTGGCCTTTCCTGAGGCCACCAGAGCGGGTCCCTGAGGTCCCCGTCGTAACTCGAGAAGACCGGCCGCAACTTGAGAAAATTCAGGAGGTTCTCCCCTCCAGGCGAGATGAGGCCCATTTCCGCTGAGGCGTCTCGAGGCTGATCACACCTCACCTCTGGAACTTCGAAAGGCTCCTTCACACCCTTGGTGCAAATCAAGAAGTTCCCCGACATACCCGTCTCCACTCGAGAGGAATCACGAGGGTCCCGCCCACATCCAGAGGAGCCCCGTTTCCGCCTCGTAGCTCGAGATGAGGGATCCTTTCCCTGCTTCGTCGGGAAAGAGTTCCCGGCCTTCCCGCCGCATCTCAAGAGGAGGCCCTCTCAACAGGAACGGCGAGAGGAACTCCAGGGTCGTGCCACCATTCCAAGAGTCCCCCAGATGTCCCAGTCCATTCCAGAGGAACCTCTTTTCCCTTCACCGGCTCGTCTTTCACGCCGAGGATCGACTCACACCAAGGTGGCACGTGGCACAGCCCTGTGGGAAAGACTCGTGGGAAAGCCTCGAGGGACAGCCTCGAGGGAAAGCCACAGATCCCTTGATCCACGTGACAGGAAGCGTGACACTACTGCTGCAGCTCGGGAGGAAAGCGCACGTGCATGCCCCCACTCGAGACGAGGCCTGACTCCCCTGGGGAGACTCAGAAGCACCCCAAGATCCATGGCAACACTGGAGAGGAATCCTCAGGTTCCGGCCCCAACTCCACACAAGGACTGAGGCCCCGGCATGGACGGCAGAGGAATCCCGAGAGGTCCCCTAGCAACTCGCATGGGGACTGGCCTTTCCTGAGGCCACCAGTGCCGGTAACTGAGGTCCCCGTCGTAACTCGAGAAGACCTGCCGCAACTGGAGAAAATCCAGGAGGTTCTCCCCTCCAGGCGAGATGAGGCCCATTTCCGCTGAGGCGTCTCGAGGCTGATCACACCTCCCCTCTGGAACTTCGAAAGGGTCCTTCACACCCTTGGTGCAAATCATGAAGTTCCCCGACATACCCGTCTCCACTCGAGAGGAATCACGAGGGTCCCGCCCACATCCAGAGGAGCCCCGTTTCCGCCTCGTAGCTCGAGATGAGGGATCCTTTCCCTGCTTCGTCGGGAAAGAGTTCCCAGCGTTCGCGTCGCATCTCAAGAGGAGGCCCTCTCAACAGGAACGTCGAGAGGAACTCCTGGGTCGTGCCACCATTCCAAGAGTCCCCCAGATGTCTCAGTCCATTCCAGAGGAACCCCTTTTCCCTTCACCGGCTCGTCTTTCACGCCGAGGATCGACTCACACCAAGGTGGCACGTGGCACAGCCCTGTGGGAAAGCCTCGTGGGAAAGCCTCGAGGGACAGCCTCGAGGGAAAGCCACAGATCCCTTGATCCACGTGACAGGAAGCGTGACACTACTGCTGCAGCTCGGGAGGAAAGCGCACGTGCATGCCCCCACTCGAGTCGAGGCCTGACTCCCCTGGGGAGACTCAGAAGCACCCCAAGATCCATGGCAACACTGGAGAGGAATCCTCAGGTTCCGGCCCCGACTCCACACAAGGACTGAGGCCCCGGCATGGATGGCAGAGGAATCCCGAGAGGTCCCCTAGCAACTCGCATGGGGACTTGCCTTTCCTGAGGCCACCAGAGCGGGTCCCTGAGGTCCCCGTCGTAACTCGAGAAGACCTGCCGCAACTGGAGAAAATCCAGGAGGTTCTCCCCTCCAGGCGAGATGAGGCCCATTTCCGCTGAGGCGTCTCGAGGCTGATCACACGTCCCCTCTGGAACTTCGAAAGGGTCCTTCACACCCTTGGTGCAAATCATGAAGTTCCCCGACATACCCGTCTCCACTCGAGAGGAATCACGAGGGTCCTGCCCACATCCAGAGGAGCCCCGTTTCCGCCTCGTAGCTCGAGATGAGGGATCCTTTCCCTGCTTCGTCGGGAAAGAGTTCCCGGCGTTCCCGTCGCATCTCAAGAGGAGGCCCTCTCAACAGGAACGGCGAGAGGAACTCCAGGGTCGTGCCACCATTCCAAGAGTCCCCCAGATGTCTCAGTCCATTCCAGAGGAACCTCTTTTCCCTTCACCGGCTCGTCTTTCACGCCGAGGATCGACTCACACCAAGGTGGCACGTGGCACAGCCCTGTGGGAAAGCTTCGTGGGAAAGCCTCGAGGGACAGCCTCGAGGGAAAGCCACAGATCCCTTGATCCACGTGACAGGAAGCGTGACACTACTGCTGCAGCTCGGGAGGAAAGCGCACGTGCATGCCCCCACTCGAGACGAGGCCTGACTCCCCTGGGGAGACTCAGAAGCACCCCAAGATCCATGGCAACACTGGAGAGGAATCCTCAGGTTCCGGCTCCGACTCCACACAAGGACTGAGGCCCCGGCATGGACGGGAGAGGAATCCCGAGAGGTCCCCTAGCAACTCGCATGGGAACTGGCCTTTCCTGAGGCCACCAGAGCGGGTCGCTGAGGTCCCCGTCGTAACTCGAGAAGACCTGCCGCAACTCGAGAAAATCCAGGAGGTTCTCCCCTCCAGGCGAGATGAGGCCCATTTCCGCTGAGGCGTCTCGAGGCTGATCACACCTCCCATCTGGAACTTCGAAGGGCTCCTTCACACCCTTGGTGCAAATCAAGAAGTTCCCCGACATTCACGTCTCCACTCGAGAGGAATCTCGAGGGTCCCGCCCACATCCAGAGGAGCCCCGTTTCCGCCTCGTAGCTCGAGATGAGGGATTCCTTCCCTGCTTCGTCGGGAAAGAGTTTCCGGACTTCCCGTCGCATCTCAAGAGGAGGCCCTCTCAACAGGATCGGCGAGAGGAACTCCAGGGTCGTGCCACCATTCCAAGAGTCCCCCAGATGTCTCAGTCCATTCCAGAGGAACCTCTTTTCCCTTCACCGGCTCGTCTTTCACGCCGAGGATCGACTCACACCAAGGTGGCACGTGGCACAGCCCTGTGGGAAAGACTCGTGGGAAAGCCTCGAGGGACAGCCTCGAGGGAAAGCCACAGATCCCTTGATCCACGTGACAGGAAGCGTGACACTACTGCTGCAGCTCGGGAGGAAAGCGCACGTGCATGCCCCCACTCGAGACGAGGCCTGACTCCCCTGGGGAGACTCAGAAGCACCCCAAGATCCATGGCAACACTGGAGAGGAATCCTCAGGTTCCGGCCCCAACTCCACACAAGGACTGAGGCCCCGGCATGGACGGCAGAGGAATCCCGAGAGGTCCCCTAGCAACTCGCATGGGGACTGGCCTTTCCTGAGGCCACCAGTGCCGGTAACTGAGGTCCCCGTCGTAACTCGAGAAGACCTGCCGCAACTGGAGAAAATCCAGGAGGTTCTCCCCTCCAGGCGAGATGAGGCCCATTTCCGCTGAGGCATCTCGAGGCTGATCACACCTCACCTCTGGAACTTCGAAAGGCTCCTTCACACCCTTGGTGCAAATCAAGAAGTTCCCCGACATAGCCGTCTCCACTCGAGAGGAATCACGAGGGTCCCGCCCACATCCAGAGGAGCCCCGTTTCCGCCTCGTAGCTCGAGATGAGGGATCCTTTCCCTGCTTCGTCGGGAAAGAGTTCCCGGCCTTCCCGTCGCATCTCAAGAGGAGGCCCTCTCAACAGGAACGGCGAGAGGAACTCCAGGGTCGTGCCACCATTCCAAGAGTCCCCCAGATGTCTCAGTCCATTCCAGAGGAACCTCTTTTCCCTTCACCGGCTCGTCTTTCACGCCGAGGATCGACTCACACCAAGGTGGCACGTGGCACAGCCCTGTGGGAAAGCTTCGTGGGAAAGCCTCGAGGGACAGCCTCGAGGGAAAGCCACAGATCCCTTGATCCACGTGACAGGAAGCGTGACACTACTGCTGCAGCTCGGGAGGAAAGCGCACGTGCATGCCCCCACTCGAGACGAGGCCTGACTCCCCTGGGGAGACTCAGAAGCACCCCAAGATCCATGGCAACACTGGAGAGGAATCCTCAGGTTCCGGCTCCGACTCCACACAAGGACTGAGGCCCCGGCATGGACGGGAGAGGAATCCCGAGAGGTCCCCTAGCAACTCGCATGGGGACTGGCCTTTCCTGAGGCCACCAGAGCGGGTCGCTGAGGTCCCCGTCGTAACTCGAGAAGACCTGCCGCAACTCGAGAAAATCCAGGAGGTTCTCCCCTCCAGGCGAGATGAGGCCCATTTCCGCTGAGGCGTCTCGAGGCTGATCACACCTCCCATCTGGAACTTCGAAGGGCTCCTTCACACCCTTGGTGCAAATCAAGAAGTTCCCCGACATTCACGTCTCCACTCGAGAGGAATCACGAGGGTCCCGCCCACATCCAGAGGAGCCCCGTTTCCGCCTCGTAGCTCGAGATGAGGGATTCCTTCCCTGCTTCGTCGGGAAAGAGTTTCCGGACTTCCCGTCGCATCTCAAGAGGAGGCCCTCTCAACAGGATCGGCGAGAGGAACTCCAGGGTCGTGCCACCATTCCAAGAGTCCCCCAGATGTCTCAGTCCATTCCAGAGGAACCTCTTTTCCCTTCACCGGCTCGTCTTTCACGCCGAGGATCGACTCACACCAAGGTGGCACGTGGCACAGCCCTGTGGGAAAGCCTCGTGGGAAAGCCTCGAGGGACAGCCTCGAGGGAAAGCCACAGATCCCTTGATCCACGTGACAGGAAGCGTGACACTACTACTGCAGCTCGGGAGGAAAGTGCACGTGCATGCCCCACTCGAGACGAGGCCTGACTCCCCTGGGGAGACTCAGAAGCACCCCAAGATCCATGGCAACACTGGAGAGGAATCCTCAGGTTCTGGCCCCGACTCCACACAAGGACTGAGGCCCCGGCATGGACGGCAGAGGAATCCCGAGAGGTCCCCTAGCAACTCGCATGGGGACTGGCCTTTCCTGAGGCCACCAGAGCGGGTCCCTGAGGTCCCCGTCGTAACTCGAGAAGACCTGCCGCAACTCGAGAAAATCCAGGAGGTTCTCCCCTCCAGGCGAGATGAGGCCCATTTCTGCTGAGGCGTCTCGAGGCTGATCACACCTCACCTCTGGAAATTCGAAGGGCTCCTTCACACCCTTGGTGCAAATCAAGAAGTTCCCCGACATACCCGTCTCCACTCGAGAGGAATCACGAGGGTCCCGCCCACATCCAGAGGAGCCCCGTTTCCGCCTCGTAGCTCGAGATGAGGGATCCTTTCCCTGCTTCGTCGGGAAAGAGTTCCCGGCGTTCCCGTCGCATCTCAAGGGGAGGCCCTCTCAACAGGAACGGCGAGAGGAACTCCAGGGTCGTGCCACCATTCCAAGAGTCCCCCAGATGTCTCAGTCCATTCCAGAGGAACCTCTTTTCCCTTCACCGGCTCGTCTTTCACGCCGAGGATCGACTCACACCAAGGTGGCACGTGGCACAGCCCTGTGGGAAAGCCTCGTGGGAAAGCCTCGAGGGACAGCCTCGAGGGAAAGCCACAGATCCCTTGATCCACGTGACAGGAAGCGTGACACTACTGCTGCAGCTCGGGAGGAAAGCGCACGTGCATGCCGCCACTCGACACGAGGCCTGAATCCCCTGGGGAGACTCAGAAGCACCCCAAGAACCATGGCAACACTGGAGAGGAATCCTCAGGTTCCGGCCCCGACTCCACACAAGGACTGAGGCCCCGGTATGGATGGGAGAGGAATCCCGAGAGGTCCCCTAGCAACTCGCATGGGGACTGGCCTTTCCTGAGGCCACCAGAGCGGGTCCCTGTGGTCCCCGTCATAACTCGAGAAGACCTGCCGCAACTGGAGAAAATCCAGGAGGTTCTCCCCTCCAGGCGAGATGAGGCCCATTTCCGCTGAGGCGTCTCGAGGCTGATCACACCTCCCCTCTGGAACTTCGAAAGGGTCCTTCACACCCTTGGTGCAAACCATGAAGTTCCCCGACGTACCCGTCTCCACTCGAGAGGAATCACGAGGGTCCCGCCCACATCCAGAGGAGCCCCGTTTCCGCCTCGTAGATCGAGATGAGGGATCCTTTCCCTGCTTCGTCGGGAAAGAGTTCCCGGCGTTCCCGTCGCATCTCAAGAGGAGGCCCTCTCAACAGGAACGGCGAGAGGAACTCCTGGGTCGTGCCACCATTCCAAGAGTCCCCCAGATGTCTCAGTCCATTCCAGAGGAACCTCTTTTCCCTTCACCGGCTCGTCTTTCACGCCGAGGATCGACTCACACCAAGGTGGCACGTGGCACAGCCCTGTGGGAAAGCCTCGTGGGAAAGCCTCGAGGGACAGCCTCGAGGGAAAGCCACAGATCCCTTGATCCACGTGACAGGAAGCGTGACAGTACTGCTGCAGCTCGGGAGGAAAGCGCACGTGCATGCCCCCACTCGAGACGAGGCCTGACTCCCCTGGGGAGACTCAGAAGCACCCCAAGATCCATGGCAACACTGGAGAGGAATCCTCAGGTTCCGGCTCCGACTCCACACAAGGACTGAGGCCCCGGCATGGACGGGAGAGGAATCCCGAGAGGTCCCCTAGCCACTCGCATGGGGACTGGCCTTTCCTGAGGCCACCAGAGCGGGTCCCTGAGGTCCCGGTCGTAACTCGAGAAGACCTGCCGCAACTCGAGAAAATCCAGGAGGTTCTCCCCTCCAGGCGAGATGGGGCCCATTTCCGCTGAGGCATCTCGAGGCTGATCACACCTCACCTCTGGAACTTCGAAAGGCTCCTTCACACCCTTGGTGCAAATCAAGAAGTTCCCCGACATAGCCGTCTCCACTCGAGAGGAATCACGAGGGTCCCGCCCACATCCAGAGGAGCCCCGTTTCCGCCTCGTAGCTCGAGATGAGGGATCCTTTCCCTGCTTCGTCGGGAAAGAGTTCCCGGCCTTCCCGTCGCATCTCAAGAGGAGGCCCTCTCAACAGGAACGGCGAGAGGAACTCCAGGGTCGTGCCACCATTCCAAGAGTCCCCCAGATGTCTCAGTCCATTCCAGAGGAACCTCTTTTCCCTTCACCGGCTCGTCTTTCACGCCGAGGATCGACTCACACCAAGGTGGCACGTGGCACAGCCCTGTGGGAAAGCCTCGTGGGAAAGCCTCGAGGGACAGCCTCGAGGGAAAGCCACAGATCCCTTGATCCACGTGACAGGAAGCGTGACACTTCTACTGCAGCTCGGGAGGAAAGTGCACGTGCATGCCCCACTCGAGACGAGGCCTGACTCCCCTGGGGAGACTCAGAAGCACCCCAAGATCCATGGCAACACTGGAGAGGAATCCTCAGGTTCTGGCCCCGACTCCACACAAGGACTGAGGCCCCGGCATGGACGGCAGAGGAATCCCGAGAGGTCCCCTAGCAACTCGCATGGGGACTGGCCTTTCCTGAGGCCACCAGAGCGGGTCCCTGAGGTCCCCGTCGTAACTCGAGAAGACCTGCCGCAACTCGAGAAAATCCAGGAGGTTCTCCCCTCCAGGCGAGATGAGGCCCATTTCTGCTGAGGCGTCTCGAGGCTGATCACACCTCACCTCTGGAAATTCGAAGGGCTCCTTCACACCCTTGGTGCAAATCAAGAAGTTCCCCGACATACCCGTCTCCACTCGAGAGGAATCACGAGGGTCCCGCCCACATCCAGAGGAGCCCCGTTTCCGCCTCGTAGCTCGAGATGAGGGATCCTTTCCCTGCTTCGTCGGGAAAGAGTTCCCGGCGTTCCCGTCGCATCTCAAGAGGAGGCCCTCTCAACAGGAACGGCGAGAGGAACTCCAGGGTCGTGCCACCATTCCAAGAGTCCCCCAGATGTCTCAGTCCATTCCAGAGGAACCTCTTTTCCCCTCACCGGCTCGTCTTTCACGCCGAGGATCGACTCACACCAAGGTGGCACGTGGCACAGCCCTGTGGGAAAGCCTCGTGGGAAAGCCTCGAGGGACAGCCTCGAGGGAAAGCCACAGATCCCTTGATCCACGTGACAGGAAGCGTGACACTACTGCTGCAGCTCGGGAGGAAAGCGCACGTGCATGCCGCCACTCGAGACGAGGCCTGAATCCCCTGGGGAGACTCAGAAGCACCCCAAGAACCATGGCAACACTGGAGAGGAATCCTCAGGTTCCGGCCCCGACTCCACACAAGGACTGAGGCCCCGGTATGGATGGGAGAGGAATCCCGAGAGGTCCCCTAGCAACTCGCATGGGGACTGGCCTTTCCTGAGGCCACCAGAGCGGGTCCCTGTGGTCCCCGTCATAACTCGAGAAGACCTGCCGCAACTGGAGAAAATCCAGGAGGTTCTCCCCTCCAGGCGAGATGAGGCCCATTTCCGCTGAGGCGTCTCGAGGCTGATCACACCTCCCCTCTGGAACTTCGAAAGGGTCCTTCACACCCTTGGTGCAAACCATGAAGTTCCCCGACGTACCCGTCTCCACTCGAGAGGAATCACGAGGGTCCCGCCCACATCCAGAGGAGCCCCGTTTCCGCCTCGTAGATCGAGATGAGGGATCCTTTCCCTGCTTCGTCGGGAAAGAGTTCCCGGCGTTCCCGTCGCATCTCAAGAGGAGGCCCTCTCAACAGGAACGGCGAGAGGAACTCCTGGGTCGTGCCACCATTCCAAGAGTCCCCCAGATGTCTCAGTCCATTCCAGAGGAACCTCTTTTCCCTTCACCGGCTCGTCTTTCACGCCGAGGATCGACTCACACCAAGGTGGCACGTGGCACAGCCCTGTGGGAAAGCCTCGTGGGAAAGCCTCGAGGGACAGCCTCGAGGGAAAGCCACAGATCCCTTGATCCACGTGACAGGAAGCGTGACAGTACTGCTGCAGCTCGGGAGGAAAGCGCACGTGCATGCCCCCACTCGAGACGAGGCCTGACTCCCCTGGGGAGACTCAGAAGCACCCCAAGATCCATGGCAACACTGGAGAGGAATCCTCAGGTTCCGGCTCCGACTCCACACAAGGACTGAGGCCCCGGCATGGACGGGAGAGGAATCCCGAGAGGTCCCCTAGCCACTCGCATGGGGACTGGCCTTTCCTGAGGCCACCAGAGCGGGTCCCTGAGGTCCCGGTCGTAACTCGAGAAGACCTGCCGCAACTCGAGAAAATCCAGGAGGTTCTCCCCTCCAGGCGAGATGGGGCCCATTTCCGCTGAGGCATCTCGAGGCTGATCACACCTCACCTCTGGAACTTCGAAAGGCTCCTTCACACCCTTGGTGCAAATCAAGAAGTTCCCCGACATAGCCGTCTCCACTCGAGAGGAATCACGAGGGTCCCGCCCACATCCAGAGGAGCCCCGTTTCCGCCTCGTAGCTCGAGATGAGGGATCCTTTCCCTGCTTCGTCGGGAAAGAGTTCCCGGCCTTCCCGTCGCATCTCAAGAGGAGGCCCTCTCAACAGGAACGGCGAGAGGAACTCCAGGGTCGTGCCACCATTCCAAGAGTCCCCCAGATGTCTCAGTCCATTCCAGAGGAACCTCTTTTCCCTTCACCGGCTCGTCTTTCACGCCGAGGATCGACTCACACCAAGGTGGCACGTGGCACAGCCCTGTGGGAAAGCTTCGTGGGAAAGCCTCGAGGGACAGCCTCGAGGGAAAGCCACAGATCCCTTGATCCACGTGACAGGAAGCGTGACACTACTGCTGCAGCTCGGGAGGAAAGCGCACGTGCATGCCCCCACTCGAGACGAGGCCTGACTCCCCTGGGGAGACTCAGAAGCACCCCAAGATCCATGGCAACACTGGAGAGGAATCCTCAGGTTCCGGCTCCGACTCCACACAAGGACTGAGGCCCCGGCATGGACGGGAGAGGAATCCCGAGAGGTCCCCTAGCAACTCGCATGGGGACTGGCCTTTCCTGAGGCCACCAGAGCGGGTCGCTGTGGTCCCCGTCGTAACTCGAGAAGACCTGCCGCAACTCGAGAAAATCCAGGAGGTTCTCCCCTCCAGGCGAGATGAGGCCCATTTCCGCTGAGGCGTCTCGAGGCTGATCACACCTCCCATCTGGAACTTCGAAGGGCTCCTTCACACCCTTGGTGCAAATCAAGAAGTTCCCCGACATTCACGTCTCCACTCGAGAGGAATCACGAGGGTCCCGCCCACATCCAGAGGAGCCCCGTTTCCGCCTCGTAGCTCGAGATGAGGGATTCCTTCCCTGCTTCGTCGGGAAAGAGTTTCCGGACTTCCCGTCGCATCTCAAGAGGAGGCCCTCTCAACAGGATCGGCGAGAGGAACTCCAGGGTCGTGCCACCATTCCAAGAGTCCCCCAGATGTCTCAGTCCATTCCAGAGGAACCTCTTTTCCCTTCACCGGCTCGTCTTTCACGCCGAGGATCGACTCACACCAAGGTGGCACGTGGCACAGCCCTGTGGGAAAGCCTCGTGGGAAAGCCTCGAGGGACAGCCTCGAGGGAAAGCCACAGATCCCTTGATCCACGTGACAGGAAGCGTGACACTACTACTGCAGCTCGGGAGGAAAGTGCACGTGCATGCCCCACTCGAGACGAGGCCTGACTCCCCTGGGGAGACTCAGAAGCACCCCAAGATCCATGGCAACACTGGAGAGGAATCCTCAGGTTCTGGCCCCGACTCCACACAAGGACTGAGGCCCCGGCATGGACGGCAGAGGAATCCCGAGAGGTCCCCTAGCAACTCGCATGGGGACTGGCCTTTCCTGAGGCCACCAGAGCGGGTCCCTGAGGTCCCCGTCGTAACTCGAGAAGACCTGCCGCAACTCGAGAAAATCCAGGAGGTTCTCCCCTCCAGGCGAGATGAGGCCCATTTCTGCTGAGGCGTCTCGAGGCTGATCACACCTCACCTCTGGAAATTCGAAGGGCTCCTTCACACCCTTGGTGCAAATCAAGAAGTTCCCCGACATACCCGTCTCCACTCGAGAGGAATCACGAGGGTCCCGCCCACATCCAGAGGAGCCCCGTTTCCGCCTCGTAGCTCGAGATGAGGGATCCTTTCCCTGCTTCGTCGGGAAAGAGTTCCCGGCGTTCCCGTCGCATCTCAAGAGGAGGCCCTCTCAACAGGAACGGCGAGAGGAACTCCAGGGTCGTGCCACCATTCCAAGAGTCCCCCAGATGTCTCAGTCCATTCCAGAGGAACCTCTTTTCCCCTCACCGGCTCGTCTTTCACGCCGAGGATCGACTCACACCAAGGTGGCACGTGGCACAGCCCTGTGGGAAAGCCTCGTGGGAAAGCCTCGAGGGACAGCCTCGAGGGAAAGCCACAGATCCCTTGATCCACGTGACAGGAAGCGTGACACTACTGCTGCAGCTCGGGAGGAAAGCGCACGTGCATGCCGCCACTCGAGACGAGGCCTGAATCCCCTGGGGAGACTCAGAAGCACCCCAAGAACCATGGCAACACTGGAGAGGAATCCTCAGGTTCCGGCCCCGACTCCACACAAGGACTGAGGCCCCGGTATGGAAGGGAGAGGAATCCCGAGAGGTCCCCTAGCAACTCGCATGGGGACTGGCCTTTCCTGAGGCCACCAGAGCGGGTCCCTGTGGTCCCCGTCATAACTCGAGAAGACCTGCCGCAACTGGAGAAAATCCAGGAGGTTCTCCCCTCCAGGCGAGATGAGGCCCATTTCCGCTGAGGCGTCTCGAGGCTGATCACACCTCCCCTCTGGAACTTCGAAAGGGTCCTTCACACCCTTGGTGCAAATCATGAAGTTCCCCGACGTACCCGTCTCCACTCGAGAGGAATCACGAGGGTCCCGCCCACATCCAGAGGAGCCCCGTTTCCGCCTCGTAGCTCGAGATGAGGGATCCTTTCCCTGCTTCGTCGGGAAAGAGTTCCCGGCGTTCCCGTCGCATCTCAAGAGGAGGCCCTCTCAACAGGAACGGCGAGAGGAACTCCTGGGTCGTGCCACCATTCCAAGAGTCCCCCAGATGTCTCAGTCCATTCCAGAGGAACATCTTTTCCCTTCACCGGCTCGTCTTTCACGCCGAGGATCGACTCACACCAAGGTGGCACGTGGCACAGCCCTGTGGGAAAGCCTCGTGGGAAAGCCTCGAGGGACAGCCTCGAGGGAAAGCCACAGATCCCTTGATCCACGTGACAGGAAGCGTGACACTACTGCTGCAGCTCGGGAGGAAAGCGCACGTGCATGCCCCCACTCGAGACGAGGCCTGACTCCCCTGGGGAGACTCAGAAGCACCCCAAGATCCATGGCAACACTGGAGAGGAATCCTCAGGTTCCGGCTCCGACTCCACACAAGGACTGAGGCCCCGGCATGGACGGGAGAGGAATCCCGAGAGGTCCCCTAGCCACTCGCATGGGGACTGTCCTTTCCTGAGGCCACCAGAGCGGGTCCCTGAGGTCCCGGTCGTAACTCGAGAAGACCTGCCGCAACTCGAGAAAATCCAGGAGGTTCTCCCCTCCAGGCGAGATGGGGCCCATTTCCGCTGAGGCATCTCGAGGCTGATCACACCTCACCTCTGGAACTTCGAAAGGCTCCTTCACACCCTTGGTGCAAATCAAGAAGTTCCCCGACATAGCCGTCTCCACTCGAGAGGAATCACGAGGGTCCCGCCCACATCCAGAGGAGCCCCGTTTCTGCCTCGTAGCTCGAGATGAGGGATCCTTTCCCTGCTTCGTCGGGAAAGAGTTCCCGGCCTTCCCGTCGCATCTCAAGAGGAGGCCCTCTCAACAGGAACGGCGAGAGGAACTCCAGGGTCGTGCCACCATTCCAAGAGTCCCCCAGATGTCTCAGTCCATTCCAGAGGAACCTCTTTTCCCCTCACCGGCTCGTCTTTCACGCCGAGGATCCACTCACACCAAGGTGGCACGTGGCACAGCCCTGTGGGAAAGCCTCGTGGGAAAGCCTCGAGGGACAGCCTCGAGGGAAAGCCACAGATCCCTTGATCCACGTGACAGGAAGCGTGACACTACTACTGCAGCTCGGGAGGAAAGTGCACGTGCATGCCCCACTCGAGACGAGGCCTGACTCCCCTGGGGAGACTCAGAAGCACCCCAAGATCCATGGCAACACTGGAGAGGAATCCTCAGGTTCTGGCCCCGACTCCACACAAGGACTGAGGCCCCGGCATGGACGGCAGAGGAATCCCGAGAGGTCCCCTAGCAACTCGCATGGGGACTGGCCTTTCCTGAGGCCACCAGAGCGGGTCCCTGAGGTCCCCGTCGTAACTCGAGAAGACCTGCCGCAACTCGAGAAAATCCAGGAGGTTCTCCCCTCCAGGCGAGATGAGGCCCATTTCTGCTGAGGCGTCTCGAGGCTGATCACACCTCACCTCTGGAAATTCGAAGGGCTCCTTCACACCCTTGGTGCAAATCAAGAAGTTCCCCGACATACCCGTCTCCACTCGAGAGGAATCACGAGGGTCCCGCCCACATCCAGAGGAGCCCCGTTTCCGCCTCGTAGCTCGAGATGAGGGATCCTTTCCCTGCTTCGTCGGGAAAGAGTTCCCGGCGTTCCCGTCGCATCTCAAGAGGAGGCCCTCTCAACAGGAACGGCGAGAGGAACTCCAGGGTCGTGCCACCATTCCAAGAGTCCCCCAGATGTCTCAGTCCATTCCAGAGGAACCTCTTTTCCCCTCACCGGCTCGTCTTTCACGCCGAGGATCGACTCACACCAAGGTGGCACGTGGCACAGCCCTGTGGGAAAGCCTCGTGGGAAAGCCTCGAGGGACAGCCTCGAGGGAAAGCCACAGATCCCTTGATCCACGTGACAGGAAGCGTGACACTACTGCTGCAGCTCGGGAGGAAAGCGCACGTGCATGCCGCCACTCGAGACGAGGCCTGAATCCCCTGGGGAGACTCAGAAGCACCCCAAGAACCATGGCAACACTGGAGAGGAATCCTCAGGTTCCGGCCCCGACTCCACACAAGGACTGAGGCCCCGGTATGGATGGGAGAGGAATCCCGAGAGGTCCCCTAGCAACTCGCATGGGGACTGGCCTTTCCTGAGGCCACCAGAGCGGGTCCCTGTGGTCCCCGTCATAACTCGAGAAGACCTGCCGCAACTGGAGAAAATCCAGGAGGTTCTCCCCTCCAGGCGAGATGAGGCCCATTTCCGCTGAGGCGTCTCGAGGCTGATCACACCTCCCCTCTGGAACTTCGAAAGGGTCCTTCACACCCTTGGTGCAAATCATGAAGTTCCCCGACGTACCCGTCTCCACTCGAGAGGAATCACGAGGGTCCCGCCCACATCCAGAGGAGCCCCGTTTCCGCCTCGTAGCTCGAGATGAGGGATCCTTTCCCTGCTTCGTCGGGAAAGAGTTCCGGGCGTTCCCGTCGCATCTCAAGAGGAGGCCCTCTCAACAGGAACGGCGAGAGGAACTCCTGGGTCGTGCCACCATTCCAAGAGTCCCCCAGATGTCTCAGTCCATTCCAGAGGAACCTCTTTTCCCTTCACCGGCTCGTCTTTCACGCCGAGGATCGACTCACACCAAGGTGGCACGTGGCACAGCCCTGTGGGAAAGCCTCGTGGGAAAGCCTCGAGGGACAGCCTCGAGGGAAAGCCACAGATCCCTTGATCCACGTGACAGGAAGCGTGACACTACTGCTGCAGCTCGGGAGGAAAGCGCACGTGCATGCCCCCACTCGAGACGAGGCCTGACTCCCCTGGGGAGACTCAGAAGCACCCCAAGATCCATGGCAACACTGGAGAGGAATCCTCAGGTTCCGGCTCCGACTCCACACAAGGACTGAGGCCCCGGCATGGACGGGAGAGGAATCCCGAGAGGTCCCCTAGCCACTCGCATGGGGACTGGCCTTCCCTGAGGCCACCAGAGCGGGTCCCTGAGGTCCCGGTCGTAACTCGAGAAGACCTGCCGCAACTCGAGAAAATCCAGGAGGTTCTCCCCTCCAGGCGAGATGGGGCCCATTTCCGCTGAGGCATCTCGAGGCTGATCACACCTCACCTCTGGAACTTCGAAAGGCTCCTTCACACCCTTGGTGCAAATCAAGAAGTTCCCCGACATAGCCGTCTCCACTCGAGAGGAATCACGAGGGTCCCGCCCACATCCAGAGGAGCCCCGTTTCCGCCTCGTAGCTCGAGATGAGGGATCCTTTCCCTGCTTCGTCGGGAAAGAGTTCCCGGCCTTCCCGTCGCATCTCAAGAGGAGGCCCTCTCAACAGGAACGGCGAGAGGAACTCCAGGGTCGTGCCACCATTCCAAGAGTCCCCCAGATGTCTCAGTCCATTCCAGAGGAACCTCTTTTCCCCTCACCGGCTCGTCTTTCACGCCGAGGATCCACTCACACCAAGGTGGCACGTGGCACAGCCCTGTGGGAAAGCCTCGTGGGAAAGCCTCGAGGGACAGCCTCGAGGGAAAGCCACAGATCCCTTGATCCACGTGACAGGAAGCGTGACACTACTGCTGCAGCTCGGGAGGAAAGCGCACGTGCATGCCCCCACTCGAGACGAGGCCTGACTCCCCTGGGGAGACTCAGAAGCACCCCAAGAACCATGGCAACACTGGAGAGGAATCCTCAGGTTCCGGCCCCGACTCCACACAAGGACTGAGGCCCCGGTATGGACGGGAGAGGAATCCCGAGAGGTCCCCTAGCAACTCGCATGGGGACTGGCCTTTCCTGAGGCCACCAGAGCGGGTCCCTGTGGTCCCCGTCGTAACTCGAAAAGACCTGCCGCAACTCGAGAAAATCCAGGAGGTTCTCCCCTCCAGGCGAGATGAGGCCCATTTCCGCTGAGGCGTCTCGAGGCTGATCACACCTCACCTCTGGAACTTCGAAAGGCTCCTTCACACCCTTGGTGCAAATCAAGAAGTTCCCCGACATAGCCGTCTCCACTCGAGAGGAATCACGTGGGTCCTGCCCACATGCAGAGGAGCCCCGTTTCCGCCTCGTCGCTCGAGATGAGGGATCCTTTCCCTGCTTCGTCGGGAAAGAGTTCCCGGCCTTCCCGTCGCATCTCAAGAGGAGGCCCTCTCAACAGGAACGGCGAGAGGAACTCCAGGGTCATGCCACCATTCCAAGAGTCCCCCAGATGTCTCAGTCCATTCCAGAGGAACCTCTTTTCCCTTCACCGGCTCGTCTTTCACGCCGAGGATCGACTCACATCAAGGTGGCACGTGGCACAGCCCTGTGGGAAAGCCTCGTGGGAAAGCCTCGAGGGACAGCCTCGAGGGAAAGCCACAGAACCCTTGATCCACGTGACAGGAAGCGTGACACTACTGCTGCAGCTCGGGAGGAAAGCGCACGTGCATGCCCCCACTCGAGACGAGGCCTGACTCCCCTGGGGAGACTCAGAAGCACCCCAAGATCCATGGCAACACTGGAGAGGAATCCTCAGGTTCCGGCCCCGACTCCACACAAGGACTGAGGCCCCGGCATGGACGGCAGAGGAATCCCGAGAGGTCCCCTAGCAACTCGCATGGGGACTGGCCTTTCCTGAGGCCACCAGGGCCGGTAACTGAGGTCCCCGTCGTAACTCGAGAAGACCTGCCGCAACTGGAGAAAATCCAGGAGGTTCTCCCCTCCAGGCGAGATGAGGCCCATTTCCGCTGAGGCGTCTCGAGGCTGATCACACCTCCCCTCTGGAACTTCGAAAGGGTCCTTCACACCCTTGGTGCAAATCATGAAGTTCCCCGACATACCCGTCTCCACTCGAGAGGAATCACGAGGGTCCCGCCCACATCCAGAGGAGCCCCGTTTCCGCCTCGTAGCTCGAGATGAGGGATCCTTTCCCTGCTTCGTCGGGAAAGAGTTCCCGGCGTTCCCGTCGCATCTCAAGAGGAGGCCCTCTCAACAGGAACGGCGAGAGGAACTCCAGGGTCGTGCCACCATTCCAAGAGTCCCCCAGATGTCTCAGTCCATTCCAGAGGAACCCCTTTTCCCTTCACCGGCTCGTCTTTCACGCCGAGGATCGACTCACACCAAGGTGGCACGTGGCACAGCCCTCTGGGAAAGCCTCGTGGGAAAGCCTCGAGGGACAGCCTTGAGGGAAAGCCACAGATCCCTTGATCCACGTGACAGGAAGCGTGACACTACTGCTGCAGCTCGGGAGGAAAGCGCACGTGCATGCCCCCACTCGAGACGAGGCCTGACTCCCCTGGGGAGACTCAGAAGCACCCCAAGATCCATGGCAACACTGGAGAGGAATCCTCAGGTTCCGGCCCCGACTCCACACAAGGACTGAGGCCCCGGTATGGACGGGAGAGGAATCCCGAGAGGTCCCCTAGCAACTCGCATGGGGACTGGCCTTTCCTGAGGCCACCAGAGCGGGTCCCTGTGGTCCCCGTCGTAACTCGAGAAGACCTGCCGCAACTCGAGAAAATCCAGGAGGTTCTCCCCTCCAGGCGAGATGAGGCCCATTTCCGCTGAGGCGTCTCGAGGCTGATCACACCTCCCCTCTGGAACTTCGAAAGGCTCCTTCACACCCTTGGTGCAAATCAAGAAGTTCCCCGACATAGCCGTCTCCACTCGAGAGGAATCACGTGGGTCCCGCCCACATGCAGAGGAGCCCCGTTTCCGCCTCGTCGCTCGAGATGAGGGATCCTTTCCCTGCTTCGTCGGGAAAGAGTTCCCGGCCTTCCCGTCGCATCTCAAGAGGAGGCCCTCTCAACAGGAACGGCGAGAGGAACTCCAGGGTCGTGCCACCATTCCAAGAGTCCCCCAGATGTCTCAGTCCATTCCAGAGGAACCTCTTTTCCCTTCACCGGCTCGTCTTTCACGCCGAGGATCGACTCACACCAAGGTGGCACGTGGCACAGCCCTGTGGGAAAGCCTCGTGGGAAAGCCTCGAGGGACAGCCTCGAGGGAAAGCCACAGATCCCTTGATCCACGTGACAGGAAGCGTGACACTACTGCTGCAGCTCGGGAGGAAAGCGCACGTGCATGCCCCCACTCGAGACGAGGCCTGACTCCCCTGGGGAGACTCAAAAGCACCCCAAGAATCATTGCAACACTGGAGAGGAATCCTTAGGTTCCGGCCCCGACTCCACACAAGGACTGAGGCCCCGGCATGGACGGGAGAGGAATCCCGAGAGGTCCCCTAGCAACTCGCATGGGGACTGGCCTTTCCTGAGGCCACCAGAGCGGGTCCCTGAGGTCCCCGTCGTAACTCGAGAAGACCTGCCGCAACTCGAGAAAATCCAGGAGGTTCTCCCCTCCAGGCGAGATGAGGCCCATTTCCGCTGAGGCGTCTCGAGGCTGATCACACCTCACCTCTGGAACTTCGAAAGGGTCCTTCACACCCTTGGTGCAAATCATGAAGTTCCCCGACCTAGCCGTCTCCACTCGAGAGGAATCACGAGGGTCCCGCCCACATCCAGAGGAGCCCCGTTTCCGCCTCGTAGCTCGAGATGAGGGATCCTTTCCCTGCTTCGTCGGGAAAGAGTTCCCGGCGTTCCCGTCGCATCTCAAGAGGAGGCCCTCTCAACAGGAACGGCGAGAGGAACTCCAGGGTCGTGCCACCATTCCAAGAGTCCCCCAGATGTCTCAGTCCATTCCAGAGGAACCTCTTTTCCCTTCACCGGCTCGTCTTTCACGCCGAGGATCGACTCACACCAAGGTGGCACGTGGCACAGCCCTGTGGGAAAGCCTCGTGGGAAAGCCTCGAGGGACAGCCTCGAGGGAAAGCCACAGATCCCTTGATCCACGTGACAGGAAGCGTGACACTACTGCTGCAGCTCGGGAGGAAAGCGCACGTGCATGCCCCCAATCGAGACGAGGCCTGACTCCCCTGGGGAGACTCAGAAGCACCCCAAGACCCATGGCAACACTGGAGAGGAATCCTCAGGTTCCGGCTCCGACTCCACACAAGGACTGAGGCCCCGGCATGGACGGCAGAGGAATCCCGAGAGGTCCCCCAGCAACTCGCATGGGGACTGGCCTTTCCTGAGGCCACCAGGGCCGGTAACTGAGGTCCCCTTCGTAACTCGAGAAGACCTGCCGCAACTCGAGAAAATCCAGGAGGTTCTCCCCTCCAGGCGAGATGAGGCCCATTTCCGCTGAGGCGTCTCGAGGCTGATCACACCTCCCCTCTGGAACTTCGAAAGGGTCATTCACACCCTTGGTGCAAATCATGAAGTTCCCCGACATACCCGTCTCCACTCGAGAGGAATCACGAGGGTCCCGCCCACATCCAGAGGAGCCCCGTTTCCGCCTCGTAGCTCGAGATGAGGGATCCTTTCCCTGCTTCGTCGGGAAAGAGTTCCCGGCGTTCCCGTCGCATCTCAAGAGGAGGCCCTCTCAACAGGAACGGCGAGAGGAACTCCAGGGTCGTGCCACCATTCCAAGAGTCCCCCAGATGTCTCAGTCCATTCCAGAGGAACCTCCTTTCCCTACACCGGCTTGTCTTTCACGCCGAGAATCGACTCACACCAAGGTGGCACGTGGCACAGCCCTGTGGGAAAGCCTCGTGGGAAAGCCTCGAGGGACAGCCTCGAGGGAGAGCCACAGATCCCTTGATCCACGTGACAGGAAGCGTGACACTACTGCTGCAGATCGGGAGGAAAGCGCACGTGCATGCCCCCACTCGAGACGAGGCCTGACTCCCCTGGGGAGACTCAGAAGCACCCCAAGATCCATGGCAACACTGGAGAGGAATCCTCAGGTTCCGGCCCCGACTCCACACAAGGACTGAGGCCCCGGCATGGACGGCAGAGGAATCCCGAGAGGTCCCCCAGCAACTCGCATGGGGACTGGCCTTTCCTGAGGCCACCAGGGCCGGTAACTGAGGTCCCCTTCGTAACTCGAGAAGACCTGCCGCAACTGGAGAAAATCCAGGAGGTTCTCCCCTCCAGGCGAGATGAGGCCCATTTCCGCTGAGGCGTCTCGAGGCTGATCACACCTCCCCTCTGGAACTTCGAAAGGGTCCTTCACACCCTTGGTGCAAATCATGAAGTTCCCCGACATACCCGTCTCCACTCGAGAGGAATCACGAGGGTCCCGCCCACATCCAGAGGAGCCCCGTTTCCGCCTCGTCGCTCGAGATGAGGGATCCTTTCCCTGCTTCGTCGGGAAAGAGTTCCCGGCCTTCCCGTCGCATCTCAAGAGGAGGCCCTCTCAACAGGAACGGCGAGAGGAACTCCAGGGTCATGCCACCATTCCAAGAGTCCCCCAGATGTCTCAGTCCATTCCAGAGGAACCTCTTTTCCCTTCACCGGCTCGTCTTTCACGCCGAGGATCGACTCACATCAAGGTGGCACGTGGCACAGCCCTGTGGGAAAGCCTCGTGGGAAAGCCTCGAGGGACAGCCTCGAGGGAAAGCCACAGAACCCTTGATCCACGTGACAGGAAGCGTGACACTACTGCTGCAGCTCGGGAGGAAAGCGCACGTGCATGCCCCCACTCGAGACGAGGCCTGACTCCCCTGGGGAGACTCAGAAGCACCCCAAGATCCATGGCAACACTGGAGAGGAATCCTCAGGTTCCGGCCCCGACTCCACACAAGGACTGAGGCCCCGGCATGGACGGCAGAGGAATCCCGAGAGGTCCCCTAGCAACTCGCATGGGGACTGGCCTTTCCTGAGGCCACCAGGGCCGGTAACTGAGGTCCCCGTCGTAACTCGAGAAGACCTGCCGCAACTGGAGAAAATCCAGGAGGTTCTCCCCTCCAGGCGAGATGAGGCCCATTTCCGCTGAGGCGTCTCGAGGCTGATCACACCTCCCCTCTGGAACTTCGAAAGGGTCCTTCACACCCTTGGTGCAAATCATGAAGTTCCCCGACATACCCGTCTCCACTCGAGAGGAATCACGAGGGTCCCGCCCACATCCAGAGGAGCCCCGTTTCCGCCTCGTAGCTCGAGATGAGGGATCCTTTCCCTGCTTCGTCGGGAAAGAGTTCCCGGCGTTCCCGTCGCATCTCAAGAGGAGGCCCTCTCAACAGGAACGGCGAGAGGAACTCCAGGGTCGTGCCACCATTCCAAGAGTCCCCCAGATGTCTCAGTCCATTCCAGAGGAACCCCTTTTCCCTTCACCGGCTCGTCTTTCACGCCGAGGATCGACTCACACCAAGGTGGCACGTGGCACAGCCCTCTGGGAAAGCCTCGTGGGAAAGCCTCGAGGGACAGCCTTGAGGGAAAGCCACAGATCCCTTGATCCACGTGACAGGAAGCGTGACACTACTGCTGCAGCTCGGGAGGAAAGCGCACGTGCATGCCCCCACTCGAGACGAGGCCTGACTCCCCTGGGGAGACTCAGAAGCACCCCAAGATCCATGGCAACACTGGAGAGGAATCCTCAGGTTCCGGCTCCGAATCCACACAAGGACTGAGGCCCCGGCATGGACGGGAGAGGAATCCCGAGAGGTCCCCTAGCAACTCGCATGGGGACTGGCCTTTCCTGAGGCCACCAGAGCGGGTCCCTGTGGTCCCCGTCGTAACTCGAGAAGACCTGCCGCAACTCGAGAAAATCCAGGAGGTTCTCCCCTCCAGGCGAGATGAGGCCCATTTCCGCTGAGGCGTCTCGAGGCTGATCACACCTCCCCTCTGGAACTTCGAAAGGCTCCTTCACACCCTTGGTGCAAATCAAGAAGTTCCCCGACATAGCCGTCTCCACTCGAGAGGAATCACGTGGGTCCCGCCCACATGCAGAGGAGCCCCGTTTCCGCCTCGTCGCTCGAGATGAGGGATCCTTTCCCTGCTTCGTCGGGAAAGAGTTCCCGGCCTTCCCGTCGCATCTCAAGAGGAGGCCCTCTCAACAGGAACGGCGAGAGGAACTCCAGGGTCGTGCCACCATTCCAAGAGTCCCCCAGATGTCTCAGTCCATTCCAGAGGAACCTCTTTTCCCTTCACCGGCTCGTCTTTCACGCCGAGGATCGACTCACACCAAGGTGGCACGTGGCACAGCCCTGTGGGAAAGCCTCGTGGGAAAGCCTCGAGGGACAGCCTCGAGGGAAAGCCACAGATCCCTTGATCCACGTGACAGGAAGCGTGACACTACTGCTGCAGCTCGGGAGGAAAGCGCACGTGCATGCCCCCACTCGAGACGAGGCCTGTCTCCCCTGGGGAGACTCAGAAGCACCCCAAGATCCATGGCAACACTGGAGAGGAATCCTCAGGTTCCGGCTCCGACTCCACACAAGGACTGAGGCCCCGGCATGGACGGGAGAGGAATCCCGAGAGGTCCCCTAGCAACTCGCATGGGGACTGGCCTTTCCTGAGGCCACCAGAGCGGGTCCCTGTGGTCCCCGTCGTAACTCGAGAAGACCTACCGCAACTGGAGAAAATCCAGGAGGTTCTCCCCTCCAGGCGAGATGAGGCCCATTTCCGCTGAGGCGTCTCGAGGCTGATCACACCTCCCCTCTGGAACTTCGAAAGGGTCCTTCACACCCTTGGTGCAAATCATGAAGTTCCCCGACATACCCGTCTCCACTCAAGAGGAATCACGAGGGTCCCGCCCACATCCAGAGGAGCCCTGTTTCCGCCTCGTAGCTCGAGATGAGGGATCCTTTCCCTGCTTCGTCGGGAAAGAGTTCCCGGCGTTCCCGTCGCATCTCAAGAGGAGGCCCTCTCAACAGGAACGGCGAGAGGAACTCCAGGGTCATGCCACCATTCCAAGAGTCCCCCAGATGTCTCAGTCCATTCAAGAGGAACCACTTTTCCCTTCACCGGCTCGTCTTTCACGCCGAGGATCGACTCACACCAAGGTGGCACGTGGCACAGCCCTGTGGGAAAGCCTCGTGGGAAAGCCTCGAGGGACAGCCTCGAGGGAAAGCCACAGATCCCTTGATCCACGTGACAGGAAGCGTGACACTACTGCTGCAGCTCGGGAGGAAAGCGCACGTGCATGCCCCCACTCGAGACGAGGCCTGACTCCCCTGGGGAGACTCAGAAGCACCCCAAGAATCATTGCAACACTGGAGAGGAATCCTTAGGTTCCGGCCCCGACTCCACACAAGGACTGAGGCCCCGGCATGGACGGGAGAGGAATCCCGAGAGGTCCCCTAGCAACTCGCATGGGGACTGGCCTTTCCTGAGGCCACCAGAGCGGGTCCCTGAGGTCCCCGTCGTAACTCGAGAAGACCTGCCGCAACTCGAGAAAATCCAGGAGGTTCTACCCTCCAGGCGAGATGAGGCCCATTTCCGCTGAGGCGTCTCGAGGCTGATCACACCTCACCTCTGGAACTTCGAAAGGGTCCTTCACACCCTTGGTGCAAATCATGAAGTTCCCCGACCTAGCCGTCTCCACTCGAGAGGAATCACGAGGGTCCCGCCCACATCCAGAGGAGCCCCGTTTCCGCCTCGTAGCTCGAGATGAGGGATCCTTTCCCTGCTTCGTCGGGAAAGAGTTCCCGGCCTTCCCGTCGCATCTCAAGAGGAGGCCCTCTCAACAGGAACGGCGAGAGGAACTCCAGGGTCGTGCCACCATTCCAAGAGTCCCCCAGATGTCTCAGTCCATTCCAGAGGAACCTCTTTTCCCCTCACCGGCTCGTCTTTCACGCCGAGGATCGACTCACACCAAGGTGGCACGTGGCACAGCCCTGTGGGAAAGCCTCGTGGGAAAGCCTCGAGGGACAGCCTCGAGGGAAAGCCACAGATCCCTTGATCCACGTGACAGGAAGCGTGACACTACTGCTGCAGCTCGGGAGGAAAGCGCACGTGCATGCCCCCACTCGAGACGAGGCCTGACTCCCCTGGGGAGACTCAGAAGCACCCCAAGAACCATGGCAACACTGGAGAGGAATCCTCAGGTTCCGGCCCCGACTCCACACAAGGACTGAGGCCCCGGTATGGACGGGAGAGGAATCCCGAGAGGTCCCCTAGCAACTCGCATGGGGACTGGCCTTTCCTGAGGCCACCAGAGCGGGTCCCTGTGGTCCCCGTCGTAACTCGAGAAGACCTGCCGCAACTCGAGAAAATCCAGGAGGTTCTCCCCTCCAGGCGAGATGAGGCCCATTTCCGCTGAGGCGTCTCGAGGCTGATCACACCTCCCCTCTGGAACTTCGAAAGGCTCCTTCACACCCTTGGTGCAAATCAAGAAGTTCCCCGACATAGCCGTCTCCACTCGAGAGGAATCACGTGGGTCCCGCCCACATGCAGAGGAGCCCCGTTTCCGCCTCGTCGCTCGAGATGAGGGATCCTTTCCCTGCTTCGTCGGGAAAGAGTTCCCGGCCTTCCCGTCGCATCTCAAGAGGAGGCCCTCTCAACAGGAACGGCGAGAGGAACTCCAGGGTCGTGCCACCATTCCAAGAGTCCCCCAGATGTCTCAGTCCATTCCAGAGGAACCTCTTTTCCCTTCACCGGCTCGTCTTTCACGCCGAGGATCGACTCACACCAAGGTGGCACGTGGCACAGCCCTGTGGGAAAGCCTCGTGGGAAAGCCTCGAGGGACAGCCTCGAGGGAAAGCCACAGATCCCTTGATCCACGTGACAGGAAGCGTGACACTACTGCTGCAGCTCGGGAGGAAAGCGCACGTGCATGCCCCCAATCGAGACGATGCCTGACTCCCCTGGGGAGACTCAGAAGCACCCCAAGACCCATGGCAACACTGGAGAGGAATCCTCAGGTTCCGGCTCCGACTCCACACAAGGACTGAGGCCCCGGCATGGACGGCAGAGGAATCCCGAGAGGTCCCCCAGCAACTCGCATGGGGACTGGCCTTTCCTGAGGCCACCAGGGCCGGTAACTGAGGTCCCCTTCGTAACTCGAGAAGACCTGCCGCAACTCGAGAAAATCCAGGAGGTTCTCCCCTCCAGGCGAGATGAGGCCCATTTCCGCTGAGGCGTCTCGAGGCTGATCACACCTCCCCTCTGGAACTTCGAAAGGGTCATTCACACCCTTGGTGCAAATCATGAAGTTCCCCGACATACCCGTCTCCACTCGAGAGGAATCACGAGGGTCCCGCCCACATCCAGAGGAGCCCCGTTTCCGCCTCGTAGCTCGAGATGAGGGATCCTTTCCCTGCTTCGTCGGGAAAGAGTTCCCGGCGTTCCCGTCGCATCTCAAGAGGAGGCCCTCTCAACAGGAACGGCGAGAGGAACTCCAGGGTCGTGCCACCATTCCAAGAGTCCCCCAGATGTCTCAGTCCATTCCAGAGGAACCTCCTTTCCCTACACCGGCTTGTCTTTCACGCCGAGAATCGACTCACACCAAGGTGGCACGTGGCACAGCCCTGTGGGAAAGCCTCGTGGGAAAGCCTCGAGGGACAGCCTCGAGGGAGAGCCACAGATCCCTTGATCCACGTGACAGGAAGCGTGACACTACTGCTGCAGATCGGGAGGAAAGCGCACGTGCATGCCCCCACTCGAGACGAGGCCTGACTCCCCTGGGGAGACTCAGAAGCACCCCAAGATCCATGGCAACACTGGAGAGGAATCCTCAGGTTCCGGCCCCGACTCCACACAAGGACTGAGGCCCCGGCATGGACGGCAGAGGAATCCCGAGAGGTCCCCCAGCAACTCGCATGGGGACTGGCCTTTCCTGAGGCCACCAGGGCCGGTAACTGAGGTCCCCTTCGTAACTCGAGAAGACCTGCCGCAACTGGAGAAAATCCAGGAGGTTCTCCCCTCCAGGCGAGATGAGGCCCATTTCCGCTGAGGCGTCTCGAGGCTGATCACACCTCCCCTCTGGAACTTCGAAAGGGTCCTTCACACCCTTGGTGCAAATCATGAAGTTCCCCGACATACCCGTCTCCACTCGAGAGGAATCACGAGGGTCCCGCCCACATCCAGAGGAGCCCCGTTTCCGCCTCGTAGCTCGAGATGAGGGATCCTTTCCCTGCTTCGTCGGGAAAGAGTTCCCGGCGTTCCCGTCGCATCTCAAGAGGAGGCCCTCTCAACAGGAACGGCGAGAGGAACTCCAGGGTCGTGCCACCATTCCAAGAGTCCCCCAGATGTCTCAGTCCATTCCAGAGGAACCTCTTTTCCCTTCACCGGCTCGTCTTTCACGCCGAGGATCGACTCACACCAAGGTGGCACGTGGCACAGCCCTGTGGGAAAGCCTCGTGGGAAAGCCTCGAGGGACAGCCTCGAGGGAAAGCCACAGATCCCTTGATCCACGTGACAGGAAGCGTGACACTACTGCTCCAGCTCGGGAGGAAAGCGCACGTGCATGCCCCCACTCGAGACGAGGCCTGACTCCGCTGGGGAGACTCAGAAGCACCCCAAGATCCATGGCAACACTGGAGAGGAATCCTCAGGTTCCGGCTCCGACTCCACAAAAGGACTGAGGCCCCGGCATGGACGGGAGAGGAACCCCGAGAGGTCCCCTAGCAACTCGCATGGGGACTGGCCTTTCCTTAGGCCACCAGAGCGGGTCCCTGAGGTCCCGGTCGTAACTCGAGAAGACCTGCCGCAACTCGAGAAAATCCAGGAGGTTCTCCCCTCCAGGCGAGATGAGGCCCATTTCCGCTGAGGCATCTCGAGGCTGATCACACCTCCCCTCTGGAACTTCGAAAGGCTCCTTCACACCCTTGGTGCAAATCAAGAAGTTCCCCGACATAGCCGTCTCCACTCGAGAGGAATCACGAGGGTCCCGCCCACATCCAGAGGAGCCCCGTTTCCGCCTTGTAGCTCGAGATGAGGGATCCTTTCCCTGCTTCGTCGGGAAAGAGTTCCTGGCCTTCCCGTCGCATCTCAAGAGGAGGCCCTCTCTACAGGAACGGCGAGAGGAACTCCAGGGTCGTGCCACCATTCCAAGAGTCCCCCAGATGTCTCAGTCCATTCCAGAGGAACCTCTTTTCCCCTCACCGGCTCGTCTTTCACGCCGAGGATCGACTCACACCAAGGTGGCACGTGGCACAGCCCTGTGGGAAAGCCTCGTGGGAAAGCCTCGAGGGACAGCCTCGAGGGAAAGCCACAGATCCCTTGATCCACGTGACAGGAAGCGTGACACTACTGCTGCAGCTCGGGAGGAAAGCGCACGTGCATGCCCCCACTCGAGACGAGGCCTGACTCCCCTGGGGAGACTCAGAAGCACCCCAAGAACCATGGCAACACTGGAGAGGAATCCTCAGGTTCCGGCCCCGACTCCACACAAGGACTGAGGCCCCGGTATGGACGGGAGAGGAATCCCGAGAGGTCCCCTAGCAACTCGCATGGGGACTGGCCTTTCCTGAGGCCACCAGAGCGGGTCCCTGTGGTCCCCGTCGTAACTCGAGAAGACCTGCCGCAACTCGAGAAAATCCAGGAGGTTCTCCCCTCCAGGCGAGATGAGGCCCATTTCCGCTGAGGCGTCTCGAGGCTGATCACACCTCCCCTCTGGAACTTCGAAAGGCTCCTTCACACCCTTGGTGCAAATCAAGAAGTTCCCCGACATAGCCGTCTCCACTCGAGAGGAATCACGTGGGTCCCGCCCACATGCAGAGGAGCCCCGTTTCCGCCTCGTAGCTCGAGATGAGGGATCCTTTCCCTGCTTCGTCGGGAAAGAGTTCCCGGCGTTCCCGTCGCATCTCAAGAGGAGGCCCTCTCAACAGGAACGGCGAGAGGAACTCCAGGGTCGTGCCACCATTCCAAGAGTCCCCCAGATGTCTCAGTCCATTCCAGAGGAACCTCTTTTCCCTTCACCGGCTCGTCTTTCACGCCGAGGATCGACTCACACCAAGGTGGCACGTGGCACAGCCCTGTGGGAAAGCCTCGTGGGAAAGCCTCGAGGGACAGCCTCGAGGGAAAGCCACAGATCCCTTGATCCACGTGACAGGAAGCGTGACACTACTGCTGCAGCTCGGGAGGAATGCGCACGTGCATGCCCCCACTCGAGACGAGGCCTGTCTCCCCTGGGGAGACTCAGAAGCACCCCAAGATCCATGGCAACACTGGAGAGGAATCCTCAGGTTCCGGCTCCGACTCCACACAAGGACTGAGGCCCCGGCATGGACGGGAGAGGAATCCCGAGAGGTCCCCTAGCAACTCGCATGGGGACTGGCCTTTCCTGAGGCCACCAGAGCGGGTCCCTGAGGTCCCCGTCGTAACTCGAGAAGACCTACCGCAACTGGAGAAAATCCCGGAGGTTCTCCCCTCCAGGCGAGATGAGGCCCATTTCCGCTGAGGCGTCTCGAGGCTGATCACACCTCCCCTCTGGAACTTCGAAAGGGTCCTTCACACCCTTGGTGCAAATCATGAAGTTCCCCGACCTAGCCGTCTCCACTCAAGAGGAATCACGAGGGTCCCGCCCACATCCAGAGGATCCGCGTTTCCGCCTCGTAGCTCGAGATGAGGGATCCTTTCCCTGCTTCGTCGGGAAAGAGTTCCCGGCGTTCCCGTCGCATCTCAAGAGGAGGCCCTCTCAACAGGAACGGCGAGAGGAACTCCAGGGTCATGCCACCATTCCAAGAGTCCCCCAGATGTCTCAGTCCATTCAAGAGGAACCACTTTTCCCTTCACCGGCTCGTCTTTCACGCCGAGGATCGACTCACACCAAGGTGGCACGTGGCACAGCCCTGTGGGAAAGCCTCGTGGGAAAGCCTCGAGGGACAGCCTCGAGGGAAAGCCACAGATCCCTTGATCCACGTGACAGGAAGCGTGACACTACTGCTGCAGCTCGGGAGGAAAGCGCACGTGCATGCCCCCACTCGAGACGAGGCCTGACTCCCCTGGGGAGACTCAAAAGCACCCCAAGATTCATTGCAACACTGGAGAGGAATCCTTAGGTTCCGGCCCCGACTCCACACAAGGACTGAGGCCCCGGCATGGACGGGAGAGGAATCCCGAGAGGTCCCCTAGCAACTCGCATGGGGACTGGCCTTTCCTGAGGCCACCAGAGCGGGTCCCTGAGGTCCCCGTCGTAACTCGAGAAGACCTGCCGCAACTCGAGAAAATCCAGGAGGTTCTACCCTCCAGGCGAGATGAGGCCCATTTCCGCTGAGGCGTCTCGAGGCTGATCACACCTCACCTCTGGAACTTCGAAAGGGTCCTTCACACCCTTGGTGCAAATCATGAAGTTCCCCGACCTAGCCGTCTCCACTCGAGAGGAATCACGAGGGTCCCGCCCACATCCAGAGGAGCCCCGTTTCCGCCTCGTAGCTCGAGATGAGGGATCCTTTCCCTGCTTCGTCGGGAAAGAGTTCCCGGCCTTCCCGTCGCATCTCAAGAGGAGGCCCTCTCAACAGGAACGGCGAGAGGAACTCCAGGGTCGTGCCACCATTCCAAGAGTCCCCCAGATGTCTCAGTCCATTCCAGAGGAACCTCTTTTCCCCTCACCGGCTCGTCTTTCACGCCGAGGATCGACTCACACCAAGGTGGCACGTGGCACAGCCCTGTGGGAAAGCCTCGTGGGAAAGCCTCGAGGGACAGCCTCGAGGGAAAGCCACAGATCCCTTGATCCACGTGACAGGAAGCGTGACACTACTGCTGCAGCTCGGGAGGAAAGCGCACGTGCATGCCCCCACTCGAGACGAGGCCTGACTCCCCTGGGGAGACTCAGAAGCACCCCAAGAACCATGGCAACACTGGAGAGGAATCCTCAGGTTCCGGCCCCGACTCCACACAAGGACTGAGGCCCCGGTATGGACGGGAGAGGAATCCCGAGAGGTCCCCTAGCAACTCGCATGGGGACTGGCCTTTCCTGAGGCCACCAGAGCGGGTCCCTGTGGTCCCCGTCGTAACTCGAGAAGACCTGCCGCAACTCGAGAAAATCCAGGAGGTTCTCCCCTCCAGGCGAGATGAGGCCCATTTCCGCTGAGGCGTCTCGAGGCTGATCACACCTCCCCTCTGGAACTTCGAAAGGCTCCTTCACACCCTTGGTGCAAATCAAGAAGTTCCCCGACATAGCCGTCTCCACTCGAGAGGAATCACGTGGGTCCCGCCCACATGCAGAGGAGCCCCGTTTCCGCCTCGTCGCTCGAGATGAGGGATCCTTTCCCTGCTTCGTCGGGAAAGAGTTCCCGGCCTTCCCGTCGCATCTCAAGAGGAGGCCCTCTCAACAGGAACGGCGAGAGGAACTCCAGGGTCGTGCCACCATTCCAAGAGTCCCCCAGATGTCTCAGTCCATTCCAGAGGAACCTCTTTTCCCTTCACCGGCTCGTCTTTCACGCCGAGGATCGACTCACACCAAGGTGGCACGTGGCACAGCCCTGTGGGAAAGCCTCGTGGGAAAGCCTCGAGGGACAGCCTCGAGGGAAAGCCACAGATCCCTTGATCCACGTGACAGGAAGCGTGACACTACTGCTGCAGCTCGGGAGGAAAGCGCACGTGCATGCCCCCACTCGAGACGAGGCCTGACTCCCCTGGGGAGACTCAGAAGCACCCCAAGATCCATGGCAACACTGGAGAGGAATCCTCAGGTTCCGGCCCCGACTCCACACAAGGACTGAGGCCCCGGCATGGACGGCAGAGGAATCCCGAGAGGTCCCCCAGCAACTCGCATGGGGACTGGCCTTTCCTGAGGCCACCAGGGCCGGTAACTGAGGTCCCCTTCGTAACTCGAGAAGACCTGCCGCAACTGGAGAAAATCCAGGAGGTTCTCCCCTCCAGGCGAGATGAGGCCCATTTCCGCTGAGGCGTCTCGAGGCTGATCACACCTCCCCTCTGGAACTTCGAAAGGGTCCTTCACACCCTTGGTGCAAATCATGAAGTTCCCCGACATACCCGTCTCCACTCGAGAGGAATCACGAGGGTCCCGCCCACATCCAGAGGAGCCCCGTTTCCGCCTCGTAGCTCGAGATGAGGGATCCTTTCCCTGCTTCGTCGGGAAAGAGTTCCCGGCCTTCCCGTCGCATCTCAAGAGGAGGCCCTCTCAACAGGAACGGCGAGAGGAACTCCAGGGTCGTGCCACCATTCCAAGAGTCCCCCAGATGTCTCAGTCCATTCCAGAGGAACCTCTTTTCCCTTCACCGGCTCGTCTTTCACGCCGAGGATCGACTCACACCAAGGTGGCACGTGGCACAGCCCTGTGGGAAAGCCTCGTGGGAAAGCCTCGAGGGACAGCCTCGAGGGAAAGCCACAGATCCCTTGATCCTCGTGACAGGAAGCTTGACACTACTGCTGCAGCTCGGGAGGAAAGCGCACGTGCATGCCCCCACTCGAGACGAGGCCTGACTCCCCTGGGGAGACTCAGAAGCACCCCAAGATCCATGGCAACACTGGAGAGGAATCCTCAGGTTCCGGCCCCGACTCCACACAAGGACTGAGGCCCCGGCATGGACGGCAGAGGAATCCCAAGAGGTCCCCTAGCAACTCGCATGGGGACTGGCCTTTCCTGAGGCCACCAGAGCGGGTCCCTGAGGTCCCCGTCGTAACTCGAGAAGACCTGCCGCAACTCGAGAAAATCCAGGAGGTTCTCCCCTCCAGGCGAGATGAGGCCCATTTCCGCTGAGGCGTCTCGAGGCTGATCACACCTCACCTCTGGATCTTGGAAAGGCTCCTTCACACCCTTGGTGCTAATCAAGAAGTTCCCCGACATACCCGTCTCCACTCGAGAGGAATCACGAGGGTCCCGCCCACATCCAGAGGAGCCCCGTTTCCGCCTCGTAGCTCGAGATGAGGGATCCTTTCCCTGCTTCGTCGGGAAAGAGTTCCCGGCCTTCCCGTCGCATCTCAAGAGGAGGCCCTCTCAACAGGAACGGCGAGAGGAACTCCAGGGTCGTGCCACCATTCCAAGAGTCCCCCAGATGTCTCAGTCCATTCCAGAGGAACCTCTTTTCCCCTCACCGGCTCGTCTTTCACGCCGAGGATCGACTCACACCAAGGTGGCACGTGGCACAGCCCTGTGGGAAAGCCTCGTGGGAAAGCCTCGAGGGACAGCCTCGAGGGAAAGCCACAGATCCCTTGATCCACGTGACAGGAAGCGTGACACTACTGCTGCAGCTCGGGAGGAAAGCGCACGTGCATGCCCCCACTCGAGACGAGGCCTGACTCCCCTGGGGAGACTCAGAAGCACCCCAAGATCCATGGCAACACTGGAGAGGAATCCTCAGGTTCCGGCCCCGACTCCACACAAGGACTGAGGCCCCGGCATGGACGGCAGAGGAATCCCGAGAGGTCCCCCAGCAACTCGCATGGGGACTGGCCTTTCCTGAGGCCACCAGGGCCGGTAACTGAGGTCCCCTTCGTAACTCGAGAAGACCTGCCGCAACTGGAGAAATTCCAGGAGGTTCTCCCCTCCAGGCGAGATGAGGCCCATTTCCGCTGAGGCGTCTCGAGGCTGATCACACCTCCCCTCTGGAACTTCGAAAGGTTCCTTCACACCCTTGGTGCAAATCATGAAGTTCCCCGACATACCCGTCTCCACTCGAGAGGAATCACGAGGGTCCCGCCCACATCCAGAGGAGCCCCGTTTCCGCCTCGTAGCTCGAGATGAGGGATCCTTTCCCTGCTTCGTCGGGAAAGAGTTCCCGGCCTTCCCGTCGCATCTCAAGAGGAGGCCCTCTCAACAGGAACGGCGAGAGGAACTCCAGGGTCGTGCCACCATTCCAAGAGTCCCCCAGATGTCTCAGTCCATTCCAGAGGAACCTCTTTTCCCTTCACCGGCTCGTCTTTCACGCCGAGGATCGACTCACACCAAGGTGGCACGTGGCACAGCCCTGTGGGAAAGCCTCGTGGGAAAGCCTCGAGGGACAGCCTCGAGGGAAAGCCACAGATCCCTTGATCCACGTGACAGGAAGCGTGACACTACTGCTGCAGCTCGGGAGGAAAGCGCACGTGCATGCCCCCACTCGAGACGAGGCCTGACTCCCCTGGGGAGACTCAGAAGCACCCCAAGATCCATGGCAACACTGGAGAGGAATCCTCAGGTTCCGGCCCCGACTCCACACAAGGACTGAGGCCCCGGCATGGACGGCAGAGGAATCCCAAGAGGTCCCCTAGCAACTCGCATGGGGACTGGCCTTTCCTGAGGCCACCAGAGCGGGTCCCTGAGGTCCCCGTCGTAACTCGAGAAGACCTGCTGCAACTGGAGAAAATCCAGGAGGTTCTCCCCTCCAGGCGAGATGAGGCCCATTTCCGCTGAGGCGTCTCGAGGCTGATCACACCTCCCCTCTGGAACTTCGAAAGGGTCCTTCACACCCTTGGTGCAAATCATGAAGTTCCCCGACATACCCGTCTCCACTCGAGAGGAATCACGAGGGTCCCGCCCACATCCAGAGGAGCCCCGTTTCCGCCTCGTAGCTCGAGATGAGGGATCCTTTCCCTGCTTCGTCGGGAAAGAGTTCCCGGCGTTCCCGTCGCATCTCAAGAGGAGGCCCTCTCAACAGGAACGGCGAGAGGAACTCCTGGGTCGTGCCACCATTCCAATAGTCCCCCAGATGTCTCAGTCCATTCCAGAGGAACCTCTTTTCCCTTCACCGGCTCGTCTTTCACGCCGAGGATCGACTCACACCAAGGTGGCACGTGGCACAGCCCTGTGGGAAAGCCTCGTGGGAAAGCCTCGAGGGACAGCCTCGAGGGAAAGCCACAGATCCCTTGATCCACGTGACAGGAAGCGTGACACTACTGCTCCAGCTCGGGAGGAAAGCGCACGTGCATGCCCCCACTCGAGACGAGGCCTGACTCCCCTGGGGAGACTCAGAAGCACCCCAAGATCCATGGCAACACTGGAGAGGAATCCTCAGGTTCCGGCTCCGACTCCACACAAGGACTGAGGCCCCGGCATGAACGGGAGAGGAACCCCGAGAGGTCCCCTAGCAACTCGCATGGGGACTGGCCTTTCCTGAGGCCACCAGAGCGGGTCCCTGAGGTCCCGGTCGTAACTCGAGAAGACCTGCCGCAACTCGAGAAAATCCAGGAGGTTCTCCCCTCCAGGCGAGATGAGGCCCATTTCCGCTGAGGCATCTCGAGGCTGATCACACCTCCCCTCTGGAACTTCGAAAGGGTCCTTCACACCCTTGCTGCAAATCATGAAGTTCCCCGACACACCCGTCTCCACTCGAGAGGAATCACGAGGGTCCCGCCCACATCCAGAGGAGCCCCGTTTCCGCCTCGTAGCTCGAGATGAGGGATCCTTTCCCTGCTTCGTCGGGAAAGAGTTCCCGGCCTTCCCGTCGCATCTCAAGAGGAGGCCCTCTCAACAGGAACGGCAAGAGGAACTCCTGGGTCGTGCCACCATTCCAAGAGTCCCCCAGATGTCTCAGTCCATTCCAGAGGAACCTCTTTTCCCTTCACCGGCTCGTCTTTCACGCCGAGGATCGACTCACACCAAGGTGGCACGTGGCACAGCCCTGTGGGAAAGCCTCGTGGGAAAGCCTCGAGGGACAGCCTCGAGGGAAAGCCACAGATCCCTTGATCCACGTGACAGGAAGCGTGACACTACTGCTCCAGCTCGGGAGGAAAGCGCACGTGCATGCCCCCACTCGAGACGAGGCCTGACTCCCCTGGGGAGACTCAGAAGCACCCCAAGATCCATGGCAACACTGGAGAGGAATCCTCAGGTTCCGGCTCCGACTCCACACAAGGACTGAGGCCCCGGCATGAACGGGAGAGGAACCCCGAGAGGTCCCCTAGCAACTCGCATGGGGACTGGCCTTTCCTGAGGCCACCAGAGCGGGTCCCTGAGGTCCCGGTCGTAACTCGAGAAGACCTGCCGCAACTCGAGAAAATCCAGGAGGTTCTCCCCTCCAGGCGAGATGAGGCCCATTTCCGCTGAGGCATCTCGAGGCTGATCACACCTCACCTCTGGAACTTCGAAAGGCTCCTTCACACCCTTGGTGCCAATCAAGAAGTTCCCCGACATAGCCGTCTCCACTCGAGAGGAATCAAGAGGGTCCCGCCCACATCCAGAGGAGCCCCGTTTCCGCCTCGTAGCTCGAGATGAGGGATCCTTTCCCTGCTTCGTCGGGAAAGAGTTCCCGGCCTTCCCGTCGCATCTCAAGAGGAGGCCCTCTCAACAGGAACGGCGAGAGGAACTCCAGGGTCGTGCCACCATTCCAAGAGTCCCCCAGATGTCTCAGTCCATTCCAGAGGAACCTCTTTTCCCCTCACCGGCTCGTCTTTCACGCCGAGGATCGACTCACACCAAGGTGGCACGTGGCACAGCCCTGTGGGAAAGCCTCGTGGGAAAGCCTCGAGGGACAGCCTCGAGGGAAAGCCACAGATCCCTTGATCCACGTGACAGGAAGCGTGACACTACTGCTGCAGCTCGGGAGGAAAGCGCACGTGCATGCCCCCACTCGAGACGAGGCCTGACTCCCCTGGGGAGACTCAGAAGCACCCCAAGATCCATGGCAACACTGGAGAGGAATCCTCAGGTTCCGGCCCCGACTCCACACAAGGACTGAGGCCCCGGCATGGACGGCAGAGGAATCCCGAGAGGTCCCCCAGCAACTCGCATGGGGACTGGCCTTTCCTGAGGCCACCAGGGCCGGTAACTGAGGTCCCCTTCGTAACTCGAGAAGACCTGCCGCAACTGGAGAAATTCCAGGAGGTTCTCCCCTCCAGGCGAGATGAGGCCCATTTCCGCTGAGGCGTCTCGAGGCTGATCACACCTCCCCTCTGGAACTTCGAAAGGGTCCTTCACACCCTTGGTGCAAATCATGAAGTTCCCCGACATACCCGTCTCCACTCGAGAGGAATCACGAGGGTCCCGCCCACATCCAGAGGAGCCCCGTTTCCGCCTCGTAGCTCGAGATGAGGGATCCTTTCCCTGCTTCGTCGGGAAAGAGTTCCCGGCCTTCCCGTCGCATCTCAAGAGGAGGCCCTCTCAACAGGAACGGCGAGAGGAACTCCAGGGTCGTGCCACCATTCCAAGAGTCCCCCAGATGTCTCAGTCCATTCCAGAGGAACCTCTTTTCCCCTCACCGGCTCGTCTTTCACGCCGAGGATCGACTCACACCAAGGTGGCACGTGGCACAGCCCTGTGGGAAAGCCTCGTGGGAAAGCCTCGAGGGACAGCCTCGAGGGAAAGCCACAGATCCCTTGATCCACGTGACAGGAAGCGTGACACTACTGCTGCAGCTCGGGAGGAAAGCGCACGTGCATGCCCCCACTCGAGACGAGGCCTGACTCCCCTGGGGAGACTCAGAAGCACCCCAAGATCCATGGCAACACTGGAGAGGAATCCTCAGGTTCCGGCCCCGACTCCACACAAGGACTGAGGCCCCGGCATGGACGGCAGAGGAATCCCAAGAGGTCCCCTAGCAACTCGCATGGGGACTGGCCTTTCCTGAGGCCACCAGAGCGGGTCCCTGAGGTCCCCGTCGTAACTCGAGAAGACCTGCCGCAACTCGAGAAAATCCAGGAGGTTCTCCCCTCCAGGCGAGATGAGGCCCATTTCCGCTGAGGCGTCTCGAGGCTGATCACACCTCACCTCTGGATCTTCGAAAGGCTCCTTCACACCCTTGGTGCTAATCAAGAAGTTCCCCGACATACCCGTCTCCACTCGAGAGGAATCACGAGGGTCCCGCCCACATCCAGAGGAGCCCCGTTTCCGCCTCGTAGCTCGAGATGAGGGATCCTTTCCCTGCTTCGTCGGGAAAGAGTTCCCGGCCTTCCCGTCGCATCTCAAGAGGAGGCCCTCTCAACAGGAACGGCGAGAGGAACTCCAGGGTCGTGCCACCATTCCAAGAGTCCCCCAGATGTCTCAGTCCATTCCAGAGGAACCTCTTTTCCCCTCACCGGCTCGTCTTTCACGCCGAGGATCGACTCACACCAAGGTGGCACGTGGCACAGCCCTGTGGGAAAGCCTCGTGGGAAAGCCTCGAGGGACAGCCTCGAGGGAAAGCCACAGATCCCTTGATCCACGTGACAGGAAGCGTGACACTACTGCTGCAGCTCGGGAGGAAAGCGCACGTGCATGCCCCCACTCGAGACGAGGCCTGACTCCCCTGGGGAGACTCAGAAGCACCCCAAGATCCATGGCAACACTGGAGAGGAATCCTCAGGTTCCGGCCCCGACTCCACACAAGGACTGAGGCCCCGGCATGGACGGCAGAGGAATCCCGAGAGGTCCCCTAGCAACTCGCATGGAGACTGGCCTTTCCTGAGGCCACCAGGGCCGGTAACTGAGGTGCCCGTCGTAACCCGAGAAGACCTGCTGCAACTGGAGAAAATCCAGGAGGTTCTCCCCTCCAGGCGAGATGAGGCCCATTTCCGCTGAGGCGTCTCGAGGCTGATCACACCTCCCCTCTGGAACTTCGAAAGGGTCCTTCACACCCTTGGTGCAAATCATGAAGTTCCCCGACATACCCGTCTCCACTCGAGAGGAATCACGAGGGTCCCGCCCACATCCAGAGGAGCCCCGTTTCCGCCTCGTAGCTCGAGATGAGGGATCCTTTCCCTGCTTCGTCGGGAAAGAGTTCCCGGCGTTCCCGTCGCATCTCAAGAGGAGGCCCTCTCAACAGGAACGGCGAGAGGAACTCCAGGGTCGTGCCACCATTCCAAGAGTCCCCCAGATGTCTCAGTCCATTCCAGAGGAACCTCTTTTCCCTTCACCGGCTCGTCTTTCACGCCGAGGATCGACTCACACCAAGGTGGCACGTGGCACAGCCCTGTGGGAAAGCCTCGTGGGAAAGCCTCGAGGGACAGCCTCGAGGGAAAGCCACAGATCCCTTGATCCACGTGACAGGAAGCGTGACACTACTGCTGCAGCTCGGGAGGAAAGCGCACGTGCATGCCCCCACTCGAGACGAGGCCTGACTCCCCTGGGGAGACTCAGAAGCACCCCAAGATCCATGGCAACACTGGAGAGGAATCCTCAGGTTCCGGCCCCGACTCCACACAAGGACTGAGGCCCCGGCATGGACGGCAGAGGAATCCCGAGAGGTCCCCTAGCAACTCGCATGGGGACTGGCCTTTCCTGAGGCCACCAGAGCGGGTCCCTGAGGTCCCCGTCGTAACTCGAGAAGACCTGCCGCAACTCGAGAAAATCCAGGAGGTTCTCCCCTCCAGGCGAGATGAGGCCCATTTCCGCTGAGGCGTCTCGAGGCTGATCACACCTCACCTCTGGATCTTCGAAAGGCTCCTTCACACCCTTGGTGCTAATCAAGAAGTTCCCCGACATACCCGTCTCCACTCGAGAGGAATCACGAGGGTCCCGCCCACATCCAGAGGAGCCCCGTTTCCGCCTCGTAGCTCGAGATGAGGGATCCTTTCCCTGCTTCGTCGGGAAAGAGTTCCCGGCCTTCCCGTCGCATCTCAAGAGGAGGCCCTCTCAACAGGAACGGCGAGAGGAACTCCAGGGTCGTGCCACCATTCCAAGAGTCCCCCAGATGTCTCAGTCCATTCCAGAGGAACCTCTTTTCCCCTCACCGGCTCGTCTTTCACGCCGAGGATCGACTCACACCAAGGTGGCACGTGGCACAGCCCTGTGGGAAAGCCTCGTGGGAAAGCCTCGAGGGACAGCCTCGAGGGAAAGCCACAGATCCCTTGATCCACGTGACAGGAAGCGTGACACTACTGCTGCAGCTCGGGAGGAAAGCGCACGTGCATGCCCCCACTCGAGACGAGGCCTGACTCCCCTGGGGAGACTCAGAAGCACCCCAAGATCCATGGCAACACTGGAGAGGAATCCTCAGGTTCCGGCCCCGACTCCACACAAGGACTGAGGCCCCGGCATGGACGGCAGAGGAATCCCGAGAGGTCCCCTAGCAACTCGCATGGAGACTGGCCTTTCCTGAGGCCACCAGGGCCGGTAACTGAGGTGCCCGTCGTAACCCGAGAAGACCTGCTGCAACTGGAGAAAATCCAGGAGGTTCTCCCCTCCAGGCGAGATGAGGCCCATTTCCGCTGAGGCGTCTCGAGGCTGATCACACCTCCCCTCTGGAACTTCGAAAGGGTCCTTCACACCCTTGGTGCAAATCATGAAGTTCCCCGACATACCCGTCTCCACTCGAGAGGAATCACGAGGGTCCCGCCCACATCCAGAGGAGCCCCGTTTCCGCCTCGTAGCTCGAGATGAGGGATCCTTTCCCTGCTTCGTCGGGAAAGAGTTCCCGGCGTTCCCGTCGCATCTCAAGAGGAGGCCCTCTCAACAGGAACGGCGAGAGGAACTCCAGGGTCGTGCCACCATTCCAAGAGTCCCCCAGATGTCTCAGTCCATTCCAGAGGAACCTCTTTTCCCTTCACCGGCTCGTCTTTCACGCCGAGGATCGACTCACACCAAGGTGGCACGTGGCACAGCCCTGTGGGAAAGCCTCGTGGGAAAGCCTCGAGGGACAGCCTCGAGGGAAAGCCACAGATCCCTTGATCCACGTGACAGGAAGCGTGACACTACTGCTGCAGCTCGGGAGGAAAGCGCACGTGCATGCCCCCACTCGAGACGAGGCCTGACTCCCCTGGGGAGACTCAGAAGCACCCCAAGATCCATGGCAACACTGGAGAGGAATCCTCAGGTTCCGGCCCCGACTCCACACAAGGACTGAGGCCCCGGCATGGACAGCAGAGGAATCCCGAGAGGTCCCCTAGCAACTCGCATGGGGACTGGCCTTTCCTGAGGCCACCAGAGCGGGTCCCTGAGGTCCCCGTCGTAACTCGAGAAGACCTGCCGCAACTCGAGAAAATCCAGGAGGTTCTCCCCTCCAGGCGAGATGAGGCCCATTTCCGCTGAGGCATCTCGAGGCTGATCACACCTCACCTCTGGAACTTCGAAAGGCTCCTTCACACCCTTGGTGTCAATCAAGAAGTTCCCCGACATAGCCGTCTCCACTCGAGAGGAATCAAGAGGGTCCCGCCCACATCCAGAGGAGCCCCGTTTCCGCCTCGTAGCTCGAGATGAGGGATCCTTTCCCTGCTTCGTCGGGAAAGAGTTTGCGGCCTTCCCGTCGCATCTCAAGAGGAGGCCCTCTCAACAGGAACGGCGAGAGGAACTCCAGGGTCGTGCCACCATTCCAAGACTCCCCCAGATGTCTCAGTCCATTCCAAAGGAACCTCTTTTCCCCTCACCGGCTCGTCTTTCACGCCGAGGATCGACTCACACCAAGGTGGCACGTGGCACAGCCCTGTGGGAAAGCCTCGTGGGAAAGCCTCGAGGGACAGCCTCGAGGGAAAGCCACAGATCCCTTGATCCACGTGACAGGAAGCGTGACACTACTGCTGCAGCTCGGGAGGAAAGCGCACGTGCATGCCCCCACTCGAGACGAGGCCTGACTCCCCTGGGGAGACTCAGAAGCACCCCAAGGACCATGGCAACACTGGAGAGGAATCCTCAGGTTCCGGCCCCGACTCCACACAAGGACTGAGGCCCCGGCATGGACGGCAGAGGAATCCCAAGAGGTCCCCTAGCAACTCGCATGGGGACTGGCCTTTCCTGAGGCCACCAGAGCGGGTCCCTGAGGTCCCCGTCGTAACTCGAGAAGACCTGCCGCAACTCGAGAAAATCCAGGAGGTTCTCCCCTCCAGGCGAGATGAGGCCCATTTCCGCTGAGGCGTCTCGAGGCTGATCACACCTCACCTCTGGATCTTCGAAAGGCTCCTTCACACCCTTGGTGCTAATCAAGAAGTTCCCCGACATACCCGTCTCCACTCGAGAGGAATCACGAGGGTCCCGCCCACATCCAGAGGAGCCCCGTTTCCGCCTCGTAGCTCGAGATGAGGGATCCTTTCCCTGCTTCGTCGGGAAAGAGTTCCCGGCCTTCCCGTCGCATCTCAAGAGGAGGCCCTCTCAACAGGAATGGCGAGAGGAACTCCAGGGTCGTGCCACCATTCCAAGAGTCCCCCAGATGTCTCAGTCCATTCCAGAGGAACCTCTTTTCCCCTCACCGGCTCGTCTTTCACGCCGAGGATCGACTCACACCAAGGTGGCACGTGGCACAGCCCTGTGGGAAAGCCTCGTGGGAAAGCCTCGAGGGACAGCCTCGAGGGAAAGCCACAGATCCCTTGATCCACGTGACAGGAAGCGTGACACTACTGCTGCAGCTCGGGAGGAAAGCGCACGTGCATGCCCCCACTCGAGACGAGGCCTGACTCCCCTGGGGAGACTCAGAAGCACCCCAAGATCCATGGCAACACTGGAGAGGAATCCTCAGGTTCCGGCCCCGACTCCACACAAGGACTGAGGCCCCGGCATGGACGGCAGAGGAATCCCGAGAGGTCCCCTAGCAACTCGCATGGGGACTGGCCTTTCCTGAGGCCACCAGAGCGGGTCCCTGAGGTCCCCGTCGTAACTCGAGAAGACCTGCCGCAACTCGAGAAAATCCAGGAGGTTCTCCCCTCCAGGCGAGATGAGGCCCATTTCCGCTGAGGCGTCTCGAGGCTGATCACACCTCACCTCTGGATCTTCGAAAGGCTCCTTCACACCCTTGGTGCTAATCAAGAAGTTCCCCGACATACCCGTCTCCACTCGAGAGGAATCACGAGGGTCCCGCCCACATCCAGAGGAGCCCCGTTTCCGCCTCGTAGCTCGAGATGAGGGATCCTTTCCCTGCTTCGTCGGGAAAGAGTTCCCGGCCTTCCCGTCGCATCTCAAGAGGAGGCCCTCTCAACAGGAACGGCGAGAGGAACTCCAGGGTCGTGCCACCATTCCAAGAGTCCCCCAGATGTCTCAGTCCATTCCAGAGGAACCTCTTTTCCCCTCACCGGCTCGTCTTTCACGCCGAGGATCGACTCACACCAAGGTGGCACGTGGCACAGCCCTGTGGGAAAGCCTCGTGGGAAAGCCTCGAGGGACAGCCTCGAGGGAAAGCCACAGATCCCTTGATCCACGTGACAGGAAGCGTGACACTACTGCTGCAGCTCGGGAGGAAAGCGCACGTGCATGCCCCCACTCGAGACGAGGCCTGACTCCCCTGGGGAGACTCAGAAGCACCCCAAGATCCATGGCAACACTGGAGAGGAATCCTCAGGTTCCGGCCCCGACTCCACACAAGGACTGAGGCCCCGGCATGGACGGCAGAGGAATCCCGAGAGGTCCCCTAGCAACTCGCATGGAGACTGGCCTTTCCTGAGGCCACCAGGGCCGGTAACTGAGGTGCCCGTCGTAACCCGAGAAGACCTGCTGCAACTGGAGAAAATCCAGGAGGTTCTCCCCTCCAGGCGAGATGAGGCCCATTTCCGCTGAGGCGTCTCGAGGCTGATCACACCTCCCCTCTGGAACTTCGAAAGGGTCCTTCACACCCTTGGTGCAAATCATGAAGTTCCCCGACATACCCGTCTCCACTCGAGAGGAATCACGAGGGTCCCGCCCACATCCAGAGGAGCCCCGTTTCCGCCTCGTAGCTCGAGATGAGGGATCCTTTCCCTGCTTCGTCGGGAAAGAGTTCCCGGCGTTCCCGTCGCATCTCAAGAGGAGGCCCTCTCAACAGGAACGGCGAGAGGAACTCCAGGGTCGTGCCACCATTCCAAGAGTCCCCCAGATGTCTCAGTCCATTCCAGAGGAACCTCTTTTCCCTTCACCGGCTCGTCTTTCACGCCGAGGATCGACTCACACCAAGGTGGCACGTGGCACAGCCCTGTGGGAAAGCCTCGTGGGAAAGCCTCGAGGGACAGCCTCGAGGGAAAGCCACAGATCCCTTGATCCACGTGACAGGAAGCGTGACACTACTGCTGCAGCTCGGGAGGAAAGCGCACGTGCATGCCCCCACTCGAGACGAGGCCTGACTCCCCTGGGGAGACTCAGAATCACCCCAAGATCCATGGCAACACTGGAGAGGAATCCTCAGGTTCCGGCCCCGACTCCACACAAGGACTGAGGCCCCGGCATGGACAGCAGAGGAATCCCGAGAGGTCCCCTAGCAACTCGCATGGGGACTGGCCTTTCCTGAGGCCACCAGAGCGGGTCCCTGAGGTCCCCGTCGTAACTCGAGAAGACCTGCCGCAACTCGAGAAAATCCAGGAGGTTCTCCCCTCCAGGCGAGATGAGGCCCATTTCCGCTGAGGCATCTCGAGGCTGATCACACCTCACCTCTGGAACTTCGAAAGGCTCCTTCACACCCTTGGTGCCAATCAAGAAGTTCCCCGACATAGCCGTCTCCACTCGAGAGGAATCAAGAGGGTCCCGCCCACATCCAGAGGAGCCCCGTTTCCGCCTCGTAGCTCGAGATGAGGGATCCTTTCCCTGCTTCGTCGGGAAAGAGTTCGCGGCCTTCCCGTCGCATCTCAAGAGGAGGCCCTCTCAACAGGAACGGCGAGAGGAACTCCAGGGTCGTGCCACCATTCCAAGACTCCCCCAGATGTCTCAGTCCATTCCAAAGGAACCTCTTTTCCCCTCACCGGCTCGTCTTTCACGCCGAGGATCGACTCACACCAAGGTGGCACGTGGCACAGCCCTGTGGGAAAGCTTCGTGGGAAAGCCTCGAGGGACAGCCTCGAGGGAAAGCCACAGATCCCTTGATCCACGTGACAGGAAGCGTGACACTACTGCTGCAGCTCGGGAGGAAAGCGCACGTGCATGCCCCCACTCGAGACGAGGCCTGACTCCCCTGGGGAGACTCAGAAGCACCCCAAGGACCATGGCAACACTGGAGAGGAATCCTCAGGTTCCGGCCCCGACTCCACACAAGGACTGAGGCCCCGGTATGGACGGGAGAGGAATCCCGAGAGGTCCCCTAGCAACTCGCATGGGGACTGGCCTTTCCTGAGGCCACCAGAGCGGGTCCCTGTGGTCCCCGTCGTAACTCGAGAAGACCTGCCGCAACTCGAGAAAATCCAGGAGGTTCTCCCCTCCAGGCGAGATGAGGCCCATTTCCGCTGAGGCGTCTCGAGGCTGATCACACCTCACCTCTGGAACTTCGAAAGGCTCCTTCACACCCTTGGTGCAAATCAAGAAGTTCCCCGACATAGCCGTCTCCACTCGAGAGGAATCACGTGGGTCCCGCCCACATGCAGAGGAGCCCCGTTTCCGCCTCGTCGCTCGAGATGAGGGATCCTTTCACTGCTTCGTCGGGAAAGAGTTCCCGGCCTTCCCGTCGCATCTCAAGAGGAGGCCCTCTCAACAGGAACGGTGAGAGGAACTCCAGGGTCGTGCCACCATTCCAAGAGTCCGCCAGATGTCTCAGTCCATTCCAGAGGAACCTCTTTTCCCTTCACCGGCTCGTCTTTCACGCCGAGGATCGACTCACACCAAGGTGGCACGTGGCACAGCCCTGTGGGAAAGCCTCGTGGGAAAGCCTCGAGGGACAGCCTCGAGGGAAAGCCACAGATCCCTTGATCCACGTGACAGGAAGCGTGACACTACTGCTGCAGCTCGGGAGGAAAGCGCACGTGCATGCCCCCACTCGAGACGAGGCCTGACTCCCCTGGGGAGACTCAGAAGCACCCCAAGATCCATGGCAACACTGGAGAGGAATCCTCAGGTTCCGGCCCCGACTCCACACAAGGACTGAGGCCCCGGCATGGACAGCAGAGGAATCCCGAGAGGTCCCCTAGCAACTCGCATGGGGACTGGCCTTTCCTGAGGCCACCAGAGCGGGTCCCTGAGGTCCCCGTCGTAACTCGAGAAGACCTGCCGCAACTCGAGAAAATCCAGGAGGTTCTCCCCTCCAGGCGAGATGAGGCCCATTTCCGCTGAGGCATCTCGAGGCTGATCACACCTCACCTCTGGAACTTCGAAAGGCTCCTTCACACCCTTGGTGCCAATCAAGAAGTTCCCCGACATAGCCGTCTCCACTCGAGAGGAATCAAGAGGGTCCCGCCCACATCCAGAGGAGCCCCGTTTCCGCCTCGTAGCTCGAGATGAGGGATCCTTTCCCTGCTTCGTCGGGAAAGAGTTTGCGGCCTTCCCGTCGCATCTCAAGAGGAGGCCCTCTCAACAGGAACGGCGAGAGGAACTCCAGGGTCGTGCCACCATTCCAAGACTCCCCCAGATGTCTCAGTCCATTCCAAAGGAACCTCTTTTCCCCTCACCGGCTCGTCTTTCACGCCGAGGATCGACTCACACCAAGGTGGCACGTGGCACAGCCCTGTGGGAAAGCCTCGTGGGAAAGCCTCGAGGGACAGCCTCGAGGGAAAGCCACAGATCCCTTGATCCACGTGACAGGAAGCGTGACACTACTGCTGCAGCTCGGGAGGAAAGCGCACGTGCATGCCCCCACTCGAGACGAGGCCTGACTCCCCTGGGGAGACTCAGAAGCACCCCAAGGACCATGGCAACACTGGAGAGGAATCCTCAGGTTCCGGCCCCGACTCCACACAAGGACTGAGGCCCCGGCATGGACGGCAGAGGAATCCCAAGAGGTCCCCTAGCAACTCACATGGGGACTGGCCTTTCCTGAGGCCACCAGAGCGGGTCCCTGAGGTCCCCGTCGTAACTCGAGAAGACCTGCCGCAACTCGAGAAAATCCAGGAGGTTCTCCCCTCCAGGCGAGATGAGGCCCATTTCCGCTGAGGCGTCTCGAGGCTGATCACACCTCACCTCTGGATCTTCGAAAGGCTCCTTCACACCCTTGGTGCTAATCAAGAAGTTCCCCGACATACCCGTCTCCACTCGAGAGGAATCACGAGGGTCCCGCCCACATCCAGAGGAGCCCCGTTTCCGCCTCGTAGCTCGAGATGAGGGATCCTTTCCCTGCTTCGTCGGGAAAGAGTTCCCGGCCTTCCCGTCGCATCTCAAGAGGAGGCCCTCTCAACAGGAATGGCGAGAGGAACTCCAGGGTCGTGCCACCATTCCAAGAGTCCCCCAGATGTCTCAGTCCATTCCAGAGGAACCTCTTTTCCCCTCACCGGCTCGTCTTTCACGCCGAGGATCGACTCACACCAAGGTGGCACGTGGCACAGCCCTGTGGGAAAGCCTCGTGGGAAAGCCTCGAGGGACAGCCTCGAGGGAAAGCCACAGATCCCTTGATCCACGTGACAGGAAGCGTGACACTACTGCTGCAGCTCGGGAGGAAAGCGCACGTGCATGCCCCCACTCGAGACGAGGCCTGACTCCCCTGGGGAGACTCAGAAGCACCCCAAGATCCATGGCAACACTGGAGAGGAATCCTCAGGTTCCGGCCCCGACTCCACACAAGGACTGAGGCCCCGGCATGGACGGCAGAGGAATCCCGAGAGGTCCCCTAGCAACTCGCATGGGGACTGGCCTTTCCTGAGGCCACCAGAGCGGGTCCCTGAGGTCCCCGTCGTAACTCGAGAAGACCTGCCGCAACTCGAGAAAATCCAGGAGGTTCTCCCCTCCAGGCGAGATGAGGCCCATTTCCGCTGAGGCGTCTCGAGGCTGATCACACCTCACCTCTGGATCTTCGAAAGGCTCCTTCACACCCTTGGTGCTAATCAAGAAGTTCCCCGACATACCCGTCTCCACTCGAGAGGAATCACGAGGGTCCCGCCCACATCCAGAGGAGCCCCGTTTCCGCCTCGTAGCTCGAGATGAGGGATCCTTTCCCTGCTTCGTCGGGAAAGAGTTCCCGGCCTTCCCGTCGCATCTCAAGAGGAGGCCCTCTCAACAGGAACGGCGAGAGGAACTCCAGGGTCGTGCCACCATTCCAAGAGTCCCCCAGATGTCTCAGTCCATTCCAGAGGAACCTCTTTTCCCCTCACCGGCTCGTCTTTCACGCCGAGGATCGACTCACACCAAGGTGGCACGTGGCACAGCCCTGTGGGAAAGCCTCGTGGGAAAGCCTCGAGGGACAGCCTCGAGGGAAAGCCACAGATCCCTTGATCCACGTGACAGGAAGCGTGACACTACTGCTGCAGCTCGGGAGGAAAGCGCACGTGCATGCCCCCACTCGAGACGAGGCCTGACTCCCCTGGGGAGACTCAGAAGCACCCCAAGATCCATGGCAACACTGGAGAGGAATCCTCAGGTTCCGGCCCCGACTCCACACAAGGACTGAGGCCCCGGCATGGACGGCAGAGGAATCCCGAGAGGTCCCCTAGCAACTCGCATGGAGACTGGCCTTTCCTGAGGCCACCAGGGCCGGTAACTGAGGTGCCCGTCGTAACCCGAGAAGACCTGCTGCAACTGGAGAAAATCCAGGAGGTTCTCCCCTCCAGGCGAGATGAGGCCCATTTCCGCTGAGGCGTCTCGAGGCTGATCACACCTCCCCTCTGGAACTTCGAAAGGGTCCTTCACACCCTTGGTGCAAATCATGAAGTTCCCCGACATACCCGTCTCCACTCGAGAGGAATCACGAGGGTCCCGCCCACATCCAGAGGAGCCCCGTTTCCGCCTCGTAGCTCGAGATGAGGGATCCTTTCCCTGCTTCGTCGGGAAAGAGTTCCCGGCGTTCCCGTCGCATCTCAAGAGGAGGCCCTCTCAACAGGAACGGCGAGAGGAACTCCAGGGTCGTGCCACCATTCCAAGAGTCCCCCAGATGTCTCAGTCCATTCCAGAGGAACCTCTTTTCCCTTCACCGGCTCGTCTTTCACGCCGAGGATCGACTCACACCAAGGTGGCACGTGGCACAGCCCTGTGGGAAAGCCTCGTGGGAAAGCCTCGAGGGACAGCCTCGAGGGAAAGCCACAGATCCCTTGATCCACGTGACAGGAAGCGTGACACTACTGCTGCAGCTCGGGAGGAAAGCGCACGTGCATGCCCCCACTCGAGACGAGGCCTGACTCCCCTGGGGAGACTCAGAATCACCCCAAGATCCATGGCAACACTGGAGAGGAATCCTCAGGTTCCGGCCCCGACTCCACACAAGGACTGAGGCCCCGGCATGGACAGCAGAGGAATCCCGAGAGGTCCCCTAGCAACTCGCATGGGGACTGGCCTTTCCTGAGGCCACCAGAGCGGGTCCCTGAGGTCCCCGTCGTAACTCGAGAAGACCTGCCGCAACTCGAGAAAATCCAGGAGGTTCTCCCCTCCAGGCGAGATGAGGCCCATTTCCGCTGAGGCATCTCGAGGCTGATCACACCTCACCTCTGGAACTTCGAAAGGCTCCTTCACACCCTTGGTGCCAATCAAGAAGTTCCCCGACATAGCCGTCTCCACTCGAGAGGAATCAAGAGGGTCCCGCCCACATCCAGAGGAGCCCCGTTTCCGCCTCGTAGCTCGAGATGAGGGATCCTTTCCCTGCTTCGTCGGGAAAGAGTTCGCGGCCTTCCCGTCGCATCTCAAGAGGAGGCCCTCTCAACAGGAACGGCGAGAGGAACTCCAGGGTCGTGCCACCATTCCAAGACTCCCCCAGATGTCTCAGTCCATTCCAAAGGAACCTCTTTTCCCCTCACCGGCTCGTCTTTCACGCCGAGGATCGACTCACACCAAGGTGGCACGTGGCACAGCCCTGTGGGAAAGCTTCGTGGGAAAGCCTCGAGGGACAGCCTCGAGGGAAAGCCACAGATCCCTTGATCCACGTGACAGGAAGCGTGACACTACTGCTGCAGCTCGGGAGGAAAGCGCACGTGCATGCCCCCACTCGAGACGAGGCCTGACTCCCCTGGGGAGACTCAGAAGCACCCCAAGACCCATGGCAACACTGGAGAGGAATCCTCAGGTTCCAGCCCCGACTCCACACAAGGACTGAGGCCCCGGCATGGACGGGAGAGGAATCCCGAGAGGTCCCCTAGCAACTCGCATGGGGACTGGCCTTTCCTGAGGCCACCAGAGCCGGTCCCTGAGGTCCCCGTCGTAATTGGAGAAGACCTGCCGCAACTCGAGAAAATCCAGGAGGTTCTCCCCGCCAGGCGAGATGAGGCCCATTTCCGCTGAGGCGTCTCGAGGCTGATCACACCTCCCCTCTGGAACTTCGAAAGGGTCCTTCACACCCTTGGTGCAAATCATGAAGTTCCCCGACATACCCGTCTCCACTCGAGAGGAATCACGAGGGTCCCGCCCACATCCAGACGAGCCACGTTTCAGCCTCGTAGCTCGATATGAGGGATCCTTTCCCTGCTTCGTCGGGAAAGAGTTCCCGGCGTTCCCGTCGCATCTCAAGAGGAGGCCCTCTCAACAGGAACGGCGAGAGGAACTCCTGGGTCGTGCCACCATTCCAAGAGTCCCCCAGATGTCTCAGTCCATTCCAGAGGAACCTCTTTTCCCTTCACCGGCTCGTCTTTCACGCCGAGGATCGACTCACACCAAGGTGACACGTGGCACAGCCCTGTGGGAAAGCCTCGTGGGAAAGCCTCGAGGGACAACCTCGAGGGAAAGCCACAGATCCCTTGATCCACGTGACAGGAAGCGTGACACTACTGCTGCAGCTCGGGAGGAAAGCGCACGTGCATGCCCCCACTCGAGACGAGGCCTGACTCCCCTGGGGAGACTCAGAAGCACCCCATGATCCATGGCAACACTGGAGAGGAATCCTCAGGTTCCGGCCCCGACTCCACACAAGGACTGAGGCCCCGGCATGGACGGCAGAGGAATCCCGAGAGGTCCCCCAGCAACTCGCATGGGGACTGGCCTTTCCTGAGGCCACCAGGGCCGGTAACTGAGGTCCCCTTTGTAACTCGAGAAGACCTGCCGCAACTGGAGAAAATCCAGGAGGTTCTCCCCTCCAGGCGAGATGAGGCCCATTTCCGCTGAGGCGTCTCGAGGCTGATCACACCTCCCCTCTGGAACTTCGAAAGGGTCCTTCACACCCTTGGTGCAAATCATGAAGTTCCCCGACATACCCGTCTCCACTCGAGAGGAATCACGAGGGTCCCGCCCACATCCAGAGGAGCCCCGTTTCCGCCTCGTAGCTCGAGATGAGGGATCCTTTCCCTGCTTCGTCGGGAAAGAGTTCCCGGCGTTCCCGTCGCATCTCAAGAGGAGGCCCTCTCAACAGGAACGGCGAGAGGAACTCCTGGGTCGTGCCACCATTCCAAGAGTCCCCCAGATGTCTCAGTCCATTCCAGAGGAACCTCTTTTCCCTTCACCGGCTCGTCTTTCACGCCGAGGATCGACTCACACCAAGGTGGCACGTGGCACAGCCCTGTGGGAAAGCCTCGTGGGAAAGCCTCGAGGGACAGCCTCGAGGGAAAGCCACAGATCCCTTGATCCACGTGACAGGAAGCGTGACACTACTGCTGCAGCTCGGGAGGAAAGCGCACGTGCATGCCCCCACTCGAGACGAGGCCTGACTCCCCTGGGGAGACTCAGAAGCACCCCAAGATCCATGGCAACACTGGAGAGGAATCCTCAGTTCCGGCCCCGACTCCACACAAGGACTGAGGCCCCGGCATGGACGGCAGAGGAATCCCGAGAGGTCCCCTAGCAACTCGCATGGGGACTGGCCTTTCCTGAGGCCACCAGAGCGGGTCCCTGAGGTCCCCGTCGTAACTCGAGAAGAACTGCCGCAACTCGAGAAAATCCAGGAGGTTCTCCCCTCCAGGCGAGATGAGGCCCATTTCCGCTGAGGCGTCTCGAGGCTGATCACACCTCACCTCTGGATCTTCGAAAGGCTCCTTCACACCCTTGGTGCTAATCAAGAAGTTCCCCGACATACCCGTCTCCACTCGAGAGGAATCACGAGGGTCCCGCCCACATCCAGAGGAGCCCCGTTTCCGCCTCGTAGCTCGAGATGAGGGATCCTTTCCCTGCTTCGTTCGGAAAGAGTTCCCGGCCTTCCCGTCGCATCTCAAGAGGAGGCCCTCTCAACAGGAACGGCGAGAGGAACTCCAGGGTCGTGCCACCATTCCAAGAGTCCCCCAGATGTCTCAGTCCATTCCAGAGGAACCTCTTTTCCCCTCACCGGCTCGTCTTTCACGCCGAGGATCGACTCACACCAAGGTGGCACGTGGCACAGCCCTGTGGGAAAGCCTCGTGGGAAAGCCTCGAGGGACAGCCTCGAGGGAAAGCCACAGATCCCTTGATCCACGTGACAGGAAGCATGACACTACTGCTGCAGCTCGGGAGGAAAGCGCACGTGCATGCCCCCACTCGAGACGAGGCCTGACTCCCCTGGGGAGACTCAGAAGCACCCCAAGATCCATGGCAACACTGGAGAGGAATCCTCAGGTTCCGGCCCCGACTCCACACAAGGACTGAGGCCCCGGCATGGACGGCAGAGGAATCCCGAGAGGTCCCCTAGCAACTCGCATGGAGACTGGTCTTTCCTGAGGCCACCAGGGCCGGTAACTGAGGTGCCCGTCGTAACTCGAGAAGACCTGCCGCAACTGGAGAAAATCCAGGAGGTTCTCCCCTCCAGGCGAGATGAGGCCCATTTCCGCTGAGGCGTCTCGAGGCTGATCACACCTCCCCTCTGGAACTTCGAAAGGGTCCTTCACACCCTTGGTGCAAATCATGAAGTTCCCCGACATACCCGTCTCCACTCGAGAGGAATCACGAGGGTCCCGCCCACATCCAGAGGAGCCCCGATTCCACCTCGTACCTCGAGATGAGGGATCCTTTCCCTGCTTCGTCGGGAAAGAGTTCCCGGCGTTCCCGTCGCACCTCAAGAGGAGGCCCTCTCAACAGGAACGGCGAGAGGAACTCCTGGGTCGTGCCACCATTCCAAGAGTCCTCCAGATGTCTCAGTCCATTCCAGAGGAACCTCTTTTCCCTTCACCGGCTCGTCTTTCACGCCGGGGATCGACTCACACCAAGGTGGCACGTGGCACAGCCCTGTGGGAAAGCCTCGTGGGAAAGCCTCGAGGGACAGCCTCGAGGGAAAGCCACAGATCCCTTGATCCACGTGACAGGAAGCGAGACACTACTGCTCCAGCTCGGGAGGAAAGCGCACGTGCATGCCCCCACTCGAGACGAGGCCTGACTCCCCTGGGGAGACTCAGAAGCACCCCAAGATCCATGGCAACACTGGAGAGGAATCCTCAGGTTCCGGCTCCGACTCCACACAAGGACTGAGGCCCCGGCATGGACGGGAGAGGAACCCCGAGAGGTCCCCTAGCAACTCGCATGGGGACTGGCCTTTCCTGAGGCCACCAGAGCGGGTCCCTGAGGTCCCCGTCGTAACTCGAGAAGACCTGCCGCAACTGGAGAAAATCCAGGAGGTTCTCCCCTCCAGGCGAGATGAGGCCCATTTCCGCTGAGGCGTCTCGAGGCTGATCACACCTCCCCTCTGGAACTTCGAAAGGGTCCTTCACACCCTTGGTGCAAATCATGAAGTTCCCCGACATACCCGTCTCCACTCGAGAGGAATCACGAGGGTCCCGCCCACATCCAGAGGAGCCCCGATTCCACCTCGTAGCTCGAGATGAGGGATCCTTTCCCTGCTTCGTCGGGAAAGAGTTCCCGGCGTTCCCGTCGCACCTCAAGAGGAGGCCCTCTCAACAGGAACGGCGAGAGGAACTCCTGGGTCGTGCCACCATTCCAAGAGTCCTCCAGATGTCTCAGTCCATTCCAGAGGAACCTCTTTTCCCTTCACCGGCTCGTCTTTCACGCCGGGGATCGACTCACACCAAGGTGGCACGTGGCACAGCCCTGTGGGAAAGACTCGTGGGAAAGCCTCGAGGGACAGCCTCGAGGGAAAGCCACAGATCCCTTGATCCACGTGACAGGAAGCGAGACACTACTGCTCCAGCTCGGGAGGAAAGCGCACGTGCATGCCCCCACTCGAGACGAGGCCTGACTCCCCTGGGGAGACTCAGAAGCACCCCAAGATCCATGGCAACACTGGAGAGGAATCCTCAGGTTCCGGCTCCGACTCCACACAAGGACTGAGGCCCCGGCATGGACGGGAGAGGAACCCCGAGAGGTCCCCTAGCAACTCGCATGGGGACTGGCCTTTCCTGAGGCCACCAGAGCGGGTCCCTGAGGTCCCGGTCGTAACTCGAGAAGACCTGCCGCAACTCGAGAAAATCCAGGAGGTTCTCCCCTCCAGGCGAGATGAGGCCCATTTCCGCTGAGGCCTCTCGAGGCTGATCACACCTCACCTCTGGAACTTCGAAAGGCTCCTTCACACCCTTGGTGCCAATCAAGAAGTTCCCCGACATAGCCGTCTCCACTCGAGAGGAATCAAGAGGGTCCCGCCCACATCCAGAGGAGCCCCGTTTCCGCCTCGTAGCTCGAGATGAGGGATCCTTTCCCTGCTTCGTCGGGAAAGAGTTCGCGGCCTTCCCGTCGCATCTCAAGAGGAGGCCCTCTCAACAGGAACGGCGAGAGGAACTCCAGGGTCGTGCCACCATTCCAAGAGTCCCCCAGATGTCTCAGTCCATTCCAGAGGAACCTCTTTTCCCCTCACCGGCTCGACTTTCACGCCGAGGATCGACTCACACCAAGGTGGCACGTGGCACAGCCCTGTGGGAAAGCCTCGTGGGAAAGCCTCGAGGGACAGCCTCGAGGGAAAGCCACAGATCCCTTGATCCACGTGACAGGAAGCGTGACACTACTGCTGCAGCTCGGGAGGAAAGCGCACGTGCATGCCCCCACTCGAGACGAGGCCTGACTCCCCTGGGGAGACTCAGAAGCACCCCAAGATCCATGGCAACACTGGAGAGGAATCCTCAGGTTCCGGCCCCGACTCCACACAAGGACTGAGGCCCCGGCATGGACGGCAGAGGAATCCCAAGAGGTCCCCCAGCAACTCGCATGGGGACTGGCCTTTCCTGAGGCCACCAGGGCCGGTAACTGAGGTCCCCGTCATAACTCGAGAAGACCTGCCGCAACTGGAGAAAATCCAGGAGGTTCTCCCCTCCAGGCGAGATGAGGCCCATTTCCGCTGAGGCGTCTCGAGGCTGATCACACCTCCCCTCTGGAACTTCGAAAGGGTCCTTCACACCCTTGGTGCAAATCATGAAGTTCCCCGACATACCCGTCTCCACTCGAGAGGAATCACGAGGGTCCCGCCCACATCCAGAGGAGCCCCGTTTCCGCCTCGTAGCTCGAGATGAGGGATCCTTTCCCTGCTTCGTCGGGAAAGAGTTCCCGGCGTTCCCGTCGCATCTCAAGAGGAGGCCCTCTCAACAGGAACGGCGAGAGGAACTCCAGGGTCGTGCCACCATTCCAAGAGTCCCCCAGATGTCTCAGTCCATTCCAGAGGAACCTCTTTTCCCTTCACCGGCTCGTCTTTCACGCCGAGGATCGACTCACACCAAGGTGGCACGTGGCACAGCCCTCTGGGAAAGCCTCGTGGGAAAGCCTCAAGGGACAGCCTCGAGGGAAAGCCACAGATCCCTTGATCCACGTGACAGGAAGCGTGACACTACTGCTGCAGCTCGGGAGGAAAGCGCACGTGCATGCCCCCACACGAGACGAGGCCTGACTCCCCTGGGGAGACTCAGAAGCACCCCAAGATCCATGGCAACACTGGAGAGGAATCCTTGGATTCCGGCCCCGACTCCACACAAGGACTGAGGCCCCGGCATGGACGGGAGAGGAATCCCGAGAGGTCTCCTAGCAACTCGCATGGGGACTGGCCTTTCCTGAGGCCACCAGAGCGGGTCCCTGAGGTCCCCGTCGTAACTCGAGAAGACCTGCCGCAACTCGAGAAAATCCAGGAGGTTCTCCCCTCCAGGCGAGATGAGGCCCATTTCCGCTGAGGCGTCTCGAGGCTGATCACACCTCCCCTCTGGAACTTCGAAAGGGTCCTTCACACCCTTGGTGCAAATCATGAAGTTCCCCGACATACCCGTCTCCACTCGAGAGGAATCACGAGGGTCCCGCCCACATCCAGAGGAGCCCCGTTTCCGCCTCGTAGCTCGAGATGAGGGATCCTTTCCCTGCTTCGTCGGGAAAGAGTTCGCGGCCTTCCCGTCGCATCTCAAGAGGAGGCCCTCTCAACAGGAACGGCGAGAGGAACTCCAGGGTCGTGCCACCATTCCAAGAGTCCCCCAGATGTCTCAGTCCATTCCAGAGGAACCTCTTTTCCCCTCACCGGCTCGTCTTTCACGCCGAGGATCGACTCACACCAAGGTGGCACGTGGCACAGCCCTGTGGGAAAGCCTCGTGGGAAAGCCTCGAGGGACAGCCTCGAGGGAAAGCCACAGATCCCTTGATCCACGTGACAGGAAGCGTGACACTACTGCTGCAGCTCGGGAGGAAAGCGCACGTGCATGCCCCCACTCGAGACGAGGCCTGACTCCCCTGGGGAGACTCAGAAGCACCCCAAGATCCATGGCAACACTGGAGAGGAATCCTCAGGTTCCGGCCCCGACTCCACACAAGGACTGAGGCCCCGGCATGGACGGCAGAGGAATCCCGAGAGGTCCCCCAGCAACTCGCATGGGGACTGGCCTTTCCTGAGGCCACCAGGGCCGGTAACTGAGGTCCCCGTCGTAACTCGAGAAGACCTGCCGCAACTGGAGAAAATCCAGGAGGTTCTCCCCTCCAGGCGAGATGAGGCCCATTTCCGCTGAGGCGTCTCGAGGCTGATCACACCTCCCCTCTGGAACTTCGAAAGGGTCCTTCACACCCTTGGTGCAAATCATGAAGTTCCCCGACATACCCGTCTCCACTCGAGAGGAATCACGAGGGTCCCGCCCACATCCAGAGGAGCCCCGATTCCGCCTCGTAGCTCGAGATGAGGGATCCTTTCCCTGCTTCGTCGGGAAAGAGTTCCCGGCGTTCCCGTCGCATCTCAAGAGGAGGCCCTCTCAACAGGAATGGCGAGAGGAACTCCTGGGTCGTGCCACCATTCCAAGAGTCCCCCAGATGTCTCAGTCCATTCCAGAGGAACCTCTTTTCCCTTCACCGGCTCGTCTTTCACGCCGAGGATCGACTCACCCCAAGGTGGCACGTGGCACAGCCCTGTGGGAAAGCCTCGTGGGAAAGCCTCAAGGGACAGCCTCGAGGGAAAGCCACAGATCCCTTGATCCACGTGACAGGAAGCGTGACACTACTGCTGCAGCTCGGGAGGAAAGCGCACGTGCATGCCCCCACACGAGACGAGGCCTGACTCCCCTGGGGAGACTCAGAAGCACCCCAAGATCCATGGCAACACTGGAGAGGAATCCTCAGGTTCCGGCTCCGACTCCACACAAGGACTGAGGCCCCAGCATGGACGGGAGAGGAATCCCGAGAGGTCCCCTAGCAACTCGCATGGGGACTGGCCTTTCCTGAGGCCACCAGAGCGGGTCCCTGAGGTCCCGGTCGTAACTCGAGAAGACCTGCCGCAACTCGAGAAAATCCAGGAGGTTCTCCCCTCCAGGCGAGATGAGGCCCATTTCCGCTGAGGCGTCTCGAGGCTGATCACACCTCACCTCTGGATCTTCGAAAGGCTCCTTCACACCCTTGGTGCAAATCAAGAAGTTCCCCGACATACCCGTCTCCACTCGAGAGGAATCACGAGGGTCCCGCCCACATCCAGAGGAGCCCCGTTTCCGCCTCGTAGCTCGAGATGAGGGATCCTTTCCCTGCTTCGTCGGGAAAGAGTTCCCGGCCTTCCCGTCGCATCTCAAGAGGAGGCCCTCTCAACAGGAACGGCGAGAGGAACTCCAGGGTCGTGCCACCATTCCAAGAGTCCCCCAGATGTCTCAGTCCATTCCAGAGGAACCTCTTTTCCCCTCACCGGCTCGTCTTTCACGCCGAGGATCGACTCACACCAAGGTGGCACGTGGCACAGCCCTGTGGGAAAGCCTCGTGGGAAAGCCTCGAGGGACAGCCTCGAGGGAAAGCCACAGATCCCTTGATCCACGTGACAGGAAGCGTGACACTACTGCTGCAGCTCGGGAGGAAAGCGCACGTGCATGCCCCCACTCGAGACGAGGCCTGACTCCCCTGGGGAGACTCAGAAGCACCCCAAGATCCATGGCAACACTGGAGAGGAATCCTCAGGTTCCGGCTCCGACTCCACACAAGGACTGAGGCCCCGGCATGGACGGGAGAGGAACCCCGAGAGGTCCCCTAGAAACTCGCATGGGGACTGGCCTTTCCTGAGGCCACCAGAGCGGGTCCCTGAGGTCCCGGTCGTAACTCGAGAAGACCTGCCGCAACTCGAGAAAATCCAGGAGGTTCTCCCCTCCAGGCGAGATGAGGCCCATTTCCGCTGAGGCATCTCGAGGCTGATCACACCTCACCTCTGGAACTTCGAAAGGCTCCTTCACACCCTTGGTGCCAATCAAGAAGTTCCCCGACATACCCGTCTCCACTCGAGAGGAATCACGAGGGTCCCGCCCACATCCAGAGGAGCCCCGATTCCGCCTCGTAGCTCGAGATGAGGGATCCTTTCCCTGCTTCGTCGGGAAAGAGTTCCCGGCGTTCCCGTCGCATCTCAAGAGGAGGCCCTCTCAACAGGAATGGCGAGAGGAACTCCTGGGTCGTGCCACCATTCCAAGAGTCCCCCAGATGTCTCAGTCCATTCCAGAGGAACCTCTTTTCCCTTCACCGGCTCGTCTTTCACGCCGAGGATCGACTCACCCCAAGGTGGCACGTGGCACAGCCCTGTGGGAAAGCCTCGTGGGAAAGCCTCGAGGGACAGCCTCGAGGGAAAGCCACAGATCCCTTGATCCACGTGACAGGAAGCGAGACACTACTGCTCCAGCTCGGGAGGAAAGCGCACGTGCATGCCCCCACTCGAGACGAGGCCTGACTCCCCTGGGGAGACTCAGAAGCACCCCAAGATCCATGGCAACACTGGAGAGGAATCCTCAGGTTCCGGCTCCGACTCCACACAAGGACTGAGGCCCCGGCATGGACGGGAGAGGAACCCCGAGAGGTCCCCTAGCAACTCGCATGGGGACTGGCCTTTCCTGAGGCCACCAGAGCGGGTCCCTGAGGTCCCGGTCGTAACTCGAGAAGACCTGCCGCAACTCGAGAAAATCCAGGAGGTTCTCCCCTCCAGGCGAGATGAGGCCCATTTCCGCTGAGGCATCTCGAGGCTGATCACACCTCACCTCTGGAACTTCGAAAGGCTCCTTCACACCCTTGGTGCCAATCAAGAAGTTCCCCGACATAGCCGTCTCCACTCGAGAGGAATCAAGAGGGTCCCGCCCACATCCAGAGGAGCCCCGTTTCCGCCTCGTAGCTCGAGATGAGGGATCCTTTCCCTGCTTCGTCGGGAAAGAGTTCGCGGCCTTCCCGTCGCATCTCAAGAGGAGGCCCTCTCAACAGGAACGGCGAGAGGAACTCCAGGGTCGTGCCACCATTCCAAGAGTCCCCCAGATGTCTCAGTCCATTCCAGAGGAACCTCTTTTCCCCTCACCGGCTCGTCTTTCACGCCGAGGATCGACTCACACCAAGGTGGCACGTGGCACAGCCCTGTGGGAAAGCCTCGTGGGAAAGCCTCGAGGGACAGCCTCGAGGGAAAGCCACAGATCCCTTGATCCACGTGACAGGAAGCGTGACACTACTGCTGCAGCTCGGGAGGAAAGCGCACGTGCATGCCCCCACTCGAGACGAGGCCTGACTCCCCTGGGGAGACTCAGAAGCACCCCAAGATCCATGGCAACACTGGAGAGGAATCCTCAGGTTCCGGCCCCGACTCCACACAAGGACTGAGGCCCCGGCATGGACGGCAGAGGAATCCCGAGAGGTCCCCCAGCAACTCGCATGGGGACTGGCCTTTCCTGAGGCCACCAGGGCCGGTAACTGAGGTCCCCGTCGTAACTCGAGAAGACCTGCCGCAACTGGAGAAAATCCAGGAGGTTCTCCCCTCCAGGCGAGATGAGGCCCATTTCCGCTGAGGCGTCTCGAGGCTGATCACACCTCCCCTCTGGAACTTCGAAAGGGTCCTTCACACCCTTGGTGCAAATCATGAAGTTCCCCGACATACCCGTCTCCACTCGAGAGGAATCACGAGGGTCCCGCCCACATCCAGAGGAGCCCCGTTTCCGCCTCGTAGCTCGAGATGAGGGATCCTTTCCCTGCTTCGTCGGGAAAGAGTTCCCGGCGTTCCCGTCGCATCTCAAGAGGAGGCCCTCTCAACAGGAACGGCGAGAGGAACTCCAGGGTCGTGCCACCATTCCAAGAGTCCCCCAGATGTCTCAGTCCATTCCAGAGGAACCTCTTTTCCCTTCACCGGCTCGTCTTTCACGCCGAGGATCGACTCACACCAAGGTGGCACGTGGCACAGCCCTGTGGGAAAGCCTCGTGGGAAAGCCTCAAGGGACAGCCTCGAGGGAAAGCCACAGATCCCTTGATCCACGTGACAGGAAGCGTGACACTACTGCTGCAGCTCGGGAGGAAAGCGCACGTGCATGCCCCCACACGAGACGAGGCCTGACTCCCCTGGGGAGACTCAGAAGCACCCCAAGATCCATGGCAACACTGGAGAGGAATCCTCAGGTTCCGGCTCCGACTCCACACAAGGACTGAGGCCCCAGCATGGACGGGAGAGGAATCCCGAGAGGTCCCCTAGCAACTCGCATGGGGACTGGCCTTTCCTGAGGCCACCAGAGCGGGTCCCTGAGGTCCCGGTCGTAACTCGAGAAGACCTGCCGCAACTCGAGAAAATCCAGGAGGTTCTCCCCTCCAGGCGAGATGAGGCCCATTTCCGCTGAGGCGTCTCGAGGCTGATCACACCTCACCTCTGGATCTTCGAAAGGCTCCTTCACACCCTTGGTGCAAATCAAGAAGTTCCCCGACATACCCGTCTCCACTCGAGAGGAATCACGAGGGTCCCGCCCACATCCAGAGGAGCCCCGTTTCCGCCTCGTAGCTCGAGATGAGGGATCCTTTCCCTGCTTCGTCGGGAAAGAGTTCCCGGCCTTCCCGTCGCATCTCAAGAGGAGGCCCTCTCAACAGGAACGGCGAGAGGAACTCCAGGGTCGTGCCACCATTCCAAGAGTCCCCCAGATGTCTCAGTCCATTCCAGAGGAACCTCTTTTCCCCTCACCGGCTCGTCTTTCACGCCGAGGATCGACTCACCCCAAGGTGGCACGTGGCACAGCCCTGTGGGAAAGCCTCGTGGGAAAGCCTCGAGGGACAGCCTCGAGGGAAAGCCACAGATCCCTTGATCCACGTGACAGGAAGCGAGACACTACTGCTCCAGCTCGGGAGGAAAGCGCACGTGCATGCCCCCACTCGAGACGAGGCCTGACTCCCCTGGGGAGACTCAGAAGCACCCCAAGATCCATGGCAACACTGGAGAGGAATCCTCAGGTTCCGGCTCCGACTCCACACAAGGACTGAGGCCCCGGCATGGACGGGAGAGGAACCCCGAGAGGTCCCCTAGAAACTCGCATGGGGACTGGCCTTTCCTGAGGCCACCAGAGCGGGTCCCTGAGGTCCCGGTCGTAACTCGAGAAGACCTGCCGCAACTCGAGAAAATCCAGGAGGTTCTCCCCTCCAGGCGAGATGAGGCCCATTTCCGCTGAGGCATCTCGAGGCTGATCACACCTCACCTCTGGAACTTCGAAAGGCTCCTTCACACCCTTGGTGCCAATCAAGAAGTTCCCCGACATAGCCGTCTCCACTCGAGAGGAATCAAGAGGGTCCCGCCCACATCCAGAGGAGCCCCGTTTCCGCCTCGTAGCTCGAGATGAGGGATCCTTTCCCTGCTTCGTCGGGAAAGAGTTCGCGGCCTTCCCGTCGCATCTCAAGAGGAGGCCCTCTCAACAGGAACGGCGAGAGGAACTCCAGGGTCGTGCCACCATTCCAAGAGTCCCCCAGATGTCTCAGTCCATTCCAGAGGAACCTCTTTTCCCCTCACCGGCTCGTCTTTCACGCCGAGGATCGACTCACACCAAGGTGGCACGTGGCACAGCCCTGTGGGAAAGCCTCGTGGGAAAGCCTCGAGGGACAGCCTCGAGGGAAAGCCACAGATCCCTTGATCCACGTGACAGGAAGCGTGACACTACTGCTGCAGCTCGGGAGGAAAGCGCACGTGCATGCCCCCACTCGAGACGAGGCCTGACTCCCCTGGGGAGACTCAGAAGCACCCCAAGATCCATGGCAACACTGGAGAGGAATCCTCAGGTTCCGGCCCCGACTCCACACAAGGACTGAGGCCCCGGCATGGACGGCAGAGGAATCCCGAGAGGTCCCCCAGCAACTCGCATGGGGACTGGCCTTTCCTGAGGCCACCAGGGCCGGTAACTGAGGTCCCCGTCGTAACTCGAGAAGACCTGCCGCAACTGGAGAAAATCCAGGAGGTTCTCCCCTCCAGGCGAGATGAGGCCCATTTCCGCTGAGGCGTCTCGAGGCTGATCACACCTCCCCTCTGGAACTTCGAAAGGGTCCTTCACACCCTTGGTGCAAATCATGAAGTTCCCCGACATACCCGTCTCCACTCGAGAGGAATCACGAGGGTCCCGCCCACATCCAGAGGAGCCCCGTTTCCGCCTCGTAGCTCGAGATGAGGGATCCTTTCCCTGCTTCGTCGGGAAAGAGTTCCCGGCGTTCCCGTCGCATCTCAAGAGGAGGCCCTCTCAACAGGAACGGCGAGAGGAACTCCAGGGTCGTGCCACCATTCCAAGAGTCCCCCAGATGTCTCAGTCCATTCCAGAGGAACCTCTTTTCCCTTCACCGGCTCGTCTTTCACGCCGAGGATCGACTCACACCAAGGTGGCACGTGGCACAGCCCTGTGGGAAAGCCTCGTGGGAAAGCCTCAAGGGACAGCCTCGAGGGAAAGCCACAGATCCCTTGATCCACGTGACAGGAAGCGTGACACTACTGCTGCAGCTCGGGAGGAAAGCGCACGTGCATGCCCCCACACGAGACGAGGCCTGACTCCCCTGGGGAGACTCAGAAGCACCCCAAGATCCATGGCAACACTGGAGAGGAATCCTCAGGTTCCGGCTCCGACTCCACACAAGGACTGAGGCCCCAGCATGGACGGGAGAGGAATCCCGAGAGGTCCCCTAGCAACTCGCATGGGGACTGGCCTTTCCTGAGGCCACCAGAGCGGGTCCCTGAGGTCCCGGTCGTAACTCGAGAAGACCTGCCGCAACTCGAGAAAATCCAGGAGGTTCTCCCCTCCAGGCGAGATGAGGCCCATTTCCGCTGAGGCGTCTCGAGGCTGATCACACCTCACCTCTGGATCTTCGAAAGGCTCCTTCACACCCTTGGTGCAAATCAAGAAGTTCCCCGACATACCCGTCTCCACTCGAGAGGAATCACGAGGGTCCCGCCCACATCCAGAGGAGCCCCGATTCCGCCTCGTAGCTCGAGATGAGGGATCCTTTCCCTGCTTCGTCGGGAAAGAGTTCCCGGCGTTCCCGTCGCATCTCAAGAGGAGGCCCTCTCAACAGGAATGGCGAGAGGAACTCCTGGGTCGTGCCACCATTCCAAGAGTCCCCCAGATGTCTCAGTCCATTCCAGAGGAACCTCTTTTCCCTTCACCGGCTCGTCTTTCACGCCGAGGATCGACTCACCCCAAGGTGGCACGTGGCACAGCCCTGTGGGAAAGCCTCGTGGGAAAGCCTCGAGGGACAGCCTCGAGGGAAAGCCACAGATCCCTTGATCCACGTGACAGGAAGCGAGACACTACTGCTCCAGCTCGGGAGGAAAGCGCACGTGCATGCCCCCACTCGAGACGAGGCCTGACTCCCCTGGGGAGACTCAGAAGCACCCCAAGATCCATGGCAACACTGGAGAGGAATCCTCAGGTTCCGGCTCCGACTCCACACAAGGACTGAGGCCCCGGCATGGACGGGAGAGGAACCCCGAGAGGTCCCCTAGCAACTCGCATGGGGACTGGCCTTTCCTGAGGCCACCAGAGCGGGTCCCTGAGGTCCCGGTCGTAACTCGAGAAGACCTGCCGCAACTCGAGAAAATCCAGGAGGTTCTCCCCTCCAGGCGAGATGAGGCCCATTTCCGCTGAGGCATCTCGAGGCTGATCACACCTCACCTCTGGAACTTCGAAAGGCTCCTTCACACCCTTGGTGCCAATCAAGAAGTTCCCCGACATAGCCGTCTCCACTCGAGAGGAATCAAGAGGGTCCCGCCCACATCCAGAGGAGCCCCGTTTCCGCCTCGTAGCTCGAGATGAGGGATCCTTTCCCTGCTTCGTCGGGAAAGAGTTCCCGGCGTTCCCGTCGCATCTCAAGAGGAGGCCCTCTCAACAGGAACGGCGAGAGGAACTCCAGGGTCGTGCCACCATTCCAAGAGTCCCCCAGATGTCTCAGTCCATTCCAGAGGAACCTCTTTTCCCTTCACCGGCTCGTCTTTCACGCCGAGGATCGACTCACACCAAGGTGGCACGTGGCACAGCCCTGTGGGAAAGCCTCGTGGGAAAGCCTCAAGGGACAGCCTCGAGGGAAAGCCACAGATCCCTTGATCCACGTGACAGGAAGCGTGACACTACTGCTGCAGCTCGGGAGGAAAGCGCACGTGCATGCCCCCACACGAGACGAGGCCTGACTCCCCTGGGGAGACTCAGAAGCACCCCAAGATCCATGGCAACACTGGAGAGGAATCCTCAGGTTCCGGCTCCGACTCCACACAAGGACTGAGGCCCCAGCATGGACGGGAGAGGAATCCCGAGAGGTCCCCTAGCAACTCGCATGGGGACTGGCCTTTCCTGAGGCCACCAGAGCGGGTCCCTGAGGTCCCGGTCGTAACTCGAGAAGACCTGCCGCAACTCGAGAAAATCCAGGAGGTTCTCCCCTCCAGGCGAGATGAGGCCCATTTCCGCTGAGGCGTCTCGAGGCTGATCACACCTCACCTCTGGATCTTCGAAAGGCTCCTTCACACCCTTGGTGCAAATCAAGAAGTTCCCCGACATACCCGTCTCCACTCGAGAGGAATCACGAGGGTCCCGCCCACATCCAGAGGAGCCCCGATTCCGCCTCGTAGCTCGAGATGAGGGATCCTTTCCCTGCTTCGTCGGGAAAGAGTTCCCGGCGTTCCCGTCGCATCTCAAGAGGAGGCCCTCTCAACAGGAATGGCGAGAGGAACTCCTGGGTCGTGCCACCATTCCAAGAGTCCCCCAGATGTCTCAGTCCATTCCAGAGGAACCTCTTTTCCCTTCACCGGCTCGTCTTTCACGCCGAGGATCGACTCACCCCAAGGTGGCACGTGGCACAGCCCTGTGGGAAAGCCTCGTGGGAAAGCCTCGAGGGACAGCCTCGAGGGAAAGCCACAGATCCCTTGATCCACGTGACAGGAAGCGAGACACTACTGCTCCAGCTCGGGAGGAAAGCGCACGTGCATGCCCCCACTCGAGACGAGGCCTGACTCCCCTGGGGAGACTCAGAAGCACCCCAAGATCCATGGCAACACTGGAGAGGAATCCTCAGGTTCCGGCTCCGACTCCACACAAGGACTGAGGCCCCGGCATGGACGGGAGAGGAACCCCGAGAGGTCCCCTAGAAACTCGCATGGGGACTGGCCTTTCCTGAGGCCACCAGAGCGGGTCCCTGAGGTCCCGGTCGTAACTCGAGAAGACCTGCCGCAACTCGAGAAAATCCAGGAGGTTCTCCCCTCCAGGCGAGATGAGGCCCATTTCCGCTGAGGCATCTCGAGGCTGATCACACCTCACCTCTGGAACTTCGAAAGGCTCCTTCACACCCTTGGTGCCAATCAAGAAGTTCCCCGACATAGCCGTCTCCACTCGAGAGGAATCAAGAGGGTCCCGCCCACATCCAGAGGAGCCCCGTTTCCGCCTCGTAGCTCGAGATGAGGGATCCTTTCCCTGCTTCGTCGGGAAAGAGTTCGCGGCCTTCCCGTCGCATCTCAAGAGGAGGCCCTCTCAACAGGAACGGCGAGAGGAACTCCAGGGTCGTGCCACCATTCCAAGAGTCCCCCAGATGTCTCAGTCCATTCCAGAGGAACCTCTTTTCCCCTCACCGGCTCGTCTTTCACGCCGAGGATCGACTCACACCAAGGTGGCACGTGGCACAGCCCTGTGGGAAAGCCTCGTGGGAAAGCCTCGAGGGACAGCCTCGAGGGAAAGCCACAGATCCCTTGATCCACGTGACAGGAAGCGTGACACTACTGCTGCAGCTCGGGAGGAAAGCGCACGTGCATGCCCCCACTCGAGACGAGGCCTGACTCCCCTGGGGAGACTCAGAAGCACCCCAAGATCCATGGCAACACTGGAGAGGAATCCTCAGGTTCCGGCCCCGACTCCACACAAGGACTGAGGCCCCGGCATGGACGGCAGAGGAATCCCGAGAGGTCCCCCAGCAACTCGCATGGGGACTGGCCTTTCCTGAGGCCACCAGGGCCGGTAACTGAGGTCCCCGTCGTAACTCGAGAAGACCTGCCGCAACTGGAGAAAATCCAGGAGGTTCTCCCCTCCAGGCGAGATGAGGCCCATTTCCGCTGAGGCGTCTCGAGGCTGATCACACCTCCCCTCTGGAACTTCGAAAGGGTCCTTCACACCCTTGGTGCAAATCATGAAGTTCCCCGACATACCCGTCTCCACTCGAGAGGAATCACGAGGGTCCCGCCCACATCCAGAGGAGCCCCGTTTCCGCCTCGTAGCTCGAGATGAGGGATCCTTTCCCTGCTTCGTCGGGAAAGAGTTCCCGGCGTTCCCGTCGCATCTCAAGAGGAGGCCCTCTCAACAGGAACGGCGAGAGGAACTCCAGGGTCGTGCCACCATTCCAAGAGTCCCCCAGATGTCTCAGTCCATTCCAGAGGAACCTCTTTTCCCTTCACCGGCTCGTCTTTCACGCCGAGGATCGACTCACACCAAGGTGGCACGTGGCACAGCCCTGTGGGAAAGCCTCGTGGGAAAGCCTCGAGGGACAGCCTCGAGGGAAAGCCACAGATCCCTTGATCCACGTGACAGGAAGCGAGACACTACTGCTCCAGCTCGGGAGGAAAGCGCACGTGCATGCCCCCACTCGAGACGAGGCCTGACTCCCCTGGGGAGACTCAGAAGCACCCCAAGATCCATGGCAACACTGGAGAGGAATCCTCAGGTTCCGGCTCCGACTCCACACAAGGACTGAGGCCCCGGCATGGACGGGAGAGGAACCCCGAGAGGTCCCCTAGCAACTCGCATGGGGACTGGCCTTTCCTGAGGCCACCAGAGCGGGTCCCTGAGGTCCCGGTCGTAACTCGAGAAGACCTGCCGCAACTCGAGAAAATCCAGGAGGTTCTCCCCTCCAGGCGAGATGAGGCCCATTTCCGCTGAGGCGTCTCGAGGCTGATCACACCTCACCTCTGGATCTTCGAAAGGCTCCTTCACACCCTTGGTGCAAATCAAGAAGTTCCCCGACATACCCGTCTCCACTCGAGAGGAATCACGAGGGTCCCGCCCACATCCAGAGGAGCCCCGATTCCGCCTCGTAGCTCGAGATGAGGGATCCTTTCCCTGCTTCGTCGGGAAAGAGTTCCCGGCGTTCCCGTCGCATCTCAAGAGGAGGCCCTCTCAACAGGAATGGCGAGAGGAACTCCTGGGTCGTGCCACCATTCCAAGAGTCCCCCAGATGTCTCAGTCCATTCCAGAGGAACCTCTTTTCCCTTCACCGGCTCGTCTTTCACGCCGAGGATCGACTCACCCCAAGGTGGCACGTGGCACAGCCCTGTGGGAAAGCCTCGTGGGAAAGCCTCGAGGGACAGCCTCGAGGGAAAGCCACAGATCCCTTGATCCACGTGACAGGAAGCGAGACACTACTGCTCCAGCTCGGGAGGAAAGCGCACGTGCATGCCCCCACTCGAGACGAGGCCTGACTCCCCTGGGGAGACTCAGAAGCACCCCAAGATCCATGGCAACACTGGAGAGGAATCCTCAGGTTCCGGCTCCGACTCCACACAAGGACTGAGGCCCCGGCATGGACGGGAGAGGAACCCCGAGAGGTCCCCTAGAAACTCGCATGGGGACTGGCCTTTCCTGAGGCCACCAGAGCGGGTCCCTGAGGTCCCGGTCGTAACTCGAGAAGACCTGCCGCAACTCGAGAAAATCCAGGAGGTTCTCCCCTCCAGGCGAGATGAGGCCCATTTCCGCTGAGGCATCTCGAGGCTGATCACACCTCACCTCTGGAACTTCGAAAGGCTCCTTCACACCCTTGGTGCCAATCAAGAAGTTCCCCGACATAGCCGTCTCCACTCGAGAGGAATCAAGAGGGTCCCGCCCACATCCAGAGGAGCCCCGTTTCCGCCTCGTAGCTCGAGATGAGGGATCCTTTCCCTGCTTCGTCGGGAAAGAGTTCGCGGCCTTCCCGTCGCATCTCAAGAGGAGGCCCTCTCAACAGGAACGGCGAGAGGAACTCCAGGGTCGTGCCACCATTCCAAGAGTCCCCCAGATGTCTCAGTCCATTCCAGAGGAACCTCTTTTCCCCTCACCGGCTCGTCTTTCACGCCGAGGATCGACTCACACCAAGGTGGCACGTGGCACAGCCCTGTGGGAAAGCCTCGTGGGAAAGCCTCGAGGGACAGCCTCGAGGGAAAGCCACAGATCCCTTGATCCACGTGACAGGAAGCGTGACACTACTGCTGCAGCTCGGGAGGAAAGCGCACGTGCATGCCCCCACTCGAGACGAGGCCTGACTCCCCTGGGGAGACTCAGAAGCACCCCAAGATCCATGGCAACACTGGAGAGGAATCCTCAGGTTCCGGCCCCGACTCCACACAAGGACTGAGGCCCCGGCATGGACGGCAGAGGAATCCCGAGAGGTCCCCCAGCAACTCGCATGGGGACTGGCCTTTCCTGAGGCCACCAGGGCCGGTAACTGAGGTCCCCGTCGTAACTCGAGAAGACCTGCCGCAACTGGAGAAAATCCAGGAGGTTCTCCCCTCCAGGCGAGATGAGGCCCATTTCCGCTGAGGCGTCTCGAGGCTGATCACACCTCCCCTCTGGAACTTCGAAAGGGTCCTTCACACCCTTGGTGCAAATCATGAAGTTCCCCGACATACCCGTCTCCACTCGAGAGGAATCACGAGGGTCCCGCCCACATCCAGAGGAGCCCCGTTTCCGCCTCGTAGCTCGAGATGAGGGATCCTTTCCCTGCTTCGTCGGGAAAGAGTTCCCGGCGTTCCCGTCGCATCTCAAGAGGAGGCCCTCTCAACAGGAACGGCGAGAGGAACTCCAGGGTCGTGCCACCATTCCAAGAGTCCCCCAGATGTCTCAGTCCATTCCAGAGGAACCTCTTTTCCCTTCACCGGCTCGTCTTTCACGCCGAGGATCGACTCACACCAAGGTGGCACGTGGCACAGCCCTGTGGGAAAGCCTCGTGGGAAAGCCTCGAGGGACAGCCTCGAGGGAAAGCCACAGATCCCTTGATCCACGTGACAGGAAGCGAGACACTACTGCTCCAGCTCGGGAGGAAAGCGCACGTGCATGCCCCCACTCGAGACGAGGCCTGACTCCCCTGGGGAGACTCAGAAGCACCCCAAGATCCATGGCAACACTGGAGAGGAATCCTCAGGTTCCGGCTCCGACTCCACACAAGGACTGAGGCCCCGGCATGGACGGGAGAGGAACCCCGAGAGGTCCCCTAGCAACTCGCATGGGGACTGGCCTTTCCTGAGGCCACCAGAGCGGGTCCCTGAGGTCCCGGTCGTAACTCGAGAAGACCTGCCGCAACTCGAGAAAATCCAGGAGGTTCTCCCCTCCAGGCGAGATGAGGCCCATTTCCGCTGAGGCATCTCGAGGCTGATCACACCTCACCTCTGGAACTTCGAAAGGCTCCTTCACACCCTTGGTGCCAATCAAGAAGTTCCCCGACATAGCCGTCTCCACTCGAGAGGAATCAAGAGGGTCCCGCCCACATCCAGAGGAGCCCCGTTTCCGCCTCGGAGCTCGAGATGAGGGATCCTTTCCCTGCTTCGTCGGGAAAGAGTTCCCGGCGTTCCCGTCGCATCTCAAGAGGAGGCCCTCTCAACAGGAACGGCGAGAGGAACTCCAGGGTCGTGCCACCATTCCAAGAGTCCCCCAGAAGTCTCAGTCCATTCCAGAGGAACCTCTTTTCCCTTCACCGGCTCGTCTTTCACGCCGAGGATCGACCCACACCAAGGTGGCACGTGGCACAGCCCTGTGGGAAAGCCTCGTGGGAAAGCCTCGAGGGACAGCCTCGAGGGAAAGCCACAGATCCCTTGATCCACGTGACAGGAAGCGTGACACTACTGCTGCAGCTCGGGAGGAAAGCGCACGTGCATGCCCCCACTCGAGACGAGGCCTGACTCCCCTGGGGAGACTCAGAAGCACCCCAAGATCCATGGCAACACTGGAGAGGAATCCTCAGGTTCCGGCCCCGACTCCACACAAGGACTGAGGCCCCGGCATGGACGGCAGAGGAATCCCGAGAGGTCCCCCAGCAACTCGCATGGGGACTGGCCTTTCCTGAGGCCACCAGGGCCGGTAACTGAGGTCCCCGTCGTAACTCGAGAAGACCTGCCGCAACTGGAGAAAATCCAGGAGGTTCTCCCCTCCAGGCGAGATGAGGCCCATTTCCGCTGAGGCGTCTCGAGGCTGATCACACCTCCCCTCTGGAACTTCGAAAGGGTCCTTCACACCCTTGGTGCAAATCATGAAGTTCCCCGACATACCCGTCTCCACTCGAGAGGAATCACGAGGGTCCCGCCCACATCCAGAGGAGCCCCGTTTCCGCCTCGTAGCTCGAGATGAGGGATCCTTTCCCTGCTTCGTCGGGAAAGAGTTCCCGGCGTTCCCGTCGCATCTCAAGAGGAGGCCCTCTCAACAGGAACGGCGAGAGGAACTCCAGGGTCGTGCCACCATTCCAAGAGTCCCCCAGATGTCTCAGTCCATTCCAGAGGAACCTCTTTTCCCTTCACCGGCTCGTCTTTCACGCCGAGGATCGACTCACACCAAGGTGGCACGTGGCACAGCCCTGTGGGAAAGCCTCGTGGGAAAGCCTCAAGGGACAGCCTCGAGGGAAAGCCACAGATCCCTTGATCCACGTGACAGGAAGCGTGACACTACTGCTGCAGCTCGGGAGGAAAGCGCACGTGCATGCCCCCACACGAGACGAGGCCTGACTCCCCTGGGGAGACTCAGAAGCACCCCAAGATCCATGGCAACACTGGAGAGGAATCCTCAGGTTCCGGCTCCGACTCCACACAAGGACTGAGGCCCCAGCATGGACGGGAGAGGAATCCCGAGAGGTCCCCTAGCAACTCGCATGGGGACTGGCCTTTCCTGAGGCCACCAGAGCGGGTCCCTGAGGTCCCGGTCGTAACTCGAGAAGACCTGCCGCAACTCGAGAAAATCCAGGAGGTTCTCCCCTCCAGGCGAGATGAGGCCCATTTCCGCTGAGGCGTCTCGAGGCTGATCACACCTCACCTCTGGATCTTCGAAAGGCTCCTTCACACCCTTGGTGCAAATCAAGAAGTTCCCCGACATACCCGTCTCCACTCGAGAGGAATCACGAGGGTCCCGCCCACATCCAGAGGAGCCCCGATTCCGCCTCGTAGCTCGAGATGAGGGATCCTTTCCCTGCTTCGTCGGGAAAGAGTTCCCGGCGTTCCCGTCGCATCTCAAGAGGAGGCCCTCTCAACAGGAATGGCGAGAGGAACTCCTGGGTCGTGCCACCATTCCAAGAGTCCCCCAGATGTCTCAGTCCATTCCAGAGGAACCTCTTTTCCCTTCACCGGCTCGTCTTTCACGCCGAGGATCGACTCACCCCAAGGTGGCACGTGGCACAGCCCTGTGGGAAAGCCTCGTGGGAAAGCCTCGAGGGACAGCCTCGAGGGAAAGCCACAGATCCCTTGATCCACGTGACAGGAAGCGAGACACTACTGCTCCAGCTCGGGAGGAAAGCGCACGTGCATGCCCCCACTCGAGACGAGGCCTGACTCCCCTGGGGAGACTCAGAAGCACCCCAAGATCCATGGCAACACTGGAGAGGAATCCTCAGGTTCCGGCTCCGACTCCACACAAGGACTGAGGCCCCGGCATGGACGGGAGAGGAACCCCGAGAGGTCCCCTAGCAACTCGCATGGGGACTGGCCTTTCCTGAGGCCACCAGAGCGGGTCCCTGAGGTCCCGGTCGTAACTCGAGAAGACCTGCCGCAACTCGAGAAAATCCAGGAGGTTCTCCCCTCCAGGCGAGATGAGGCCCATTTCCGCTGAGGCATCTCGAGGCTGATCACACCTCACCTCTGGAACTTCGAAAGGCTCCTTCACACCCTTGGTGCCAATCAAGAAGTTCCCCGACATAGCCGTCTCCACTCGAGAGGAATCAAGAGGGTCCCGCCCACATCCAGAGGAGCCCCGTTTCCGCCTCGTAGCTCGAGATGAGGGATCCTTTCCCTGCTTCGTCGGGAAAGAGTTCGCGGCCTTCCCGTCGCATCTCAAGAGGAGGCCCTCTCAACAGGAACGGCGAGAGGAACTCCAGGGTCGTGCCACCATTCCAAGAGTCCCCCAGATGTCTCAGTCCATTCCAGAGGAACCTCTTTTCCCCTCACCGGCTCGTCCTTTCACGCCGAGGATCGACTCACACCAAGGTGGCACGTGGCACAGCCCTGTGGGAAAGCCTCGTGGGAAAGCCTCGAGGGACAGCCTCGAGGGAAAGCCACAGATCCCTTGATCCACGTGACAGGAAGCGTGACACTACTGCTGCAGCTCGGGAGGAAAGCGCACGTGCATGCCCCCACTCGAGACGAGGCCTGACTCCCCTGGGGAGACTCAGAAGCACCCCAAGATCCATGGCAACACTGGAGAGGAATCCTCAGGTTCCGGCCCCGACTCCACACAAGGACTGAGGCCCCGGCATGGACGGCAGAGGAATCCCGAGAGGTCCCCCAGCAACTCGCATGGGGACTGGCCTTTCCTGAGGCCACCAGGGCCGGTAACTGAGGTCCCCGTCGTAACTCGAGAAGACCTGCCGCAACTGGAGAAAATCCAGGAGGTTCTCCCCTCCAGGCGAGATGAGGCCATTTCCGCTGAGGCGTCTCGAGGCTGATCACACCTCCCCTCTGGAACTTCGAAAGGGTCCTTCACACCCTTGGTGCAAATCATGAAGTTCCCCGACATACCCGTCTCCACTCGAGAGGAATCACGAGGGTCCCGCCCACATCCAGAGGAGCCCCGTTTCCGCCTCGTAGCTCGAGATGAGGGATCCTTTCCCTGCTTCGTCGGGAAAGAGTTCCCGGCGTTCCCGTCGCATCTCAAGAGGAGGCCCTCTCAACAGGAACGGCGAGAGGAACTCCAGGGTCGTGCCACCATTCCAAGAGTCCCCCAGATGTCTCAGTCCATTCCAGAGGAACCTCTTTTCCCTTCACCGGCTCGTCTTTCACGCCGAGGATCGACTCACACCAAGGTGGCACGTGGCACAGCCCTGTGGGAAAGCCTCGTGGGAAAGCCTCGAGGGACAGCCTCGAGGGAAAGCCACAGATCCCTTGATCCACGTGACAGGAAGCGAGACACTACTGCTCCAGCTCGGGAGGAAAGCGCACGTGCATGCCCCCACTCGAGACGAGGCCTGACTCCCCTGGGGAGACTCAGAAGCACCCCAAGATCCATGGCAACACTGGAGAGGAATCCTCAGGTTCCGGCTCCGACTCCACACAAGGACTGAGGCCCCGGCATGGACGGGAGAGGAACCCCGAGAGGTCCCCTAGCAACTCGCATGGGGACTGGCCTTTCCTGAGGCCACCAGAGCGGGTCCCTGAGGTCCCGGTCGTAACTCGAGAAGACCTGCCGCAACTCGAGAAAATCCAGGAGGTTCTCCCCTCCAGGCGAGATGAGGCCCATTTCCGCTGAGGCATCTCGAGGCTGATCACACCTCACCTCTGGAACTTCGAAAGGCTCCTTCACACCCTTGGTGCCAATCAAGAAGTTCCCCGACATAGCCGTCTCCACTCGAGAGGAATCAAGAGGGTCCCGCCCACATCCAGAGGAGCCCCGTTTCCGCCTCGTAGCTCGAGATGAGGGATCCTTTCCCTGCTTCGTCGGGAAAGAGTTCGCGGCCTTCCCGTCGCATCTCAAGAGGAGGCCCTCTCAACAGGAACGGCGAGAGGAACTCCAGGGTCGTGCCACCATTCCAAGAGTCCCCCAGATGTCTCAGTCCATTCCAGAGGAACCTCTTTTCCCCTCACCGGCTCGTCTTTCACGCCGAGGATCGACTCACACCAAGGTGGCACGTGGCACAGCCCTGTGGGAAAGCCTCGTGGGAAAGCCTCGAGGGACAGCCTCGAGGGAAAGCCACAGATCCCTTGATCCACGTGACAGGAAGCGTGACACTACTGCTGCAGCTCGGGAGGAAAGCGCACGTGCATGCCCCCACTCGAGACGAGGCCTGACTCCCCTGGGGAGACTCAGAAGCACCCCAAGATCCATGGCAACACTGGAGAGGAATCCTCAGGTTCCGGCCCCGACTCCACACAAGGACTGAGGCCCCGGCATGGACGGCAGAGGAATCCCGAGAGGTCCCCCAGCAACTCGCATGGGGACTGGCCTTTCCTGAGGCCACCAGGGCCGGTAACTGAGGTCCCCGTCGTAACTCGAGAAGACCTGCCGCAACTGGAGAAAATCCAGGAGGTTCTCCCCTCCAGGCGAGATGAGGCCCATTTCCGCTGAGGCGTCTCGAGGCTGATCACACCTCCCCTCTGGAACTTCGAAAGGGTCCTTCACACCCTTGGTGCAAATCATGAAGTTCCCCGACATACCCGTCTCCACTCGAGAGGAATCACGAGGGTCCCGCCCACATCCAGAGGAGCCCCGTTTCCGCCTCGTAGCTCGAGATGAGGGATCCTTTCCCTGCTTCGTCGGGAAAGAGTTCCCGGCGTTCCCGTCGCATCTCAAGAGGAGGCCCTCTCAACAGGAACGGCGAGAGGAACTCCAGGGTCGTGCCACCATTCCAAGAGTCCCCCAGATGTCTCAGTCCATTCCAGAGGAACCTCTTTTCCCTTCACCGGCTCGTCTTTCACGCCGAGGATCGACTCACACCAAGGTGGCACGTGGCACAGCCCTGTGGGAAAGCCTCGTGGGAAAGCCTCAAGGGACAGCCTCGAGGGAAAGCCACAGATCCCTTGATCCACGTGACAGGAAGCGTGACACTACTGCTGCAGCTCGGGAGGAAAGCGCACGTGCATGCCCCCACACGAGACGAGGCCTGACTCCCCTGGGGAGACTCAGAAGCACCCCAAGATCCATGGCAACACTGGAGAGGAATCCTCAGGTTCCGGCTCCGACTCCACACAAGGACTGAGGCCCCAGCATGGACGGGAGAGGAATCCCGAGAGGTCCCCTAGCAACTCGCATGGGGACTGGCCTTTCCTGAGGCCACCAGAGCGGGTCCCTGAGGTCCCGGTCGTAACTCGAGAAGACCTGCCGCAACTCGAGAAAATCCAGGAGGTTCTCCCCTCCAGGCGAGATGAGGCCCATTTCCGCTGAGGCGTCTCGAGGCTGATCACACCTCACCTCTGGATCTTCGAAAGGCTCCTTCACACCCTTGGTGCAAATCAAGAAGTTCCCCGACATACCCGTCTCCACTCGAGAGGAATCACGAGGGTCCCGCCCACATCCAGAGGAGCCCCGATTCCGCCTCGTAGCTCGAGATGAGGGATCCTTTCCCTGCTTCGTCGGGAAAGAGTTCCCGGCGTTCCCGTCGCATCTCAAGAGGAGGCCCTCTCAACAGGAATGGCGAGAGGAACTCCTGGGTCGTGCCACCATTCCAAGAGTCCCCCAGATGTCTCAGTCCATTCCAGAGGAACCTCTTTTCCCTTCACCGGCTCGTCTTTCACGCCGAGGATCGACTCACCCCAAGGTGGCACGTGGCACAGCCCTGTGGGAAAGCCTCGTGGGAAAGCCTCGAGGGACAGCCTCGAGGGAAAGCCACAGATCCCTTGATCCACGTGACAGGAAGCGAGACACTACTGCTCCAGCTCGGGAGGAAAGCGCACGTGCATGCCCCCACTCGAGACGAGGCCTGACTCCCCTGGGGAGACTCAGAAGCACCCCAAGATCCATGGCAACACTGGAGAGGAATCCTCAGGTTCCGGCTCCGACTCCACACAAGGACTGAGGCCCCGGCATGGACGGGAGAGGAACCCCGAGAGGTCCCCTAGAAACTCGCATGGGGACTGGCCTTTCCTGAGGCCACCAGAGCGGGTCCCTGAGGTCCCGGTCGTAACTCGAGAAGACCTGCCGCAACTCGAGAAAATCCAGGAGGTTCTCCCCTCCAGGCGAGATGAGGCCCATTTCCGCTGAGGCATCTCGAGGCTGATCACACCTCACCTCTGGAACTTCGAAAGGCTCCTTCACACCCTTGGTGCCAATCAAGAAGTTCCCCGACATAGCCGTCTCCACTCGAGAGGAATCAAGAGGGTCCCGCCCACATCCAGAGGAGCCCCGTTTCCGCCTCGTAGCTCGAGATGAGGGATCCTTTCCCTGCTTCGTCGGGAAAGAGTTCGCGGCCTTCCCGTCGCATCTCAAGAGGAGGCCCTCTCAACAGGAACGGCGAGAGGAACTCCAGGGTCGTGCCACCATTCCAAGAGTCCCCCAGATGTCTCAGTCCATTCCAGAGGAACCTCTTTTCCCCTCACCGGCTCGTCTTTCACGCCGAGGATCGACTCACACCAAGGTGGCACGTGGCACAGCCCTGTGGGAAAGCCTCGTGGGAAAGCCTCGAGGGACAGCCTCGAGGGAAAGCCACAGATCCCTTGATCCACGTGACAGGAAGCGTGACACTACTGCTGCAGCTCGGGAGGAAAGCGCACGTGCATGCCCCCACTCGAGACGAGGCCTGACTCCCCTGGGGAGACTCAGAAGCACCCCAAGATCCATGGCAACACTGGAGAGGAATCCTCAGGTTCCGGCCCCGACTCCACACAAGGACTGAGGCCCCGGCATGGACGGCAGAGGAATCCCGAGAGGTCCCCCAGCAACTCGCATGGGGACTGGCCTTTCCTGAGGCCACCAGGGCCGGTAACTGAGGTCCCCGTCGTAACTCGAGAAGACCTGCCGCAACTGGAGAAAATCCAGGAGGTTCTCCCCTCCAGGCGAGATGAGGCCCATTTCCGCTGAGGCGTCTCGAGGCTGATCACACCTCCCCTCTGGAACTTCGAAAGGGTCCTTCACACCCTTGGTGCAAATCATGAAGTTCCCCGACATACCCGTCTCCACTCGAGAGGAATCACGAGGGTCCCGCCCACATCCAGAGGAGCCCCGTTTCCGCCTCGTAGCTCGAGATGAGGGATCCTTTCCCTGCTTCGTCGGGAAAGAGTTCCCGGCGTTCCCGTCGCATCTCAAGAGGAGGCCCTCTCAACAGGAACGGCGAGAGGAACTCCAGGGTCGTGCCACCATTCCAAGAGTCCCCCAGATGTCTCAGTCCATTCCAGAGGAACCTCTTTTCCCTTCACCGGCTCGTCTTTCACGCCGAGGATCGACTCACACCAAGGTGGCACGTGGCACAGCCCTGTGGGAAAGCCTCGTGGGAAAGCCTCGAGGGACAGCCTCGAGGGAAAGCCACAGATCCCTTGATCCACGTGACAGGAAGCGAGACACTACTGCTCCAGCTCGGGAGGAAAGCGCACGTGCATGCCCCCACTCGAGACGAGGCCTGACTCCCCTGGGGAGACTCAGAAGCACCCCAAGATCCATGGCAACACTGGAGAGGAATCCTCAGGTTCCGGCTCCGACTCCACACAAGGACTGAGGCCCCGGCATGGACGGGAGAGGAACCCCGAGAGGTCCCCTAGCAACTCGCATGGGGACTGGCCTTTCCTGAGGCCACCAGAGCGGGTCCCTGAGGTCCCGGTCGTAACTCGAGAAGACCTGCCGCAACTCGAGAAAATCCAGGAGGTTCTCCCCTCCAGGCGAGATGAGGCCCATTTCCGCTGAGGCATCTCGAGGCTGATCACACCTCACCTCTGGAACTTCGAAAGGCTCCTTCACACCCTTGGTGCCAATCAAGAAGTTCCCCGACATAGCCGTCTCCACTCGAGAGGAATCAAGAGGGTCCCGCCCACATCCAGAGGAGCCCCGTTTCCGCCTCGTAGCTCGAGATGAGGGATCCTTTCCCTGCTTCGTCGGGAAAGAGTTCGCGGCCTTCCCGTCGCATCTCAAGAGGAGGCCCTCTCAACAGGAACGGCGAGAGGAACTCCAGGGTCGTGCCACCATTCCAAGAGTCCCCCAGATGTCTCAGTCCATTCCAGAGGAACCTCTTTTCCCCTCACCGGCTCGTCTTTCACGCCGAGGATCGACTCACACCAAGGTGGCACGTGGCACAGCCCTGTGGGAAAGCCTCGTGGGAAAGCCTCGAGGGACAGCCTCGAGGGAAAGCCACAGATCCCTTGATCCACGTGACAGGAAGCGTGACACTACTGCTGCAGCTCGGGAGGAAAGCGCACGTGCATGCCCCCACTCGAGACGAGGCCTGACTCCCCTGGGGAGACTCAGAAGCACCCCAAGATCCATGGCAACACTGGAGAGGAATCCTCAGGTTCCGGCCCCGACTCCACACAAGGACTGAGGCCCCGGCATGGACGGCAGAGGAATCCCGAGAGGTCCCCCAGCAACTCGCATGGGGACTGGCCTTTCCTGAGGCCACCAGGGCCGGTAACTGAGGTCCCCGTCGTAACTCGAGAAGACCTGCCGCAACTGGAGAAAATCCAGGAGGTTCTCCCCTCCAGGCGAGATGAGGCCCATTTCCGCTGAGGCGTCTCGAGGCTGATCACACCTCCCCTCTGGAACTTCGAAAGGGTCCTTCACACCCTTGGTGCAAATCATGAAGTTCCCCGACATACCCGTCTCCACTCGAGAGGAATCACGAGGGTCCCGCCCACATCCAGAGGAGCCCCGTTTCCGCCTCGTAGCTCGAGATGAGGGATCCTTTCCCTGCTTCGTCGGGAAAGAGTTCGCGGCCTTCCCGTCGCATCTCAAGAGGAGGCCCTCTCAACAGGAACGGCGAGAGGAACTCCAGGGTCGTGCCACCATTCCAAGAGTCCCCCAGATGTCTCAGTCCATTCCAGAGGAACCTCTTTTCCCCTCACCGGCTCGTCTTTCACGCCGAGGATCGACTCACACCAAGGTGGCACGTGGCACAGCCCTGTGGGAAAGCCTCGTGGGAAAGCCTCGAGGGACAGCCTCGAGGGAAAGCCACAGATCCCTTGATCCACGTGACAGGAAGCGTGACACTACTGCTGCAGCTCGGGAGGAAAGCGCACGTGCATGCCCCCACTCGAGACGAGGCCTGACTCCCCTGGGGAGACTCAGAAGCACCCCAAGATCCATGGCAACACTGGAGAGGAATCCTCAGGTTCCGGCCCCGACTCCACACAAGGACTGAGGCCCCGGCATGGACGGCAGAGGAATCCCGAGAGGTCCCCCAGCAACTCGCATGGGGACTGGCCTTTCCTGAGGCCACCAGGGCCGGTAACTGAGGTCCCCGTCGTAACTCGAGAAGACCTGCCGCAACTGGAGAAAATCCAGGAGGTTCTCCCCTCCAGGCGAGATGAGGCCCATTTCCGCTGAGGCGTCTCGAGGCTGATCACACCTCCCCTCTGGAACTTCGAAAGGGTCCTTCACACCCTTGGTGCAAATCATGAAGTTCCCCGACATACCCGTCTCCACTCGAGAGGAATCACGAGGGTCCCGCCCACATCCAGAGGAGCCCCGTTTCCGCCTCGTAGCTCGAGATGAGGGATCCTTTCCCTGCTTCGTCGGGAAAGAGTTCCCGGCGTTCCCGTCGCATCTCAAGAGGAGGCCCTCTCAACAGGAACGGCGAGAGGAACTCCAGGGTCGTGCCACCATTCCAAGAGTCCCCCAGATGTCTCAGTCCATTCCAGAGGAACCTCTTTTCCCTTCACCGGCTCGTCTTTCACGCCGAGGATCGACTCACACCAAGGTGGCACGTGGCACAGCCCTGTGGGAAAGCCTCGTGGGAAAGCCTCGAGGGACAGCCTCGAGGGAAAGCCACAGATCCCTTGATCCACGTGACAGGAAGCGAGACACTACTGCTCCAGCTCGGGAGGAAAGCGCACGTGCATGCCCCCACTCGAGACGAGGCCTGACTCCCCTGGGGAGACTCAGAAGCACCCCAAGATCCATGGCAACACTGGAGAGGAATCCTCAGGTTCCGGCTCCGACTCCACACAAGGACTGAGGCCCCGGCATGGACGGGAGAGGAACCCCGAGAGGTCCCCTAGCAACTCGCATGGGGACTGGCCTTTCCTGAGGCCACCAGAGCGGGTCCCTGAGGTCCCGGTCGTAACTCGAGAAGACCTGCCGCAACTCGAGAAAATCCAGGAGGTTCTCCCCTCCAGGCGAGATGAGGCCCATTTCCGCTGAGGCATCTCGAGGCTGATCACACCTCACCTCTGGAACTTCGAAAGGCTCCTTCACACCCTTGGTGCCAATCAAGAAGTTCCCCGACATAGCCGTCTCCACTCGAGAGGAATCAAGAGGGTCCCGCCCACATCCAGAGGAGCCCCGTTTCCGCCTCGTAGCTCGAGATGAGGGATCCTTTCCCTGCTTCGTCGGGAAAGAGTTCGCGGCCTTCCCGTCGCATCTCAAGAGGAGGCCCTCTCAACAGGAACGGCGAGAGGAACTCCAGGGTCGTGCCACCATTCCAAGAGTCCCCCAGATGTCTCAGTCCATTCCAGAGGAACCTCTTTTCCCCTCACCGGCTCGTCTTTCACGCCGAGGATCGACTCACACCAAGGTGGCACGTGGCACAGCCCTGTGGGAAAGCCTCGTGGGAAAGCCTCGAGGGACAGCCTCGAGGGAAAGCCACAGATCCCTTGATCCACGTGACAGGAAGCGTGACACTACTGCTGCAGCTCGGGAGGAAAGCGCACGTGCATGCCCCCACTCGAGACGAGGCCTGACTCCCCTGGGGAGACTCAGAAGCACCCCAAGATCCATGGCAACACTGGAGAGGAAACCTCAGGTTCCGGCCCCGACTCCACACAAGGACTGAGGCCCCGGCATGGACGGCAGAGGAATCCCGAGAGGTCCCCCAGCAACTCGCATGGGGACTGGCCTTTCCTGAGGCCACCAGGGCCGGTAACTGAGGTCCCCGTCGTAACTCGAGAAGACCTGCCGCAACTGGAGAAAATCCAGGAGGTTCTCCCCTCCAGGCGAGATGAGGCCCATTTCCGCTGAGGCGTCTCGAGGCTGATCACACCTCCCCTCTGGAACTTCGAAAGGGTCCTTCACACCCTTGGTGCAAATCATGAAGTTCCCCGACATACCCGTCTCCACTCGAGAGGAATCACGAGGGTCCCGCCCACATCCAGAGGAGCCCCGTTTCCGCCTCGTAGCTCGAGATGAGGGATCCTTTCCCTGCTTCGTCGGGAAAGAGTTCCCGGCGTTCCCGTCGCATCTCAAGAGGAGGCCCTCTCAACAGGAACGGCGAGAGGAACTCCAGGGTCGTGCCACCATTCCAAGAGTCCCCCAGATGTCTCAGTCCATTCCAGAGGAACCTCTTTTCCCTTCACCGGCTCGTCTTTCACGCCGAGGATCGACTCACACCAAGGTGGCACGTGGCACAGCCCTGTGGGAAAGCCTCGTGGGAAAGCCTCGAGGGACAGCCTCGAGGGAAAGCCACAGATCCCTTGATCCACGTGACAGGAAGCGAGACACTACTGCTCCAGCTCGGGAGGAAAGCGCACGTGCATGCCCCCACTCGAGACGAGGCCTGACTCCCCTGGGGAGACTCAGAAGCACCCCAAGATCCATGGCAACACTGGAGAGGAATCCTCAGGTTCCGGCTCCGACTCCACACAAGGACTGAGGCCCCGGCATGGACGGGAGAGGAACCCCGAGAGGTCCCCTAGCAACTCGCATGGGGACTGGCCTTTCCTGAGGCCACCAGAGCGGGTCCCTGAGGTCCCGGTCGTAACTCGAGAAGACCTGCCGCAACTCGAGAAAATCCAGGAGGTTCTCCCCTCCAGGCGAGATGAGGCCCATTTCCGCTGAGGCATCTCGAGGCTGATCACACCTCACCTCTGGAACTTCGAAAGGCTCCTTCACACCCTTGGTGCCAATCAAGAAGTTCCCCGACATAGCCGTCTCCACTCGAGAGGAATCAAGAGGGTCCCGCCCACATCCAGAGGAGCCCCGTTTCCGCCTCGTAGCTCGAGATGAGGGATCCTTTCCCTGCTTCGTCGGGAAAGAGTTCGCGGCCTTCCCGTCGCATCTCAAGAGGAGGCCCTCTCAACAGGAACGGCGAGAGGAACTCCAGGGTCGTGCCACCATTCCAAGAGTCCCCCAGATGTCTCAGTCCATTCCAGAGGAACCTCTTTTCCCCTCACCGGCTCGTCTTTCACGCCGAGGATCGACTCACACCAAGGTGGCACGTGGCACAGCCCTGTGGGAAAGCCTCGTGGGAAAGCCTCGAGGGACAGCCTCGAGGGAAAGCCACAGATCCCTTGATCCACGTGACAGGAAGCGTGACACTACTGCTGCAGCTCGGGAGGAAAGCGCACGTGCATGCCCCCACTCGAGACGAGGCCTGACTCCCCTGGGGAGACTCAGAAGCACCCCAAGATCCATGGCAACACTGGAGAGGAATCCTCAGGTTCCGGCCCCGACTCCACACAAGGACTGAGGCCCCGGCATGGACGGCAGAGGAATCCCGAGAGGTCCCCCAGCAACTCGCATGGGGACTGGCCTTTCCTGAGGCCACCAGGGCCGGTAACTGAGGTCCCCGTCGTAACTCGAGAAGACCTGCCGCAACTGGAGAAAATCCAGGAGGTTCTCCCCTCCAGGCGAGATGAGGCCCATTTCCGCTGAGGCGTCTCGAGGCTGATCACACCTCCCCTCTGGAACTTCGAAAGGGTCCTTCACACCCTTGGTGCAAATCATGAAGTTCCCCGACATACCCGTCTCCACTCGAGAGGAATCACGAGGGTCCCGCCCACATCCAGAGGAGCCCCGTTTCCGCCTCGTAGCTCGAGATGAGGGATCCTTTCCCTGCTTCGTCGGGAAAGAGTTCCCGGCGTTCCCGTCGCATCTCAAGAGGAGGCCCTCTCAACAGGAACGGCGAGAGGAACTCCAGGGTCGTGCCACCATTCCAAGAGTCCCCCAGATGTCTCAGTCCATTCCAGAGGAACCTCTTTTCCCTTCACCGGCTCGTCTTTCACGCCGAGGATCGACTCACACCAAGGTGGCACGTGGCACAGCCCTGTGGGAAAGCCTCGTGGGAAAGCCTCGAGGGACAGCCTCGAGGGAAAGCCACAGATCCCTTGATCCACGTGACAGGAAGCGAGACACTACTGCTCCAGCTCGGGAGGAAAGCGCACGTGCATGCCCCCACTCGAGACGAGGCCTGACTCCCCTGGGGAGACTCAGAAGCACCCCAAGATCCATGGCAACACTGGAGAGGAATCCTCAGGTTCCGGCTCCGACTCCACACAAGGACTGAGGCCCCGGCATGGACGGGAGAGGAACCCCGAGAGGTCCCCTAGCAACTCGCATGGGGACTGGCCTTTCCTGAGGCCACCAGAGCGGGTCCCTGAGGTCCCGGTCGTAACTCGAGAAGACCTGCCGCAACTCGAGAAAATCCAGGAGGTTCTCCCCTCCAGGCGAGATGAGGCCCATTTCCGCTGAGGCGTCTCGAGGCTGATCACACCTCACCTCTGGAACTTCGAAAGGGTCCTTCACACCCTTGGTGCAAATCAAGAAGTTCCCCGACCTAGCCGTCTCCACTCGAGAGGAATCACGAGGGTCCCGCCCACATCCAGAGGAGCCCCGTTTCCGACTCGTAGCTCGAGATGAGGGATCCTTTCCCTGCTTCGTCGGGAAAGAGTTCCCGGCGTTCCCGTCGCATCTCAAGAGGAGGCCCTCTCAACAGGAACGGCGAGAGGAACTCCAGGGTCGTGCCACCATTCCAAGAGTCCCCCAGATGTCTCAGTCCATTCCAGAGGAACCTCTTTTCCCCTCACCGGCTCGTCTTTCACGCCGAGGATCGACTCACACCAAGGTGGCACGTGGCACAGCCCTGTGGGAAAGCCTCGTGGGAAAGCCTCGAGGGACAGCCTCGAGGGAAAGCCACAGATCCCTTGATCCACGTGACAGGAAGCGTGACACTACTGCTGCAGCTCGGGAGGAAAGCGCACGTGCATGCCCCCACTCGAGACGAGGCCTGACTCCCCTGGGGAGACTCAGAAGCACCCCAAGATCCATGGCAACACTGGAGAGGAATCCTCAGGTTCCGGCCCCGACTCCACACAAGGACTGAGGCCCCGGCATGGACGGCAGAGGAATCCCGAGAGGTCCCCCAGCAACTCGCATGGGGACTGGCCTTTCCTGAGGCCACCAGGGCCGGTAACTGAGGTCCCCGTCGTAACTCGAGAAGACCTGCCGCAACTGGAGAAAATCCAGGAGGTTCTCCCCTCCAGGCGAGATGAGGCCCATTTCCGCTGAGGCGTCTCGAGGCTGATCACACCTCCCCTCTGGAACTTCGAAAGGGTCCTTCACACCCTTGGTGCAAATCATGAAGTTCCCCGACATACCCGTCTCCACTCGAGAGGAATCACGAGGGTCCCGCCCACATCCAGAGGAGCCCCGTTTCCGCCTCGTAGCTCGAGATGAGGGATCCTTTCCCTGCTTCGTCGGGAAAGAGTTCCCGGCGTTCCCGTCGCATCTCAAGAGGAGGCCCTCTCAACAGGAACGGCGAGAGGAACTCCAGGGTCGTGCCACCATTCCAAGAGTCCCCCAGATGTCTCAGTCCATTCCAGAGGAACCTCTTTTCCCTTCACCGGCTCGTCTTTCACGCCGAGGATCGACTCACACCAAGGTGGCACGTGGCACAGCCCTGTGGGAAAGCCTCGTGGGAAAGCCTCGAGGGACAGCCTCGAGGGAAAGCCACAGATCCCTTGATCCACGTGACAGGAAGCGAGACACTACTGCTCCAGCTCGGGAGGAAAGCGCACGTGCATGCCCCCACTCGAGACGAGGCCTGACTCCCCTGGGGAGACTCAGAAGCACCCCAAGATCCATGGCAACACTGGAGAGGAATCCTCAGGTTCCGGCTCCGACTCCACACAAGGACTGAGGCCCCGGCATGGACGGGAGAGGAACCCCGAGAGGTCCCCTAGCAACTCGCATGGGGACTGGCCTTTCCTGAGGCCACCAGAGCGGGTCCCTGAGGTCCCGGTCGTAACTCGAGAAGACCTGCCGCAACTCGAGAAAATCCAGGAGGTTCTCCCCTCCAGGCGAGATGAGGCCCATTTCCGCTGAGGCATCTCGAGGCTGATCACACCTCACCTCTGGAACTTCGAAAGGCTCCTTCACACCCTTGGTGCCAATCAAGAAGTTCCCCGACATAGCCGTCTCCACTCGAGAGGAATCAAGAGGGTCCCGCCCACATCCAGAGGAGCCCCGTTTCCGCCTCGTAGCTCGAGATGAGGGATCCTTTCCCTGCTTCGTCGGGAAAGAGTTCGCGGCCTTCCCGTCGCATCTCAAGAGGAGGCCCTCTCAACAGGAACGGCGAGAGGAACTCCAGGGTCGTGCCACCATTCCAAGAGTCCCCCAGATGTCTCAGTCCATTCCAGAGGAACCTCTTTTCCCCTCACCGGCTCGTCTTTCACGCCGAGGATCGACTCACACCAAGGTGGCACGTGGCACAGCCCTGTGGGAAAGCCTCGTGGGAAAGCCTCGAGGGACAGCCTCGAGGGAAAGCCACAGATCCCTTGATCCACGTGACAGGAAGCGTGACACTACTGCTGCAGCTCGGGAGGAAAGCGCACGTGCATGCCCCCACTCGAGACGAGGCCTGACTCCCCTGGGGAGACTCAGAAGCACCCCAAGATCCATGGCAACACTGGAGAGGAATCCTCAGGTTCCGGCCCCGACTCCACACAAGGACTGAGGCCCCGGCATGGACGGCAGAGGAATCCCGAGAGGTCCCCCAGCAACTCGCATGGGGACTGGCCTTTCCTGAGGCCACCAGGGCCGGTAACTGAGGTCCCCGTCGTAACTCGAGAAGACCTGCCGCAACTGGAGAAAATCCAGGAGGTTCTCCCCTCCAGGCGAGATGAGGCCCATTTCCGCTGAGGCGTCTCGAGGCTGATCACACCTCCCCTCTGGAACTTCGAAAGGGTCCTTCACACCCTTGGTGCAAATCATGAAGTTCCCCGACATACCCGTCTCCACTCGAGAGGAATCACGAGGGTCCCGCCCACATCCAGAGGAGCCCCGTTTCCGCCTCGTAGCTCGAGATGAGGGATCCTTTCCCTGCTTCGTCGGGAAAGAGTTCCCGGCGTTCCCGTCGCATCTCAAGAGGAGGCCCTCTCAACAGGAACGGCGAGAGGAACTCCAGGGTCGTGCCACCATTCCAAGAGTCCCCCAGATGTCTCAGTCCATTCCAGAGGAACCTCTTTTCCCTTCACCGGCTCGTCTTTCACGCCGAGGATCGACTCACACCAAGGTGGCACGTGGCACAGCCCTGTGGGAAAGCCTCGTGGGAAAGCCTCAAGGGACAGCCTCGAGGGAAAGCCACAGATCCCTTGATCCACGTGACAGGAAGCGTGACACTACTGCTGCAGCTCGGGAGGAAAGCGCACGTGCATGCCCCCACACGAGACGAGGCCTGACTCCCCTGGGGAGACTCAGAAGCACCCCAAGATCCATGGCAACACTGGAGAGGAATCCTCAGGTTCCGGCTCCGACTCCACACAAGGACTGAGGCCCCAGCATGGACGGGAGAGGAATCCCGAGAGGTCCCCTAGCAACTCGCATGGGGACTGGCCTTTCCTGAGGCCACCAGAGCGGGTCCCTGAGGTCCCGGTCGTAACTCGAGAAGACCTGCCGCAACTCGAGAAAATCCAGGAGGTTCTCCCCTCCAGGCGAGATGAGGCCCATTTCCGCTGAGGCGTCTCGAGGCTGATCACACCTCACCTCTGGATCTTCGAAAGGCTCCTTCACACCCTTGGTGCAAATCAAGAAGTTCCCCGACATACCCGTCTCCACTCGAGAGGAATCACGAGGGTCCCGCCCACATCCAGAGGAGCCCCGATTCCGCCTCGTAGCTCGAGATGAGGGATCCTTTCCCTGCTTCGTCGGGAAAGAGTTCCCGGCGTTCCCGTCGCATCTCAAGAGGAGGCCCTCTCAACAGGAATGGCGAGAGGAACTCCTGGGTCGTGCCACCATTCCAAGAGTCCCCCAGATGTCTCAGTCCATTCCAGAGGAACCTCTTTTCCCTTCACCGGCTCGTCTTTCACGCCGAGGATCGACTCACCCCAAGGTGGCACGTGGCACAGCCCTGTGGGAAAGCCTCGTGGGAAAGCCTCGAGGGACAGCCTCGAGGGAAAGCCACAGATCCCTTGATCCACGTGACAGGAAGCGAGACACTACTGCTCCAGCTCGGGAGGAAAGCGCACGTGCATGCCCCCACTCGAGACGAGGCCTGACTCCCCTGGGGAGACTCAGAAGCACCCCAAGATCCATGGCAACACTGGAGAGGAATCCTCAGGTTCCGGCTCCGACTCCACACAAGGACTGAGGCCCCGGCATGGACGGGAGAGGAACCCCGAGAGGTCCCCTAGAAACTCGCATGGGGACTGGCCTTTCCTGAGGCCACCAGAGCGGGTCCCTGAGGTCCCGGTCGTAACTCGAGAAGACCTGCCGCAACTCGAGAAAATCCAGGAGGTTCTCCCCTCCAGGCGAGATGAGGCCCATTTCCGCTGAGGCATCTCGAGGCTGATCACACCTCACCTCTGGAACTTCGAAAGGCTCCTTCACACCCTTGGTGCCAATCAAGAAGTTCCCCGACATAGCCGTCTCCACTCGAGAGGAATCAAGAGGGTCCCGCCCACATCCAGAGGAGCCCCGTTTCCGCCTCGTAGCTCGAGATGAGGGATCCTTTCCCTGCTTCGTCGGGAAAGAGTTCGCGGCCTTCCCGTCGCATCTCAAGAGGAGGCCCTCTCAACAGGAACGGCGAGAGGAACTCCAGGGTCGTGCCACCATTCCAAGAGTCCCCCAGATGTCTCAGTCCATTCCAGAGGAACCTCTTTTCCCCTCACCGGCTCGTCTTTCACGCCGAGGATCGACTCACACCAAGGTGGCACGTGGCACAGCCCTGTGGGAAAGCCTCGTGGGAAAGCCTCGAGGGACAGCCTCGAGGGAAAGCCACAGATCCCTTGATCCACGTGACAGGAAGCGTGACACTACTGCTGCAGCTCGGGAGGAAAGCGCACGTGCATGCCCCCACTCGAGACGAGGCCTGACTCCCCTGGGGAGACTCAGAAGCACCCCAAGATCCATGGCAACACTGGAGAGGAATCCTCAGGTTCCGGCCCCGACTCCACACAAGGACTGAGGCCCCGGCATGGACGGCAGAGGAATCCCGAGAGGTCCCCCAGCAACTCGCATGGGGACTGGCCTTTCCTGAGGCCACCAGGGCCGGTAACTGAGGTCCCCGTCGTAACTCGAGAAGACCTGCCGCAACTGGAGAAAATCCAGGAGGTTCTCCCCTCCAGGCGAGATGAGGCCCATTTCCGCTGAGGCGTCTCGAGGCTGATCACACCTCCCCTCTGGAACTTCGAAAGGGTCCTTCACACCCTTGGTGCAAATCATGAAGTTCCCCGACATACCCGTCTCCACTCGAGAGGAATCACGAGGGTCCCGCCCACATCCAGAGGAGCCCCGTTTCCGCCTCGTAGCTCGAGATGAGGGATCCTTTCCCTGCTTCGTCGGGAAAGAGTTCCCGGCGTTCCCGTCGCATCTCAAGAGGAGGCCCTCTCAACAGGAACGGCGAGAGGAACTCCAGGGTCGTGCCACCATTCCAAGAGTCCCCCAGATGTCTCAGTCCATTCCAGAGGAACCTCTTTTCCCTTCACCGGCTCGTCTTTCACGCCGAGGATCGACTCACACCAAGGTGGCACGTGGCACAGCCCTGTGGGAAAGCCTCGTGGGAAAGCCTCGAGGGACAGCCTCGAGGGAAAGCCACAGATCCCTTGATCCACGTGACAGGAAGCGAGACACTACTGCTCCAGCTCGGGAGGAAAGCGCACGTGCATGCCCCCACTCGAGACGAGGCCTGACTCCCCTGGGGAGACTCAGAAGCACCCCAAGATCCATGGCAACACTGGAGAGGAATCCTCAGGTTCCGGCTCCGACTCCACACAAGGACTGAGGCCCCGGCATGGACGGGAGAGGAACCCCGAGAGGTCCCCTAGCAACTCGCATGGGGACTGGCCTTTCCTGAGGCCACCAGAGCGGGTCCCTGAGGTCCCGGTCGTAACTCGAGAAGACCTGCCGCAACTCGAGAAAATCCAGGAGGTTCTCCCCTCCAGGCGAGATGAGGCCCATTTCCGCTGAGGCATCTCGAGGCTGATCACACCTCACCTCTGGAACTTCGAAAGGCTCCTTCACACCCTTGGTGCCAATCAAGAAGTTCCCCGACATAGCCGTCTCCACTCGAGAGGAATCAAGAGGGTCCCGCCCACATCCAGAGGAGCCCCGTTTCCGCCTCGTAGCTCGAGATGAGGGATCCTTTCCCTGCTTCGTCGGGAAAGAGTTCGCGGCCTTCCCGTCGCATCTCAAGAGGAGGCCCTCTCAACAGGAACGGCGAGAGGAACTCCAGGGTCGTGCCACCATTCCAAGAGTCCCCCAGATGTCTCAGTCCATTCCAGAGGAACCTCTTTTCCCCTCACCGGCTCGTCTTTCACGCCGAGGATCGACTCACACCAAGGTGGCACGTGGCACAGCCCTGTGGGAAAGCCTCGTGGGAAAGCCTCGAGGGACAGCCTCGAGGGAAAGCCACAGATCCCTTGATCCACGTGACAGGAAGCGTGACACTACTGCTGCAGCTCGGGAGGAAAGCGCACGTGCATGCCCCCACTCGAGACGAGGCCTGACTCCCCTGGGGAGACTCAGAAGCACCCCAAGATCCATGGCAACACTGGAGAGGAATCCTCAGGTTCCGGCCCCGACTCCACACAAGGACTGAGGCCCCGGCATGGACGGCAGAGGAATCCCGAGAGGTCCCCCAGCAACTCGCATGGGGACTGGCCTTTCCTGAGGCCACCAGGGCCGGTAACTGAGGTCCCCGTCGTAACTCGAGAAGACCTGCCGCAACTGGAGAAAATCCAGGAGGTTCTCCCCTCCAGGCGAGATGAGGCCCATTTCCGCTGAGGCGTCTCGAGGCTGATCACACCTCCCCTCTGGAACTTCGAAAGGGTCCTTCACACCCTTGGTGCAAATCATGAAGTTCCCCGACATACCCGTCTCCACTCGAGAGGAATCACGAGGGTCCCGCCCACATCCAGAGGAGCCCCGTTTCCGCCTCGTAGCTCGAGATGAGGGATCCTTTCCCTGCTTCGTCGGGAAAGAGTTCGCGGCCTTCCCGTCGCATCTCAAGAGGAGGCCCTCTCAACAGGAACGGCGAGAGGAACTCCAGGGTCGTGCCACCATTCCAAGAGTCCCCCAGATGTCTCAGTCCATTCCAGAGGAACCTCTTTTCCCCTCACCGGCTCGTCTTTCACGCCGAGGATCGACTCACACCAAGGTGGCACGTGGCACAGCCCTGTGGGAAAGCCTCGTGGGAAAGCCTCGAGGGACAGCCTCGAGGGAAAGCCACAGATCCCTTGATCCACGTGACAGGAAGCGTGACACTACTGCTGCAGCTCGGGAGGAAAGCGCACGTGCATGCCCCCACTCGAGACGAGGCCTGACTCCCCTGGGGAGACTCAGAAGCACCCCAAGATCCATGGCAACACTGGAGAGGAATCCTCAGGTTCCGGCCCCGACTCCACACAAGGACTGAGGCCCCGGCATGGACGGCAGAGGAATCCCGAGAGGTCCCCAGCAACTCGCATGGGGACTGGCCTTTCCTGAGGCCACCAGGGCCGGTAACTGAGGTCCCCGTCGTAACTCGAGAAGACCTGCCGCAACTGGAGAAAATCCAGGAGGTTCTCCCCTCCAGGCGAGATGAGGCCCATTTCCGCTGAGGCGTCTCGAGGCTGATCACACCTCCCCTCTGGAACTTCGAAAGGGTCCTTCACACCCTTGGTGCAAATCATGAAGTTCCCCGACATACCCGTCTCCACTCGAGAGGAATCACGAGGGTCCCGCCCACATCCAGAGGAGCCCCGTTTCCGCCTCGTAGCTCGAGATGAGGGATCCTTTCCCTGCTTCGTCGGGAAAGAGTTCCCGGCGTTCCCGTCGCATCTCAAGAGGAGGCCCTCTCAACAGGAACGGCGAGAGGAACTCCAGGGTCGTGCCACCATTCCAAGAGTCCCCCAGATGTCTCAGTCCATTCCAGAGGAACCTCTTTTCCCTTCACCGGCTCGTCTTTCACGCCGAGGATCGACTCACACCAAGGTGGCACGTGGCACAGCCCTGTGGGAAAGCCTCGTGGAAAGCCTCGAGGGACAGCCTCGAGGGAAAGCCACAGATCCCTTGATCCACGTGACAGGAAGCGAGACACTACTGCTCCAGCTCGGGAGGAAAGCGCACGTGCATGCCCCCACTCGAGACGAGGCCTGACTCCCCTGGGGAGACTCAGAAGCACCCCAAGATCCATGGCAACACTGGAGAGGAATCCTCAGGTTCCGGCTCCGACTCCACACAAGGACTGAGGCCCGGCATGGACGGGAGAGGAACCCCGAGAGGTCCCCTAGCAACTCGCATGGGGACTGGCCTTTCCTGAGGCCACCAGAGCGGGTCCCTGAGGTCCCGGTCGTAACTCGAGAAGACCTGCCGCAACTCGAGAAAATCCAGGAGGTTCTCCCCTCCAGGCGAGATGAGGCCCATTTCCGCTGAGGCATCTCGAGGCTGATCACACCTCACCTCTGGAACTTCGAAAGGCTCCTTCACACCCTTGGTGCCAATCAAGAAGTTCCCCGACATAGCCGTCTCCACTCGAGAGGAATCAAGAGGGTCCCGCCCACATCCAGAGGAGCCCCGTTTCCGCCTCGTAGCTCGAGATGAGGGATCCTTTCCCTGCTTCGTCGGGAAAGAGTTCGCGGCCTTCCCGTCGCATCTCAAGAGGAGGCCCTCTCAACAGGAACGGCGAGAGGAACTCCAGGGTCGTGCCACCATTCCAAGAGTCCCCCAGATGTCTCAGTCCATTCCAGAGGAACCTCTTTTCCCCTCACCGGCTCGTCTTTCACGCCGAGGATCGACTCACACCAAGGTGGCACGTGGCACAGCCCTGTGGGAAAGCCTCGTGGGAAAGCCTCGAGGGACAGCCTCGAGGGAAAGCCACAGATCCCTTGATCCACGTGACAGGAAGCGTGACACTACTGCTGCAGCTCGGGAGGAAAGCGCACGTGCATGCCCCCACTCGAGACGAGGCCTGACTCCCCTGGGGAGACTCAGAAGCACCCCAAGATCCATGGCAACACTGGAGAGGAATCCTCAGGTTCCGGCCCCGACTCCACACAAGGACTGAGGCCCCGGCATGGACGGCAGAGGAATCCCGAGAGGTCCCCCAGCAACTCGCATGGGGACTGGCCTTTCCTGAGGCCACCAGGGCCGGTAACTGAGGTCCCCGTCGTAACTCGAGAAGACCTGCCGCAACTGGAGAAAATCCAGGAGGTTCTCCCCTCCAGGCGAGATGAGGCCCATTTCCGCTGAGGCGTCTCGAGGCTGATCACACCTCCCCTCTGGAACTTCGAAAGGGTCCTTCACACCCTTGGTGCAAATCATGAAGTTCCCCGACATACCCGTCTCCACTCGAGAGGAATCACGAGGGTCCCGCCCACATCCAGAGGAGCCCCGTTTCCGCCTCGTAGCTCGAGATGAGGGATCCTTTCCCTGCTTCGTCGGGAAAGAGTTCCCGGCGTTCCCGTCGCATCTCAAGAGGAGGCCCTCTCAACAGGAACGGCGAGAGGAACTCCAGGGTCGTGCCACCATTCCAAGAGTCCCCCAGATGTCTCAGTCCATTCCAGAGGAACCTCTTTTCCCTTCACCGGCTCGTCTTTCACGCCGAGGATCGACTCACACCAAGGTGGCACGTGGCACAGCCCTGTGGGAAAGCCTCGTGGGAAAGCCTCGAGGGACAGCCTCGAGGGAAAGCCACAGATCCCTTGATCCACGTGACAGGAAGCGAGACACTACTGCTCCAGCTCGGGAGGAAAGCGCACGTGCATGCCCCCACTCGAGACGAGGCCTGACTCCCCTGGGGAGACTCAGAAGCACCCCAAGATCCATGGCAACACTGGAGAGGAATCCTCAGGTTCCGGCTCCGACTCCACACAAGGACTGAGGCCCCGGCATGGACGGGAGAGGAACCCCGAGAGGTCCCCTAGCAACTCGCATGGGGACTGGCCTTTCCTGAGGCCACCAGAGCGGGTCCCTGAGGTCCCGGTCGTAACTCGAGAAGACCTGCCGCAACTCGAGAAAATCCAGGAGGTTCTCCCCTCCAGGCGAGATGAGGCCCATTTCCGCTGAGGCATCTCGAGGCTGATCACACCTCACCTCTGGAACTTCGAAAGGCTCCTTCACACCCTTGGTGCCAATCAAGAAGTTCCCCGACATAGCCGTCTCCACTCGAGAGGAATCAAGAGGGTCCCGCCCACATCCAGAGGAGCCCCGTTTCCGCCTCGTAGCTCGAGATGAGGGATCCTTTCCCTGCTTCGTCGGGAAAGAGTTCGCGGCCTTCCCGTCGCATCTCAAGAGGAGGCCCTCTCAACAGGAACGGCGAGAGGAACTCCAGGGTCGTGCCACCATTCCAAGAGTCCCCCAGATGTCTCAGTCCATTCCAGAGGAACCTCTTTTCCCCTCACCGGCTCGTCTTTCACGCCGAGGATCGACTCACACCAAGGTGGCACGTGGCACAGCCCTGTGGGAAAGCCTCGTGGGAAAGCCTCGAGGGACAGCCTCGAGGGAAAGCCACAGATCCCTTGATCCACGTGACAGGAAGCGTGACACTACTGCTGCAGCTCGGGAGGAAAGCGCACGTGCATGCCCCCACTCGAGACGAGGCCTGACTCCCCTGGGGAGACTCAGAAGCACCCCAAGATCCATGGCAACACTGGAGAGGAATCCTCAGGTTCCGGCCCCGACTCCACACAAGGACTGAGGCCCCGGCATGGACGGCAGAGGAATCCCGAGAGGTCCCCCAGCAACTCGCATGGGGACTGGCCTTTCCTGAGGCCACCAGGGCCGGTAACTGAGGTCCCCGTCGTAACTCGAGAAGACCTGCCGCAACTGGAGAAAATCCAGGAGGTTCTCCCCTCCAGGCGAGATGAGGCCCATTTCCGCTGAGGCGTCTCGAGGCTGATCACACCTCCCCTCTGGAACTTCGAAAGGGTCCTTCACACCCTTGGTGCAAATCATGAAGTTCCCCGACATACCCGTCTCCACTCGAGAGGAATCACGAGGGTCCCGCCCACATCCAGAGGAGCCCCGTTTCCGCCTCGTAGCTCGAGATGAGGGATCCTTTCCCTGCTTCGTCGGGAAAGAGTTCCCGGCGTTCCCGTCGCATCTCAAGAGGAGGCCCTCTCAACAGCAGGAACGGCGAGAGGAACTCCAGGGTCGTGCCACCATTCCAAGAGTCCCCCAGATGTCTCAGTCCATTCCAGAGGAACCTCTTTTCCCTTCACCGGCTCGTCTTTCACGCCGAGGATCGACTCACACCAAGGTGGCACGTGGCACAGCCCTGTGGGAAAGCCTCGTGGGAAAGCCTCGAGGGACAGCCTCGAGGGAAAGCCACAGATCCCTTGATCCACGTGACAGGAAGCGAGACACTACTGCTCCAGCTCGGGAGGAAAGCGCACGTGCATGCCCCCACTCGAGACGAGGCCTGACTCCCCTGGGGAGACTCAGAAGCACCCCAAGATCCATGGCAACACTGGAGAGGAATCCTCAGGTTCCGGCTCCGACTCCACACAAGGACTGAGGCCCCGGCATGGACGGGAGAGGAACCCCGAGAGGTCCCCTAGCAACTCGCATGGGGACTGGCCTTTCCTGAGGCCACCAGAGCGGGTCCCTGAGGTCCCGGTCGTAACTCGAGAAGACCTGCCGCAACTCGAGAAAATCCAGGAGGTTCTCCCCTCCAGGCGAGATGAGGCCCATTTCCGCTGAGGCATCTCGAGGCTGATCACACCTCACCTCTGGAACTTCGAAAGGCTCCTTCACACCCTTGGTGCCAATCAAGAAGTTCCCCGACATAGCCGTCTCCACTCGAGAGGAATCAAGAGGGTCCCGCCCACATCCAGAGGAGCCCCGTTTCCGCCTCGTAGCTCGAGATGAGGGATCCTTTCCCTGCTTCGTCGGGAAAGAGTTCGCGGCCTTCCCGTCGCATCTCAAGAGGAGGCCCTCTCAACAGGAACGGCGAGAGGAACTCCAGGGTCGTGCCACCATTCCAAGAGTCCCCCAGATGTCTCAGTCCATTCCAGAGGAACCTCTTTTCCCCTCACCGGCTCGTCTTTCACGCCGAGGATCGACTCACACCAAGGTGGCACGTGGCACAGCCCTGTGGGAAAGCCTCGTGGGAAAGCCTCGAGGGACAGCCTCGAGGGAAAGCCACAGATCCCTTGATCCACGTGACAGGAAGCGTGACACTACTGCTGCAGCTCGGGAGGAAAGCGCACGTGCATGCCCCCACTCGAGACGAGGCCTGACTCCCCTGGGGAGACTCAGAAGCACCCCAAGATCCATGGCAACACTGGAGAGGAATCCTCAGGTTCCGGCCCCGAATCCACACAAGGACTGAGGCCCCGGCATGGACGGCAGAGGAATCCCGAGAGGTCCCCCAGCAACTCGCATGGGGACTGGCCTTTCCTGAGGCCACCAGGGCCGGTAACTGAGGTCCCCGTCGTAACTCGAGAAGACCTGCCGCAACTGGAGAAAATCCAGGAGGTTCTCCCCTCCAGGCGAGATGAGGCCCATTTCCGCTGAGGCGTCTCGAGGCTGATCACACCTCCCCTCTGGAACTTCGAAAGGGTCCTGCACACCCTTGGTGCAAATCATGAAGTTCCCCGACATACCCGTCTCCACTCGAGAGGAATCACGAGGGTCCCGCCCACATCCAGAGGAGCCCCGTTTCCGCCTCGTAGCTCGAGATGAGGGATCCTTTCCCTGCTTCGTCGGGAAAGAGTTCCCGGCGTTCCCGTCGCATCTCAAGAGGAGGCCCTCTCAACAGGAACGGCGAGAGGAACTCCAGGGTCGTGCCACCATTCCAAGAGTCCCCCAGATGTCTCAGTCCATTCCAGAGGAACCTCTTTTCCCTTCACCGGCTCGTCTTTCACGCCGAGGATCGACTCACACCAAGGTGGCACGTGGCACAGCCCTGTGGGAAAGCCTCGTGGGAAAGCCTCAAGGGACAGCCTCGAGGGAAAGCCACAGATCCCTTGATCCACGTGACAGGAAGCGTGACACTACTGCTGCAGCTCGGGAGGAAAGCGCACGTGCATGCCCCCACACGAGACGAGGCCTGACTCCCCTGGGGAGACTCAGAAGCACCCCAAGATCCATGGCAACACTGGAGAGGAATCCTCAGGTTCCGGCTCCGACTCCACACAAGGACTGAGGCCCCAGCATGGACGGGAGAGGAATCCCGAGAGGTCCCCTAGCAACTCGCATGGGGACTGGCCTTTCCTGAGGCCACCAGAGCGGGTCCCTGAGGTCCCGGTCGTAACTCGAGAAGACCTGCCGCAACTCGAGAAAATCCAGGAGGTTCTCCCCTCCAGGCGAGATGAGGCCCATTTCCGCTGAGGCGTCTCGAGGCTGATCACACCTCACCTCTGGATCTTCGAAAGGCTCCTTCACACCCTTGGTGCAAATCAAGAAGTTCCCCGACATACCCGTCTCCACTCGAGAGGAATCACGAGGGTCCCGCCCACATCCAGAGGAGCCCCGATTCCGCCTCGTAGCTCGAGATGAGGGATCCTTTCCCTGCTTCGTCGGGAAAGAGTTCCCGGCGTTCCCGTCGCATCTCAAGAGGAGGCCCTCTCAACAGGAATGGCGAGAGGAACTCCTGGGTCGTGCCACCATTCCAAGAGTCCCCCAGATGTCTCAGTCCATTCCAGAGGAACCTCTTTTCCCTTCACCGGCTCGTCTTTCACGCCGAGGATCGACTCACCCCAAGGTGGCACGTGGCACAGCCCTGTGGGAAAGCCTCGTGGGAAAGCCTCGAGGGACAGCCTCGAGGGAAAGCCACAGATCCCTTGATCCACGTGACAGGAAGCGAGACACTACTGCTCCAGCTCGGGAGGAAAGCGCACGTGCATGCCCCCACTCGAGACGAGGCCTGACTCCCCTGGGGAGACTCAGAAGCACCCCAAGATCCATGGCAACACTGGAGAGGAATCCTCAGGTTCCGGCTCCGACTCCACACAAGGACTGAGGCCCCGGCATGGACGGGAGAGGAACCCCGAGAGGTCCCCTAGAAACTCGCATGGGGACTGGCCTTTCCTGAGGCCACCAGAGCGGGTCCCTGAGGTCCCGGTCGTAACTCGAGAAGACCTGCCGCAACTCGAGAAAATCCAGGAGGTTCTCCCCTCCAGGCGAGATGAGGCCCATTTCCGCTGAGGCATCTCGAGGCTGATCACACCTCACCTCTGGAACTTCGAAAGGCTCCTTCACACCCTTGGTGCCAATCAAGAAGTTCCCCGACATAGCCGTCTCCACTCGAGAGGAATCAAGAGGGTCCCGCCCACATCCAGAGGAGCCCCGTTTCCGCCTCGTAGCTCGAGATGAGGGATCCTTTCCCTGCTTCGTCGGGAAAGAGTTCGCGGCCTTCCCGTCGCATCTCAAGAGGAGGCCCTCTCAACAGGAACGGCGAGAGGAACTCCAGGGTCGTGCCACCATTCCAAGAGTCCCCCAGATGTCTCAGTCCATTCCAGAGGAACCTCTTTTCCCCTCACCGGCTCGTCTTTCACGCCGAGGATCGACTCACACCAAGGTGGCACGTGGCACAGCCCTGTGGGAAAGCCTCGTGGGAAAGCCTCGAGGGACAGCCTCGAGGGAAAGCCACAGATCCCTTGATCCACGTGACAGGAAGCGTGACACTACTGCTGCAGCTCGGGAGGAAAGCGCACGTGCATGCCCCCACTCGAGACGAGGCCTGACTCCCCTGGGGAGACTCAGAAGCACCCCAAGATCCATGGCAACACTGGAGAGGAATCCTCAGGTTCCGGCCCCGACTCCACACAAGGACTGAGGCCCCGGCATGGACGGCAGAGGAATCCCGAGAGGTCCCCCAGCAACTCGCATGGGGACTGGCCTTTCCTGAGGCCACCAGGGCCGGTAACTGAGGTCCCCGTCGTAACTCGAGAAGACCTGCCGCAACTGGAGAAAATCCAGGAGGTTCTCCCCTCCAGGCGAGATGAGGCCCATTTCCGCTGAGGCGTCTCGAGGCTGATCACACCTCCCCTCTGGAACTTCGAAAGGGTCCTTCACACCCTTGGTGCAAATCATGAAGTTCCCCGACATACCCGTCTCCACTCGAGAGGAATCACGAGGGTCCCGCCCACATCCAGAGGAGCCCCGTTTCCGCCTCGTAGCTCGAGATGAGGGATCCTTTCCCTGCTTCGTCGGGAAAGAGTTCCCGGCGTTCCCGTCGCATCTCAAGAGGAGGCCCTCTCAACAGGAACGGCGAGAGGAACTCCAGGGTCGTGCCACCATTCCAAGAGTCCCCCAGATGTCTCAGTCCATTCCAGAGGAACCTCTTTTCCCTTCACCGGCTCGTCTTTCACGCCGAGGATCGACTCACACCAAGGTGGCACGTGGCACAGCCCTGTGGGAAAGCCTCGTGGGAAAGCCTCGAGGGACAGCCTCGAGGGAAAGCCACAGATCCCTTGATCCACGTGACAGGAAGCGAGACACTACTGCTCCAGCTCGGGAGGAAAGCGCACGTGCATGCCCCCACTCGAGACGAGGCCTGACTCCCCTGGGGAGACTCAGAAGCACCCCAAGATCCATGGCAACACTGGAGAGGAATCCTCAGGTTCCGGCTCCGACTCCACACAAGGACTGAGGCCCCGGCATGGACGGGAGAGGAACCCCGAGAGGTCCCCTAGCAACTCGCATGGGGACTGGCCTTTCCTGAGGCCACCAGAGCGGGTCCCTGAGGTCCCGGTCGTAACTCGAGAAGACCTGCCGCAACTCGAGAAAATCCAGGAGGTTCTCCCCTCCAGGCGAGATGAGGCCCATTTCCGCTGAGGCGTCTCGAGGCTGATCACACCTCACCTCTGGATCTTCGAAAGGCTCCTTCACACCCTTGGTGCAAATCAAGAAGTTCCCCGACATACCCGTCTCCACTCGAGAGGAATCACGAGGGTCCCGCCCACATCCAGAGGAGCCCCGATTCCGCCTCGTAGCTCGAGATGAGGGATCCTTTCCCTGCTTCGTCGGGAAAGAGTTCCCGGCGTTCCCGTCGCATCTCAAGAGGAGGCCCTCTCAACAGGAATGGCGAGAGGAACTCCTGGGTCGTGCCACCATTCCAAGAGTCCCCCAGATGTCTCAGTCCATTCCAGAGGAACCTCTTTTCCCTTCACCGGCTCGTCTTTCACGCCGAGGATCGACTCACCCCAAGGTGGCACGTGGCACAGCCCTGTGGGAAAGCCTCGTGGGAAAGCCTCGAGGGACAGCCTCGAGGGAAAGCCACAGATCCCTTGATCCACGTGACAGGAAGCGAGACACTACTGCTCCAGCTCGGGAGGAAAGCGCACGTGCATGCCCCCACTCGAGACGAGGCCTGACTCCCCTGGGGAGACTCAGAAGCACCCCAAGATCCATGGCAACACTGGAGAGGAATCCTCAGGTTCCGGCTCCGACTCCACACAAGGACTGAGGCCCCGGCATGGACGGGAGAGGAACCCCGAGAGGTCCCCTAGAAACTCGCATGGGGACTGGCCTTTCCTGAGGCCACCAGAGCGGGTCCCTGAGGTCCCGGTCGTAACTCGAGAAGACCTGCCGCAACTCGAGAAAATCCAGGAGGTTCTCCCCTCCAGGCGAGATGAGGCCCATTTCCGCTGAGGCATCTCGAGGCTGATCACACCTCACCTCTGGAACTTCGAAAGGCTCCTTCACACCCTTGGTGCCAATCAAGAAGTTCCCCGACATAGCCGTCTCCACTCGAGAGGAATCAAGAGGGTCCCGCCCACATCCAGAGGAGCCCCGTTTCCGCCTCGTAGCTCGAGATGAGGGATCCTTTCCCTGCTTCGTCGGGAAAGAGTTCGCGGCCTTCCCGTCGCATCTCAAGAGGAGGCCCTCTCAACAGGAACGGCGAGAGGAACTCCAGGGTCGTGCCACCATTCCAAGAGTCCCCCAGATGTCTCAGTCCATTCCAGAGGAACCTCTTTTCCCCTCACCGGCTCGTCTTTCACGCCGAGGATCGACTCACACCAAGGTGGCACGTGGCACAGCCCTGTGGGAAAGCCTCGTGGGAAAGCCTCGAGGGACAGCCTCGAGGGAAAGCCACAGATCCCTTGATCCACGTGACAGGAAGCGTGACACTACTGCTGCAGCTCGGGAGGAAAGCGCACGTGCATGCCCCCACTCGAGACGAGGCCTGACTCCCCTGGGGAGACTCAGAAGCACCCCAAGATCCATGGCAACACTGGAGAGGAATCCTCAGGTTCCGGCCCCGACTCCACACAAGGACTGAGGCCCCGGCATGGACGGCAGAGGAATCCCGAGAGGTCCCCCAGCAACTCGCATGGGGACTGGCCTTTCCTGAGGCCACCAGGGCCGGTAACTGAGGTCCCCGTCGTAACTCGAGAAGACCTGCCGCAACTGGAGAAAATCCAGGAGGTTCTCCCCTCCAGGCGAGATGAGGCCCATTTCCGCTGAGGCGTCTCGAGGCTGATCACACCTCCCCTCTGGAACTTCGAAAGGGTCCTTCACACCCTTGGTGCAAATCATGAAGTTCCCCGACATACCCGTCTCCACTCGAGAGGAATCACGAGGGTCCCGCCCACATCCAGAGGAGCCCCGTTTCCGCCTCGTAGCTCGAGATGAGGGATCCTTTCCCTGCTTCGTCGGGAAAGAGTTCCCGGCGTTCCCGTCGCATCTCAAGAGGAGGCCCTCTCAACAGGAACGGCGAGAGGAACTCCAGGGTCGTGCCACCATTCCAAGAGTCCCCCAGATGTCTCAGTCCATTCCAGAGGAACCTCTTTTCCCTTCACCGGCTCGTCTTTCACGCCGAGGATCGACTCACACCAAGGTGGCACGTGGCACAGCCCTGTGGGAAAGCCTCGTGGGAAAGCCTCGAGGGACAGCCTCGAGGGAAAGCCACAGATCCCTTGATCCACGTGACAGGAAGCGAGACACTACTGCTCCAGCTCGGGAGGAAAGCGCACGTGCATGCCCCCACTCGAGACGAGGCCTGACTCCCCTGGGGAGACTCAGAAGCACCCCAAGATCCATGGCAACACTGGAGAGGAATCCTCAGGTTCCGGCTCCGACTCCACACAAGGACTGAGGCCCCGGCATGGACGGGAGAGGAACCCCGAGAGGTCCCCTAGCAACTCGCATGGGGACTGGCCTTTCCTGAGGCCACCAGAGCGGGTCCCTGAGGTCCCGGTCGTAACTCGAGAAGACCTGCCGCAACTCGAGAAAATCCAGGAGGTTCTCCCCTCCAGGCGAGATGAGGCCCATTTCCGCTGAGGCATCTCGAGGCTGATCACACCTCACCTCTGGAACTTCGAAAGGCTCCTTCACACCCTTGGTGCCAATCAAGAAGTTCCCCGACATAGCCGTCTCCACTCGAGAGGAATCAAGAGGGTCCCGCCCACATCCAGAGGAGCCCCGTTTCCGCCTCGGAGCTCGAGATGAGGGATCCTTTCCCTGCTTCGTCGGGAAAGAGTTCCCGGCGTTCCCGTCGCATCTCAAGAGGAGGCCCTCTCAACAGGAACGGCGAGAGGAACTCCAGGGTCGTGCCACCATTCCAAGAGTCCCCCAGAAGTCTCAGTCCATTCCAGAGGAACCTCTTTTCCCTTCACCGGCTCGTCTTTCACGCCGAGGATCGACCCACACCAAGGTGGCACGTGGCACAGCCCTGTGGGAAAGCCTCGTGGGAAAGCCTCGAGGGACAGCCTCGAGGGAAAGCCACAGATCCCTTGATCCACGTGACAGGAAGCGTGACACTACTGCTGCAGCTCGGGAGGAAAGCGCACGTGCATGCCCCCACTCGAGACGAGGCCTGACTCCCCTGGGGAGACTCAGAAGCACCCCAAGATCCATGGCAACACTGGAGAGGAATCCTCAGGTTCCGGCCCCGACTCCACACAAGGACTGAGGCCCCGGCATGGACGGCAGAGGAATCCCGAGAGGTCCCCCAGCAACTCGCATGGGGACTGGCCTTTCCTGAGGCCACCAGGGCCGGTAACTGAGGTCCCCGTCGTAACTCGAGAAGACCTGCCGCAACTGGAGAAAATCCAGGAGGTTCTCCCCTCCAGGCGAGATGAGGCCCATTTCCGCTGAGGCGTCTCGAGGCTGATCACACCTCCCCTCTGGAACTTCGAAAGGGTCCTTCACACCCTTGGTGCAAATCATGAAGTTCCCCGACATACCCGTCTCCACTCGAGAGGAATCACGAGGGTCCCGCCCACATCCAGAGGAGCCCCGTTTCCGCCTCGTAGCTCGAGATGAGGGATCCTTTCCCTGCTTCGTCGGGAAAGAGTTCCCGGCGTTCCCGTCGCATCTCAAGAGGAGGCCCTCTCAACAGGAACGGCGAGAGGAACTCCAGGGTCGTGCCACCATTCCAAGAGTCCCCCAGATGTCTCAGTCCATTCCAGAGGAACCTCTTTTCCCTTCACCGGCTCGTCTTTCACGCCGAGGATCGACTCACACCAAGGTGGCACGTGGCACAGCCCTGTGGGAAAGCCTCGTGGGAAAGCCTCAAGGGACAGCCTCGAGGGAAAGCCACAGATCCCTTGATCCACGTGACAGGAAGCGTGACACTACTGCTGCAGCTCGGGAGGAAAGCGCACGTGCATGCCCCCACACGAGACGAGGCCTGACTCCCCTGGGGAGACTCAGAAGCACCCCAAGATCCATGGCAACACTGGAGAGGAATCCTCAGGTTCCGGCTCCGACTCCACACAAGGACTGAGGCCCCAGCATGGACGGGAGAGGAATCCCGAGAGGTCCCCTAGCAACTCGCATGGGGACTGGCCTTTCCTGAGGCCACCAGAGCGGGTCCCTGAGGTCCCGGTCGTAACTCGAGAAGACCTGCCGCAACTCGAGAAAATCCAGGAGGTTCTCCCCTCCAGGCGAGATGAGGCCCATTTCCGCTGAGGCGTCTCGAGGCTGATCACACCTCACCTCTGGATCTTCGAAAGGCTCCTTCACACCCTTGGTGCAAATCAAGAAGTTCCCCGACATACCCGTCTCCACTCGAGAGGAATCACGAGGGTCCCGCCCACATCCAGAGGAGCCCCGATTCCGCCTCGTAGCTCGAGATGAGGGATCCTTTCCCTGCTTCGTCGGGAAAGAGTTCCCGGCGTTCCCGTCGCATCTCAAGAGGAGGCCCTCTCAACAGGAATGGCGAGAGGAACTCCTGGGTCGTGCCACCATTCCAAGAGTCCCCCAGATGTCTCAGTCCATTCCAGAGGAACCTCTTTTCCCTTCACCGGCTCGTCTTTCACGCCGAGGATCGACTCACCCCAAGGTGGCACGTGGCACAGCCCTGTGGGAAAGCCTCGTGGGAAAGCCTCGAGGGACAGCCTCGAGGGAAAGCCACAGATCCCTTGATCCACGTGACAGGAAGCGAGACACTACTGCTCCAGCTCGGGAGGAAAGCGCACGTGCATGCCCCCACTCGAGACGAGGCCTGACTCCCCTGGGGAGACTCAGAAGCACCCCAAGATCCATGGCAACACTGGAGAGGAATCCTCAGGTTCCGGCTCCGACTCCACACAAGGACTGAGGCCCCGGCATGGACGGGAGAGGAACCCCGAGAGGTCCCCTAGCAACTCGCATGGGGACTGGCCTTTCCTGAGGCCACCAGAGCGGGTCCCTGAGGTCCCGGTCGTAACTCGAGAAGACCTGCCGCAACTCGAGAAAATCCAGGAGGTTCTCCCCTCCAGGCGAGATGAGGCCCATTTCCGCTGAGGCATCTCGAGGCTGATCACACCTCACCTCTGGAACTTCGAAAGGCTCCTTCACACCCTTGGTGCCAATCAAGAAGTTCCCCGACATAGCCGTCTCCACTCGAGAGGAATCAAGAGGGTCCCGCCCACATCCAGAGGAGCCCCGTTTCCGCCTCGTAGCTCGAGATGAGGGATCCTTTCCCTGCTTCGTCGGGAAAGAGTTCGCGGCCTTCCCGTCGCATCTCAAGAGGAGGCCCTCTCAACAGGAACGGCGAGAGGAACTCCAGGGTCGTGCCACCATTCCAAGAGTCCCCCAGATGTCTCAGTCCATTCCAGAGGAACCTCTTTTCCCCTCACCGGCTCGTCTTTCACGCCGAGGATCGACTCACACCAAGGTGGCACGTGGCACAGCCCTGTGGGAAAGCCTCGTGGGAAAGCCTCGAGGGACAGCCTCGAGGGAAAGCCACAGATCCCTTGATCCACGTGACAGGAAGCGTGACACTACTGCTGCAGCTCGGGAGGAAAGCGCACGTGCATGCCCCCACTCGAGACGAGGCCTGACTCCCCTGGGGAGACTCAGAAGCACCCCAAGATCCATGGCAACACTGGAGAGGAATCCTCAGGTTCCGGCCCCGACTCCACACAAGGACTGAGGCCCCGGCATGGACGGCAGAGGAATCCCGAGAGGTCCCCCAGCAACTCGCATGGGGACTGGCCTTTCCTGAGGCCACCAGGGCCGGTAACTGAGGTCCCCGTCGTAACTCGAGAAGACCTGCCGCAACTGGAGAAAATCCAGGAGGTTCTCCCCTCCAGGCGAGATGAGGCCCATTTCCGCTGAGGCGTCTCGAGGCTGATCACACCTCCCCTCTGGAACTTCGAAAGGGTCCTTCACACCCTTGGTGCAAATCATGAAGTTCCCCGACATACCCGTCTCCACTCGAGAGGAATCACGAGGGTCCCGCCCACATCCAGAGGAGCCCCGTTTCCGCCTCGTAGCTCGAGATGAGGGATCCTTTCCCTGCTTCGTCGGGAAAGAGTTCCCGGCGTTCCCGTCGCATCTCAAGAGGAGGCCCTCTCAACAGGAACGGCGAGAGGAACTCCAGGGTCGTGCCACCATTCCAAGAGTCCCCCAGATGTCTCAGTCCATTCCAGAGGAACCTCTTTTCCCTTCACCGGCTCGTCTTTCACGCCGAGGATCGACTCACACCAAGGTGGCACGTGGCACAGCCCTGTGGGAAAGCCTCGTGGGAAAGCCTCGAGGGACAGCCTCGAGGGAAAGCCACAGATCCCTTGATCCACGTGACAGGAAGCGAGACACTACTGCTCCAGCTCGGGAGGAAAGCGCACGTGCATGCCCCCACTCGAGACGAGGCCTGACTCCCCTGGGGAGACTCAGAAGCACCCCAAGATCCATGGCAACACTGGAGAGGAATCCTCAGGTTCCGGCTCCGACTCCACACAAGGACTGAGGCCCCGGCATGGACGGGAGAGGAACCCCGAGAGGTCCCCTAGCAACTCGCATGGGGACTGGCCTTTCCTGAGGCCACCAGAGCGGGTCCCTGAGGTCCCGGTCGTAACTCGAGAAGACCTGCCGCAACTCGAGAAAATCCAGGAGGTTCTCCCCTCCAGGCGAGATGAGGCCCATTTCCGCTGAGGCATCTCGAGGCTGATCACACCTCACCTCTGGAACTTCGAAAGGCTCCTTCACACCCTTGGTGCCAATCAAGAAGTTCCCCGACATAGCCGTCTCCACTCGAGAGGAATCAAGAGGGTCCCGCCCACATCCAGAGGAGCCCCGTTTCCGCCTCGTAGCTCGAGATGAGGGATCCTTTCCCTGCTTCGTCGGGAAAGAGTTCGCGGCCTTCCCGTCGCATCTCAAGAGGAGGCCCTCTCAACAGGAACGGCGAGAGGAACTCCAGGGTCGTGCCACCATTCCAAGAGTCCCCCAGATGTCTCAGTCCATTCCAGAGGAACCTCTTTTCCCCTCACCGGCTCGTCTTTCACGCCGAGGATCGACTCACACCAAGGTGGCACGTGGCACAGCCCTGTGGGAAAGCCTCGTGGGAAAGCCTCGAGGGACAGCCTCGAGGGAAAGCCACAGATCCCTTGATCCACGTGACAGGAAGCGTGACACTACTGCTGCAGCTCGGGAGGAAAGCGCACGTGCATGCCCCCACTCGAGACGAGGCCTGACTCCCCTGGGGAGACTCAGAAGCACCCCAAGATCCATGGCAACACTGGAGAGGAATCCTCAGGTTCCGGCCCCGACTCCACACAAGGACTGAGGCCCCGGCATGGACGGCAGAGGAATCCCGAGAGGTCCCCCAGCAACTCGCATGGGGACTGGCCTTTCCTGAGGCCACCAGGGCCGGTAACTGAGGTCCCCGTCGTAACTCGAGAAGACCTGCCGCAACTGGAGAAAATCCAGGAGGTTCTCCCCTCCAGGCGAGATGAGGCCCATTTCCGCTGAGGCGTCTCGAGGCTGATCACACCTCCCCTCTGGAACTTCGAAAGGGTCCTTCACACCCTTGGTGCAAATCATGAAGTTCCCCGACATACCCGTCTCCACTCGAGAGGAATCACGAGGGTCCCGCCCACATCCAGAGGAGCCCCGTTTCCGCCTCGTAGCTCGAGATGAGGGATCCTTTCCCTGCTTCGTCGGGAAAGAGTTCCCGGCGTTCCCGTCGCATCTCAAGAGGAGGCCCTCTCAACAGGAACGGCGAGAGGAACTCCAGGGTCGTGCCACCATTCCAAGAGTCCCCCAGATGTCTCAGTCCATTCCAGAGGAACCTCTTTTCCCTTCACCGGCTCGTCTTTCACGCCGAGGATCGACTCACACCAAGGTGGCACGTGGCACAGCCCTGTGGGAAAGCCTCGTGGGAAAGCCTCAAGGGACAGCCTCGAGGGAAAGCCACAGATCCCTTGATCCACGTGACAGGAAGCGTGACACTACTGCTGCAGCTCGGGAGGAAAGCGCACGTGCATGCCCCCACACGAGACGAGGCCTGACTCCCCTGGGGAGACTCAGAAGCACCCCAAGATCCATGGCAACACTGGAGAGGAATCCTCAGGTTCCGGCTCCGACTCCACACAAGGACTGAGGCCCCAGCATGGACGGGAGAGGAATCCCGAGAGGTCCCCTAGCAACTCGCATGGGGACTGGCCTTTCCTGAGGCCACCAGAGCGGGTCCCTGAGGTCCCGGTCGTAACTCGAGAAGACCTGCCGCAACTCGAGAAAATCCAGGAGGTTCTCCCCTCCAGGCGAGATGAGGCCCATTTCCGCTGAGGCGTCTCGAGGCTGATCACACCTCACCTCTGGATCTTCGAAAGGCTCCTTCACACCCTTGGTGCAAATCAAGAAGTTCCCCGACATACCCGTCTCCACTCGAGAGGAATCACGAGGGTCCCGCCCACATCCAGAGGAGCCCCGATTCCGCCTCGTAGCTCGAGATGAGGGATCCTTTCCCTGCTTCGTCGGGAAAGAGTTCCCGGCGTTCCCGTCGCATCTCAAGAGGAGGCCCTCTCAACAGGAATGGCGAGAGGAACTCCTGGGTCGTGCCACCATTCCAAGAGTCCCCCAGATGTCTCAGTCCATTCCAGAGGAACCTCTTTTCCCTTCACCGGCTCGTCTTTCACGCCGAGGATCGACTCACCCCAAGGTGGCACGTGGCACAGCCCTGTGGGAAAGCCTCGTGGGAAAGCCTCGAGGGACAGCCTCGAGGGAAAGCCACAGATCCCTTGATCCACGTGACAGGAAGCGAGACACTACTGCTCCAGCTCGGGAGGAAAGCGCACGTGCATGCCCCCACTCGAGACGAGGCCTGACTCCCCTGGGGAGACTCAGAAGCACCCCAAGATCCATGGCAACACTGGAGAGGAATCCTCAGGTTCCGGCTCCGACTCCACACAAGGACTGAGGCCCCGGCATGGACGGGAGAGGAACCCCGAGAGGTCCCCTAGAAACTCGCATGGGGACTGGCCTTTCCTGAGGCCACCAGAGCGGGTCCCTGAGGTCCCGGTCGTAACTCGAGAAGACCTGCCGCAACTCGAGAAAATCCAGGAGGTTCTCCCCTCCAGGCGAGATGAGGCCCATTTCCGCTGAGGCATCTCGAGGCTGATCACACCTCACCTCTGGAACTTCGAAAGGCTCCTTCACACCCTTGGTGCCAATCAAGAAGTTCCCCGACATAGCCGTCTCCACTCGAGAGGAATCAAGAGGGTCCCGCCCACATCCAGAGGAGCCCCGTTTCCGCCTCGTAGCTCGAGATGAGGGATCCTTTCCCTGCTTCGTCGGGAAAGAGTTCGCGGCCTTCCCGTCGCATCTCAAGAGGAGGCCCTCTCAACAGGAACGGCGAGAGGAACTCCAGGGTCGTGCCACCATTCCAAGAGTCCCCCAGATGTCTCAGTCCATTCCAGAGGAACCTCTTTTCCCCTCACCGGCTCGTCTTTCACGCCGAGGATCGACTCACACCAAGGTGGCACGTGGCACAGCCCTGTGGGAAAGCCTCGTGGGAAAGCCTCGAGGGACAGCCTCGAGGGAAAGCCACAGATCCCTTGATCCACGTGACAGGAAGCGTGACACTACTGCTGCAGCTCGGGAGGAAAGCGCACGTGCATGCCCCCACTCGAGACGAGGCCTGACTCCCCTGGGGAGACTCAGAAGCACCCCAAGATCCATGGCAACACTGGAGAGGAATCCTCAGGTTCCGGCCCCGACTCCACACAAGGACTGAGGCCCCGGCATGGACGGCAGAGGAATCCCGAGAGGTCCCCCAGCAACTCGCATGGGGACTGGCCTTTCCTGAGGCCACCAGGGCCGGTAACTGAGGTCCCCGTCGTAACTCGAGAAGACCTGCCGCAACTGGAGAAAATCCAGGAGGTTCTCCCCTCCAGGCGAGATGAGGCCCATTTCCGCTGAGGCGTCTCGAGGCTGATCACACCTCCCCTCTGGAACTTCGAAAGGGTCCTTCACACCCTTGGTGCAAATCATGAAGTTCCCCGACATACCCGTCTCCACTCGAGAGGAATCACGAGGGTCCCGCCCACATCCAGAGGAGCCCCGTTTCCGCCTCGTAGCTCGAGATGAGGGATCCTTTCCCTGCTTCGTCGGGAAAGAGTTCCCGGCGTTCCCGTCGCATCTCAAGAGGAGGCCCTCTCAACAGGAACGGCGAGAGGAACTCCAGGGTCGTGCCACCATTCCAAGAGTCCCCCAGATGTCTCAGTCCATTCCAGAGGAACCTCTTTTCCCTTCACCGGCTCGTCTTTCACGCCGAGGATCGACTCACACCAAGGTGGCACGTGGCACAGCCCTGTGGGAAAGCCTCGTGGGAAAGCCTCGAGGGACAGCCTCGAGGGAAAGCCACAGATCCCTTGATCCACGTGACAGGAAGCGAGACACTACTGCTCCAGCTCGGGAGGAAAGCGCACGTGCATGCCCCCACTCGAGACGAGGCCTGACTCCCCTGGGGAGACTCAGAAGCACCCCAAGATCCATGGCAACACTGGAGAGGAATCCTCAGGTTCCGGCTCCGACTCCACACAAGGACTGAGGCCCCGGCATGGACGGGAGAGGAACCCCGAGAGGTCCCCTAGCAACTCGCATGGGGACTGGCCTTTCCTGAGGCCACCAGAGCGGGTCCCTGAGGTCCCGGTCGTAACTCGAGAAGACCTGCCGCAACTCGAGAAAATCCAGGAGGTTCTCCCCTCCAGGCGAGATGAGGCCCATTTCCGCTGAGGCATCTCGAGGCTGATCACACCTCACCTCTGGAACTTCGAAAGGCTCCTTCACACCCTTGGTGCCAATCAAGAAGTTCCCCGACATAGCCGTCTCCACTCGAGAGGAATCAAGAGGGTCCCGCCCACATCCAGAGGAGCCCCGTTTCCGCCTCGTAGCTCGAGATGAGGGATCCTTTCCCTGCTTCGTCGGGAAAGAGTTCGCGGCCTTCCCGTCGCATCTCAAGAGGAGGCCCTCTCAACAGGAACGGCGAGAGGAACTCCAGGGTCGTGCCACCATTCCAAGAGTCCCCCAGATGTCTCAGTCCATTCCAGAGGAACCTCTTTTCCCCTCACCGGCTCGTCTTTCACGCCGAGGATCGACTCACACCAAGGTGGCACGTGGCACAGCCCTGTGGGAAAGCCTCGTGGGAAAGCCTCGAGGGACAGCCTCGAGGGAAAGCCACAGATCCCTTGATCCACGTGACAGGAAGCGTGACACTACTGCTGCAGCTCGGGAGGAAAGCGCACGTGCATGCCCCCACTCGAGACGAGGCCTGACTCCCCTGGGGAGACTCAGAAGCACCCCAAGATCCATGGCAACACTGGAGAGGAATCCTCAGGTTCCGGCCCCGACTCCACACAAGGACTGAGGCCCCGGCATGGACGGCAGAGGAATCCCGAGAGGTCCCCCAGCAACTCGCATGGGGACTGGCCTTTCCTGAGGCCACCAGGGCCGGTAACTGAGGTCCCCGTCGTAACTCGAGAAGACCTGCCGCAACTGGAGAAAATCCAGGAGGTTCTCCCCTCCAGGCGAGATGAGGCCCATTTCCGCTGAGGCGTCTCGAGGCTGATCACACCTCCCCTCTGGAACTTCGAAAGGGTCCTTCACACCCTTGGTGCAAATCATGAAGTTCCCCGACATACCCGTCTCCACTCGAGAGGAATCACGAGGGTCCCGCCCACATCCAGAGGAGCCCCGTTTCCGCCTCGTAGCTCGAGATGAGGGATCCTTTCCCTGCTTCGTCGGGAAAGAGTTCCCGGCGTTCCCGTCGCATCTCAAGAGGAGGCCCTCTCAACAGGAACGGCGAGAGGAACTCCAGGGTCGTGCCACCATTCCAAGAGTCCCCCAGATGTCTCAGTCCATTCCAGAGGAACCTCTTTTCCCTTCACCGGCTCGTCTTTCACGCCGAGGATCGACTCACACCAAGGTGGCACGTGGCACAGCCCTGTGGGAAAGCCTCGTGGGAAAGCCTCAAGGGACAGCCTCGAGGGAAAGCCACAGATCCCTTGATCCACGTGACAGGAAGCGTGACACTACTGCTGCAGCTCGGGAGGAAAGCGCACGTGCATGCCCCCACACGAGACGAGGCCTGACTCCCCTGGGGAGACTCAGAAGCACCCCAAGATCCATGGCAACACTGGAGAGGAATCCTCAGGTTCCGGCTCCGACTCCACACAAGGACTGAGGCCCCAGCATGGACGGGAGAGGAATCCCGAGAGGTCCCCTAGCAACTCGCATGGGGACTGGCCTTTCCTGAGGCCACCAGAGCGGGTCCCTGAGGTCCCGGTCGTAACTCGAGAAGACCTGCCGCAACTCGAGAAAATCCAGGAGGTTCTCCCCTCCAGGCGAGATGAGGCCCATTTCCGCTGAGGCGTCTCGAGGCTGATCACACCTCACCTCTGGATCTTCGAAAGGCTCCTTCACACCCTTGGTGCAAATCAAGAAGTTCCCCGACATACCCGTCTCCACTCGAGAGGAATCACGAGGGTCCCGCCCACATCCAGAGGAGCCCCGTTTCCGCCTCGTAGCTCGAGATGAGGGATCCTTTCCCTGCTTCGTCGGGAAAGAGTTCCCGGCCTTCCCGTCGCATCTCAAGAGGAGGCCCTCTCAACAGGAACGGCGAGAGGAACTCCAGGGTCGTGCCACCATTCCAAGAGTCCCCCAGATGTCTCAGTCCATTCCAGAGGAACCTCTTTTCCCCTCACCGGCTCGTCTTTCACGCCGAGGATCGACTCACACCAAGGTGGCACGTGGCACAGCCCTGTGGGAAAGCCTCGTGGGAAAGCCTCGAGGGACAGCCTCGAGGGAAAGCCACAGATCCCTTGATCCACGTGACAGGAAGCGTGACACTACTGCTGCAGCTCGGGAGGAAAGCGCACGTGCATGCCCCCACTCGAGACGAGGCCTGACTCCCCTGGGGAGACTCAGAAGCACCCCAAGATCCATGGCAACACTGGAGAGGAATCCTCAGGTTCCGGCCCCGACTCCACACAAGGACTGAGGCCCCGTCATGGACGGCAGAGGAATCCCGAGAGGTCCCCCAGCAACTCCCATGGGGACTGGCCTTTCCTGAGGCCACCAGGGCCGGTAACTGAGGTCCCCGTCGTAACTCGAGAAGACCTGCCGCAACTCGAGAAAATCCAGGATGTTCTCCCCTCCAGGCGAGATGAGGCCCATTTCCGCTGAGGCGTCTCGAGGCTGATCACACCTCCCCTCTGGAACTTCGAAAGGCTCCTTCACACCCTTGGTGCAAATCATGAAGTTCCCCGACATACCCGTCTCCACTCGAGAGGAATCACGAGGGTCCCGCCCACATCCAGAGGAGCCCCGATTCCGCCTCGTAGCTCGAGATGAGGGATCCTTTCCCTGCTTCGTCGGGAAAGAGTTCCCGGCGTTCCCGTCGCATCTCAAGAGGAGGCCCTCTCAACAGGAATGGCGAGAGGAACTCCTGGGTCGTGCCACCATTCCAAGAGTCCCCCAGATGTCTCAGTCCATTCCAGAGGAACCTCTTTTCCCTTCACCGGCTCGTCTTTCACGCCGAGGATCGACTCACCCCAAGGTGGCACGTGGCACAGCCCTGTGGGAAAGCCTCGTGGGAAAGCCTCGAGGGACAGCCTCGAGGGAAAGCCACAGATCCCTTGATCCACGTGACAGGAAGCGAGACACTACTGCTCCAGCTCGGGAGGAAAGCGCACGTGCATGCCCCCACTCGAGACGAGGCCTGACTCCCCTGGGGAGACTCAGAAGCACCCCAAGATCCATGGCAACACTGGAGAGGAATCCTCAGGTTCCGGCTCCGACTCCACACAAGGACTGAGGCCCCGGCATGGACGGGAGAGGAACCCCGAGAGGTCCCCTAGAAACTCGCATGGGGACTGGCCTTTCCTGAGGCCACCAGAGCGGGTCCCTGAGGTCCCGGTCGTAACTCGAGAAGACCTGCCGCAACTCGAGAAAATCCAGGAGGTTCTCCCCTCCAGGCGAGATGAGGCCCATTTCCGCTGAGGCATCTCGAGGCTGATCACACCTCACCTCTGGAACTTCGAAAGGCTCCTTCACACCCTTGGTGCCAATCAAGAAGTTCCCCGACATAGCCGTCTCCACTCGAGAGGAATCAAGAGGGTCCCGCCCACATCCAGAGGAGCCCCGTTTCCGCCTCGTAGCTCGAGATGAGGGATCCTTTCCCTGCTTCGTCGGGAAAGAGTTCGCGGCCTTCCCGTCGCATCTCAAGAGGAGGCCCTCTCAACAGGAACGGCGAGAGGAACTCCAGGGTCGTGCCACCATTCCAAGAGTCCCCCAGATGTCTCAGTCCATTCCAGAGGAACCTCTTTTCCCCTCACCGGCTCGTCTTTCACGCCGAGGATCGACTCACACCAAGGTGGCACGTGGCACAGCCCTGTGGGAAAGCCTCGTGGGAAAGCCTCGAGGGACAGCCTCGAGGGAAAGCCACAGATCCCTTGATCCACGTGACAGGAAGCGTGACACTACTGCTGCAGCTCGGGAGGAAAGCGCACGTGCATGCCCCCACTCGAGACGAGGCCTGACTCCCCTGGGGAGACTCAGAAGCACCCCAAGAACCATGGCAACACTGGAGAGGAATCCTCAGGTTCCGGCCCCGACTCCACACAAGGACTGAGGCCCCGGTATGGACGGGAGAGGAATCCCGAGAGGTCCCCTAGCAACTCGCATGGGGACTGGCCTTTCCTGAGGCCACCAGAGCGGGTCCCTGTGGTCCCCGTCGTAACTCCAGAAGACCTGCCGCAACTCGAGAAAATCCAGGAGGTTCTCCCCTCCAGGCGAGATGAGGCCCATTTCCGCTGAGGCGTCTCGAGGCTGATCACACCTCACCTCTGGAACTTCGAAAGGCTCCTTCACACCCTTGGTGCAAATCAAGAAGTTCCCCGACATAGCCGTCTCCACTCGAGAGGAATCACGTGGGTCCCGCCCACATGCAGAGGAGCCCCGTTTCCGCCTCGTCGCTCGAGATGAGGGATCCTTTCCCTGCTTCGTCGGGAAAGAGTTCCCGGCCTTCCCGTCGCATCTCAAGAGGAGGCCCTCTCTACAGGAACGGCGAGAGGAACTCCAGGGTCGTGCCACCATTCCAAGAGTCCCCCAGATGTCTCAGTCCATTCCAGAGGAACCTCTTTTCCCTTCACCGGCTCGTCTTTCACACCGAGGATCGACTCACACCAAGGTGGCACGTGGCACAGCCCTGTGGGAAAGCCTCGTGGGAAAGCCTCGAGGGACAGCCTCGAGGGAAAGCCACAGAACCCTTGATCCACGTGACAGGAAGCGTGACACTACTGCTGCAGCTCGGGAGGAATGCGCACGTGCATGCCCCCACTCGAGACGAGGCCTGACTCCCCTGGGGAGACTCAGAAGCACCCCAAGATCCATGGCAACACTGGAGAGGAATCCTCAGGTTCCGGCTCCGACTCCACACAATGACTGAGGCCCCGGCATGGACGGGAGAGGAATCCCGAGAGGTCCCCTAGCAACTCGCATGGGGACTGGCCTTTCCTGAGGCCACCAGAGCGGGTCCCTGTGGTCCCCGTCGTAACTCGAGAAGACCTACCGCAACTGGAGAAAATCCAGGAGGTTCTCCGTTCCAGGCGAGATGAGGCCCATTTCCGCTGAGGCGTCTCGAGGCTGATCACACCTCCCCTCTGGAACTTCGAAAGGGTCCTTCACACCCTTGGTGCAAATCATGAAGTTCCCCGACATACCCGTCTCCACTCGAGAGGAATCACGAGGGTCCCGCCCACATCCAGAGGAGCCCCGTTTCCACCTCGTAGCTCGAGATGAGGGATCCTTTCCCTGCTTCGTTGGGAAAGAGTTCCCGGCGTTCCCGTCGCATCTCAAGAGGAGGCCCTCTCAACAGGAACGGCGAGAGGAACTCCAGGGTCGTGCCACCATTCCAAGAGTCCCCCAGATGTCTCAGTCCATTCCAGAGGAACCTCTTTTCCCTTCACCGGCTCGTCTTTCACGCCGAGGATCGACTCACACCAAGGTGGCACGTGGCACAGCCCTGTGGGAAAGCCTCGTGGGAAAGCCTCAAGTGACAGCCTCGAGGGAAAGCCACAGATCCCTTGATCCACGTGACAGGAAGCGTGACACTACTGCTGCAGCTCGGGAGGAAAGCGCACGTGCATGCCCCCACACGAGACGAGGCCTGACTCCCCTGGGGAGACTCAGAAGCACCCCAAGATCCATGGCAACACTGGAGAGGAATCCTTAGGTTCCGGCCCCGACTCCACACAAGGACTGAGGCCCCGGCATGGACGGGAGAGGAATCCCGAGAGGTCCCCTAGCAACTCGCATGGGGACTGGCCTTTCCTGAGGCCACCAGAGCGGGTCCCTGAGGTCCCCGTCGTAACTCGAGAAGACCTGCCGCAACTCGAGAAAATCCAGGAGGTTCTCCCCTCCAGGCGAGATGAGGCCCATTTCCGCTGAGGCGTCTCGAGGCTGATCACACCTCCCCTCTGGAACTTCGAAAGGGTCCTTCACACCCTTGGTGCAAATCATGAAGTTCCCCGACCTAGCCGTCTCCACTCGAGAGGAATCACGAGGGTCCCGCCCACATCCAGAGGAGCCCCGTTTCCGCCTCGTAGCTCGAAATGAGGGATCCTTTCCCTGCTTCGTCGGGAAAGAGTTCCCGGCCTTCCCGTCGCATCTCAAGAGGAGGCCCTCTCAACAGGAACGGCGAGAGGAACTCCAGGGTCGTGCCACCTTTCCAAGAGTCCCCCAGATGTCTCAGTCCATTCCAGAGGAACCTCTTTTCCCTTCACCGGCTCGTCTTTCACGCCGAGGATCGACTCACACCAAGGTGGCACGTGGCACAGCCCTGTGGGAAAGCCTCGTGGGAAAGCCTCGAGGGACAGCCTCGAGGGAAAGCCACAGATCCCTTGATCCACGTGACAGGAAGCGAGACACTACTGCTCCAGCTCGGGAGGAAAGCGCACGTGCATGCCCCCACTCGAGACGAGGCCTGACTCCCCTGGGGAGACTCAGAAGCACCCCAAGATCCATGGCAACACTGGAGAGGAATCCTCAGGTTCCGGCTCCGACTCCACACAAGGACTGAGGCCCCGGCATGGACGGGAGAGGAACCCCGAGAGGTCCCCTAGAAACTCGCATGGGGACTGGCCTTTCCTGAGGCCACCAGAGCGGGTCCCTGAGGTCCCGGTCGTAACTCGAGAAGACCTGCCGCAACTCGAGAAAATCCAGGAGGTTCTCCCCTCCAGGCGAGATGAGGCCCATTTCCGCTGAGGCATCTCGAGGCTGATCACACCTCACCTCTGGAACTTCGAAAGGCTCCTTCACACCCTTGGTGCCAATCAAGAAGTTCCCCGACATAGCCGTCTCCACTCGAGAGGAATCAAGAGGGTCCCGCCCACATCCAGAGGAGCCCCGTTTCCGCCTCGTAGCTCGAGATGAGGGATCCTTTCCCTGCTTCGTCGGGAAAGAGTTCGCGGCCTTCCCGTCGCATCTCAAGAGGAGGCCCTCTCAACAGGAACGGCGAGAGGAACTCCAGGGTCGTGCCACCATTCCAAGAGTCCCCCAGATGTCTCAGTCCATTCCAGAGGAACCTCTTTTCCCCTCACCGGCTCGTCTTTCACGCCGAGGATCGACTCACACCAAGGTGGCACGTGGCACAGCCCTGTGGGAAAGCCTCGTGGGAAAGCCTCGAGGGACAGCCTCGAGGGAAAGCCACAGATCCCTTGATCCACGTGACAGGAAGCGTGACACTACTGCTGCAGCTCGGGAGGAAAGCGCACGTGCATGCCCCCACTCGAGACGAGGCCTGACTCCCCTGGGGAGACTCAGAAGCACCCCAAGAACCATGGCAACACTGGAGAGGAATCCTCAGGTTCCGGCCCCGACTCCACACAAGGACTGAGGCCCCGGTATGGACGGGAGAGGAATCCCGAGAGGTCCCCTAGCAACTCGCATGGGGACTGGCCTTTCCTGAGGCCACCAGAGCGGGTCCCTGTGGTCCCCGTCGTAACTCCAGAAGACCTGCCGCAACTCGAGAAAATCCAGGAGGTTCTCCCCTCCAGGCGAGATGAGGCCCATTTCCGCTGAGGCGTCTCGAGGCTGATCACACCTCACCTCTGGAACTTCGAAAGGCTCCTTCACACCCTTGGTGCAAATCAAGAAGTTCCCCGACATAGCCGTCTCCACTCGAGAGGAATCACGTGGGTCCCGCCCACATGCAGAGGAGCCCCGTTTCCGCCTCGTCGCTCGAGATGAGGGATCCTTTCCCTGCTTCGTCGGGAAAGAGTTCCCGGCCTTCCCGTCGCATCTCAAGAGGAGGCCCTCTCAACAGGAACGGCGAGAGGAACTCCAGGGTCGTGCCACCTTTCCAAGAGTCCCCCAGATGTCTCAGTCCATTCCAGAGGAACCTCTTTTCCCTTCACCGGCTCGTCTTTCACGCCGAGGATCGACTCACACCAAGGTGGCACGTGGCACAGCCCTGTGGGAAAGCCTCGTGGGAAAGCCTCAAGTGACAGCCTCGAGGGAAAGCCACAGATCCCTTGATCCACGTGACAGGAAGCGTGACACTACTGCTGCAGCTCGGGAGGAAAGCGCACGTGCATGCCCCCACACGAGACGAGGCCTGACTCCCCTGGGGAGACTCAGAAGCACCCCAAGATCCATGGCAACACTGGAGAGGAATCCTTAGGTTCCGGCCCCGACTCCACACAAGGACTGAGGCCCCGGCATGGACGGGAGAGGAATCCCGAGAGGTCCCCTAGCAACTCGCATGGGGACTGGCCTTTCCTGAGGCCACCAGAGCGGGTCCCTGAGGTCCCCGTCGTAACTCGAGAAGACCTGCCGCAACTCGAGAAAATCCAGGAGGTTCTACCCTCCATGCGAGATGAGGCCCATTTCCGCTGAGGCGTCTCGAGGCTGATCACACCTCACCTCTGGAACTTCGAAAGGGTCCTTCACACCCTTGGTGCAAATCATGAAGTTCCCCGACCTAGCCGTCTCCACTCGAGAGGAATCACGAGGGTCCCGCCCACATCCAGAGGAGCCCCGTTTCCGCCTCGTAGCTCGAGATGAGGGATCCTTTCCCTGCTTCGTCGGGAAAGAGTTCCCGGCCTTCCCGTCGCATCTCAAGAGGAGGCCCTCTCAACAGGAACGGCGAGAGGAACTCCAGGGTCGTGCCACCATTCCAAGAGTCCCCCAGATGTCTCAGTCCATTCCAGAGGAACCTCTTTTCCCTTCACCGGCTCGTCTTTCACGCCGAGGATCGACTCACACCAAGGTGGCACGTGGCACAGCCCTGTGGGAAAGCCTCGTGGGAAAGCCTCGAGGGACAGCCTCGAGGGAAAGCCACAGATCCCTTGATCCACGTGACAGGAAGCGTGATACTACTGCTGCAGCTCGGGAGGAAAGCGCACGTGCATGCCCCCACTCGAGACGAGGCCTGACTCCCCTGGGGAGACTCAGAAGCACCCCAAGATCCATGGCAACACTGGAGAGGAATCCTCAGGTTCCGGCCCCGACTCCACACAAGGACTGAGGCCCCGTCATGGACGGCAGAGGAATCCCGAGAGGTCCCCCAGCAACTCGCATGGGGACTGGCCTTTCCTGAGGCCACCAGGGCCGGTAACTGAGGTCCCCGTCGTAACTCGAGAAGACCTGCCGCAACTCGAGAAAATCCAGGATGTTCTCCCCTCCAGGCGAGATGAGGCCCATTTCCGCTGAGGCGTCTCGAGGCTGATCACACCTCCCCTCTGGAACTTCGAAAGGCTCCTTCACACCCTTGGTGCAAATCATGAAGTTCCCCGACATACCCGTCTCCACTCGAGAGGAATCACGAGGGTCCCGCCCACATCCAGAGGAGCCCCGATTCCGCCTCGTAGCTCGAGATGAGGGATCCTTTCCCTGCTTCGTCGGGAAAGAGTTCCCGGCGTTCCCGTCGCATCTCAAGAGGAGGCCCTCTCAACAGGAATGGCGAGAGGAACTCCTGGGTCGTGCCACCATTCCAAGAGTCCCCCAGATGTCTCAGTCCATTCCAGAGGAACCTCTTTTCCCTTCACCGGCTCGTCTTTCACGCCGAGGATCGACTCACCCCAAGGTGGCACGTGGCACAGCCCTGTGGGAAAGCCTCGTGGGAAAGCCTCGAGGGACAGCCTCGAGGGAAAGCCACAGATCCCTTGATCCACGTGACAGGAAGCGAGACACTACTGCTCCAGCTCGGGAGGAAAGCGCACGTGCATGCCCCCACTCGAGACGAGGCCTGACTCCCCTGGGGAGACTCAGAAGCACCCCAAGATCCATGGCAACACTGGAGAGGAATCCTCAGGTTCCGGCTCCGACTCCACACAAGGACTGAGGCCCCGGCATGGACGGGAGAGGAACCCCGAGAGGTCCCCTAGAAACTCGCATGGGGACTGGCCTTTCCTGAGGCCACCAGAGCGGGTCCCTGAGGTCCCGGTCGTAACTCGAGAAGACCTGCCGCAACTCGAGAAAATCCAGGAGGTTCTCCCCTCCAGGCGAGATGAGGCCCATTTCCGCTGAGGCATCTCGAGGCTGATCACACCTCACCTCTGGAACTTCGAAAGGCTCCTTCACACCCTTGGTGCCAATCAAGAAGTTCCCCGACATAGCCGTCTCCACTCGAGAGGAATCAAGAGGGTCCCGCCCACATCCAGAGGAGCCCCGTTTCCGCCTCGTAGCTCGAGATGAGGGATCCTTTCCCTGCTTCGTCGGGAAAGAGTTCGCGGCCTTCCCGTCGCATCTCAAGAGGAGGCCCTCTCAACAGGAACGGCGAGAGGAACTCCAGGGTCGTGCCACCATTCCAAGAGTCCCCCAGATGTCTCAGTCCATTCCAGAGGAACCTCTTTTCCCCTCACCGGCTCGTCTTTCACGCCGAGGATCGACTCACACCAAGGTGGCACGTGGCACAGCCCTGTGGGAAAGCCTCGTGGGAAAGCCTCGAGGGACAGCCTCGAGGGAAAGCCACAGATCCCTTGATCCACGTGACAGGAAGCGTGACACTACTGCTGCAGCTCGGGAGGAAAGCGCACGTGCATCCCCCCACTCGAGACGAGGCCTGACTCCCCTGGGGAGACTCAGAAGCACCCCAAGAACCATGGCAACACTGGAGAGGAATCCTCAGGTTCCGGCCCCGACTCCACACAAGGACTGAGGCCCCGGTATGGACGGGAGAGGAATCCCGAGAGGTCCCCTAGCAACTCGCATGGGGACTGGCCTTTCCTGAGGCCACCAGAGCGGGTCCCTGTGGTCCCCGTCATAACTCCAGAAGACCTGCCGCAACTCGAGAAAATCCAGGAGGTTCTCCCCTCCAGGCGAGATGAGGCCCATTTCCGCTGAGGCGTCTCGAGGCTGATCACACCTCACCTCTGGAACTTCGAAAGGCTCCTTCACACCCTTGGTGCAAATCAAGAAGTTCCCCGACATAGCCGTCTCCACTCGAGAGGAATCACGTGGGTCCCGCCCACATGCAGAGGAGCCCCGTTTCCGCCTCGTCGCTCGAGATGAGGGATCCTTTCCCTGCTTCGTCGGGAAAGAGTTCCCGGCCTTCCCGTCGCATCTCAAGAGGAGGCCCTCTCAACAGGAACGGCGAGAGGAACTCCAGGGTCGTGCCACCATTCCAAGAGTCCCCCAGATGTCTCAGTCCATTCCAGAGGAACCTCTTTTCCCTTCACCGGCTCGTCTTTCACGCCGAGGATCGACTCACACCAAGGTGGCACGTGGCACAGCCCTGTGGGAAAGCCTCGTGGGAAAGCCTCGAGGGACAGCCTCGAGGGAAAGCCACAGAACCCTTGATCCACGTGACAGGAAGCGTGACACTACTGCTGCAGCTCGGGAGGAATGCGCACGTGCATGCCCCCACTCGAGACGAGGCCTGACTCCCCTGGGGAGACTCAGAAGCACCCCAAGATCCATGGCAACACTGGAGAGGAATCCTCAGGTTCCGGCTCCGACTCCACACAATGACTGAGGCCCCGGCATGGACGGGAGAGGAATCCCGAGAGGTCCCCTAGCAACTCGCATGGGGACTGGCCTTTCCTGAGGCCACCAGAGCGGGTCCCTGTGGTCCCCGTCGTAACTCGAGAAGACCTACCGCAACTGGAGAAAATCCAGGAGGTTCTCCCTTCCAGGCGAGATGAGGCCCATTTCCGCTGAGGCGTCTCGAGGCTGATCACACCTCCCCTCTGGAACTTCGAAAGGGTCCTTCACACCCTTGGTGCAAATCATGAAGTTCCCCGACATACCCGTCTCCACTCGAGAGGAATCACGAGGGTCCCGCAAACATCCAGAGGAGCCCCGTTTCCACCTCGTAGCTCGAGATGAGGGATCCTTTCCCTGCTTCGTCGGGAAAGAGTTCCCGGCGTTCCCGTCGCATCTCAAGAGGAGGCCCTCTCAACAGGAACGGCGAGAGGAACTCCAGGGTCGTGCCACCATTCCAAGAGTCCCCCAGATGTCTCAGTCCATTCCAGAGGAACCTCTTTTCCCTTCACCGGCTCGTCTTTCACGCCGAGGATCGACTCACACCAAGGTGGCACGTGGCACAGCCCTGTGGGAAAGCCTCGTGGGAAAGCCTCAAGTGACAGCCTCGAGGGAAAGCCACAGATCCCTTGATCCACGTGACAGGAAGCGTGACACTACTGCTGCAGCTCGGGAGGAAAGCGCACGTGCATGCCCCCACACGAGACGAGGCCTGACTCCCCTGGGGAGACTCAGAAGCACCCCAAGATCCATGGCAACACTGGAGAGGAATCCTTAGGTTCCGGCCCCGACTCCACACAAGGACTGAGGCCCCGGCATGGACGGGAGAGGAATCCCGAGAGGTCCCCTAGCAACTCGCATGGGGACTGGCCTTTCCTGAGGCCACCAGAGCGGGTCCCTGAGGTCCCCGTCGTAACTCGAGAAGACCTGCCGCAACTCGAGAAAATCCAGGAGGTTCTACCCTCCAGGCGAGATGAGGCCCATTTCCGCTGAGGCGTCTCGAGGCTGATCACACCTCACCTCTGGAACTTCGAAAGGGTCCTTCACACCCTTGGTGCAAATCATGAAGTTCCCCGACCTAGCCGTCTCCACTCGAGAGGAATCACGAGGGTCCCGCCCACATCCAGAGGAACCCCGTTTCCGCCTCGTAGCTCGAGATGAGGGATCCTTTCCCTGCTTCGTCGGGAAAGAGTTCCCGGCCTTCCCGTCGCATCTCAAGAGGAGGCCCTCTCAACAGGAACGGCGAGAGGAACTCCAGGGTCGTGCCACCATTCCAAGAGTCCCCCAGATGTCTCAGTCCATTCCAGAGGAACCTCTTTTCCCTTCACCGGCTCGTCTTTCACGCCGAGGATCGACTCACACCAAGGTGGCACGTGGCACAGCCCTGTGGGAAAGCCTCGTGGGAAAGCCTCGAGGGACAGCCTCGAGGGAAAGCCACAGATCCCTTGATCCACGTGACAGGAAGCGAGACACTACTGCTCCAGCTCGGGAGGAAAGCGCACGTGCATGCCCCCACTCGAGACGAGGCCTGACTCCCCTGGGGAGACTCAGAAGCACCCCAAGATCCATGGCAACACTAGAGAGGAATCCTCAGGTTCCGGCTCCGACTCCACACAAGGACTGAGGCCCCGGCATGGACGGGAGAGGAACCCCGAGAGGTCCCCTAGCAACTCGCATGGGGACTGGCCTTTCCTGAGGCCACCAGAGCGGGTCCCTGAGGTCCCGGTCGTAACTCGAGAAGACCTGCCGCAACTCGAGAAAATCCAGGAGGTTCTCCCCTCCAGGCGAGATGAGGCCCATTTCCGCTGAGGCATCTCGAGGCTGATCACACCTCACCTCTGGAACTTCGAAAGGCTCCTTCACACCCTTGGTGCCAATCAAGAAGTTCCCCGACATAGCCGTCTCCACTCGAGAGGAATCAAGAGGGTCCCGCCCACATCCAGAGGAGCCCCGTTTCCGCCTCGTAGCTCGAGATGAGGGATCCTTTCCCTGCTTCGTCGGGAAAGAGTTCGCGGCCTTCCCGTCGCATCTCAAGAGGAGGCCCTCTCAACAGGAACGGCGAGAGGAACTCCAGGGTCGTGCCACCATTCCAAGAGTCCCCCAGATGTCTCAGTCCATTCCAGAGGAACCTCTTTTCCCTTCACCGGCTCGTCTTTCACGCCGAGGATCGACTCACACCAAGGTGGCACGTGGCACAGCCCTGTGGGAAAGCCTCGTGGGAAAGCCTCGAGGGACAGCCTCGAGGGAAAGCCACAGATCCCTTGATCCACGTGACAGGAAGCGTGAAACTACTGCTGCAGCTCGGGAGGAAAGCGCACGTGCATGCCCCCACTCGAGACGAGGCCTGACTCCCCTGGGTTGACTCAGAAGCACCCCAAGAACCATGGCAACACTGGAGAGGAATCCTCAGGTTCCGGCCCCGACTCCACACAAGGACTGAGGCCCCGGTATGGACGGGAGAGGAATCCCGAGAGGTCCCCTAGCAACTCGCATGGGGACTGGCCTTTCCTGAGGCCACCAGAGCGGGTCCCTGTGGTCCCCGTCGTAACTCCAGAAGACCTGCCGCAACTCGAGAAAATCCAGGAGGTTCTCCCCTCCAGGCGAGATGAGGCCCATTTCCGCTGAGGCGTCTCGAGGCTGATCACACCTCACCTCTGGAACTTCGAAAGGCTCCTTCACACCCTTGGTGCAAATCAAGAAGTTCCCCGACATAGCCGTCTCCACTCGAGAGGAATCACGTGGGTCCCGCCCACATGCAGAGGAGCCCCGTTTCCGCCTCGTAGCTCGAGATGAGGGATCCTTTCCCTGCTTCGTCGGGAAAGAGTTCCTGGCCTTCCCGTCGCATCTCAAGAGGAGGCCCTCTCAACAGGAACGGCGAGAGGAACTCCAGGGTCGTGCCACCATTCCAAGAGTCCCCCAGATGTCTCAGTCCATTCCAGAGGAACCTCTTTTCCCTTCACCGGCTCGTCTTTCACGCCGAGGATCGACTCACACCAAGGTGGCACGTGGCACAGCCCTGTGGGAAAGCCTCGTGGGAAAGCCTCGAGGGACAGCCTCGAGGGAAAGCCACAGATCCCTTGATCCACGTGACAGGAAGCGTGATACTACTGCTGCAGCTCGGGAGGAAAGCGCACGTGCATGCCCCCACTCGAGACGAGGCCTGACTCCCCTGGGGAGACTCAGAAGCACCCCAAGATCCATGGCAACACTGGAGAGGAATCCTCAGGTTCCGGCTCCGACTCCACACAAGGACTGAGGCCCCAGATGGACGGGAGAGGAATCCCGAGAGGTCCCCTAGCAACTCGCATGGGGACTGGCCTTTCCTGAGGCCACCAGAGCGGTTCCCTGAGGTCCCGGTCGTAACTCGAGAAGACCTGCCGCAACTCGAGAAAATCCAGGAGGTTCTCCCCTCCAGGCGAGATGAGGCCCATTTCCGCTGAGGCGTCTCGAGGCTGATCACACCTCCCCTCTGGAACTTCAAAAGGGTCCTTCACACCCTTGGTGCAAATCATGAAGTTCCCCGACATACCCGTCTCCACTCGAGAGGAATCACGAGGGTCCCGCCCACATCCAGAGGAGCCCCGTTTCCACCTCGTAGCTCGAGATGAGGGATCCTTTCCCTGCTTCGTCGGGAAAGAGTTCCCGGCGTTCCCGTCGCATCTCAAGAGGAGGCCCTCTCAACAGGAACGGCGAGAGGAACTCCAGGGTCGTGCCACCTTTCCAAGAGTCCCCCAGATGTCTCAGTCCATTCCAGAGGAACCTCTTTTCCCTTCACCGGCTCGTCTTTCACGCCGAGGATCGACTCACACCAAGGTGGCACGTGGCACAGCCCTGTGGGAAAGCCTCGTGGGAAAGCCTCAAGTGACAGCCTCGAGGGAAAGCCACAGATCCCTTGATCCACGTGACAGGAAGCGTGACACTACTGCTGCAGCTCGGGAGGAAAGCGCACGTGCATGCCCCCACACGAGACGAGGCCTGACTCCCCTGGGGAGACTCAGAAGCACCCCAAGATCCATGGCAACACTGGAGAGGAATCCTTAGGTTCCGGCCCCGACTCCACACAAGGACTGAGGCCCCGGCATGGACGGGAGAGGTATCCCGAGAGGTCCCCTAGCAACTCGCATGGGGACTGGCCTTTCCTGAGGCCACCAGAGCGGGTCCCTGAGGTCCCCGTCGTAACTCGAGAAGACCTGCCGCAACTCGAGAAAATCCAGGAGGTTCTACCCTCCATGCGAGATGAGGCCCATTTCCGCTGAGGCGTCTCGAGGCTGATCACACCTCACCTCTGGAACTTCGAAAGGGTCCTTCACACCCTTGGTGCAAATCATGAAGTTCCCCGACATACCCGTCTCCACTCGAGAGGAATCACGAGGGTCCCGCCCACATCCAGAGGAGCCCCGTTTCCGCCTCGTAGCTCGAGATGAGGGATCCTTTCCCTGCTTCGTCGGGAAAGAGTTCCCGGCCTTCCCGTCGCATCTCAAGAGGAGGCCCTCTCAACAGGAACGGCGAGAGGAACTCCAGGGTCGTGCCACCATTCCAAGAGTCCCCCAGATGTCTCAGTCCATTCCAGAGGAACCTCTTTTCCCTTCACCGGCTCGTCTTTCACGCCGAGGATCGACTCACACCAAGGTGGCACGTGGCACAGCCCTGTGGGAAAGCCTCGTGGGAAAGCCTCGAGGGACAGCCTCGAGGGAAAGCCACAGATCCCTTGATCCACGTGACAGGAAGCGTGATACTACTGCTGCAGCTCGGGAGGAAAGCGCACGTGCATGCCCCCACTCGAGACGAGGCCTGACTCCCCTGGGGAGACTCAGAAGCACCCCAAGATCCATGGCAACACTGGAGAGGAATCCTCAGGTTCCGGCTCCGACTCCACACAAGGACTGAGGCCCCAGATGACGGGAGAGGAATCCCGAGAGGTCCCCTAGCAACTCGCATGGGGACTGGCCTTTCCTGAGGCCACCAGAGCGGTTCCCTGAGGTCCCGGTCGTAACTCGAGAAGACCTGCCGCAACTCGAGAAAATCCAGGAGGTTCTCCCCTCCAGGCGAGATGAGGCCCATTTCCGCTGAGGCGTCTCGAGGCTGATCACACCTCACCTCTGGATCTTCGAAAGGCTCCTTCACACCCTTGGTGCAAATCAAGAAGTTCCCCGACATACCCGTCTCCACTCGAGAGGAATCACGAGGGTCCCGCCCACATCCAGAGGAGCCCCGTTTCCGCCTCGTAGCTCGAGATGAGGGATCCTTTCCCTGCTTCGTCGGGAAAGAGTTCCCGGCCTTCCCGTCGCATCTCAAGAGGAGGCCCTCTCAACAGGAACGGCGAGAGGAACTCCAGGGTCGTGCCACCATTCCAAGAGTCCCCCAGATGTCTCAGTCCATTCCAGAGGAACCTCTTTTCCCCTCACCGGCTCGTCTTTCACGCCGAGGATCGACTGACACCAAGGTGGCACGTGGCACAGCCCTGTGGGAAAGCCTCGTGGGAAAGCCTCGAGGGACAGCCTCGAGGGAAAGCCACAGATCCCTTGATCCACGTGACAGGAAGCGTGACACTACTGCTGCAGCTCGGGAGGAAAGCGCACGTGCATGCCCCCACTCGAGACGAGGCCTGACTCCCCTGGGGAGACTCAGAAGCACCCCAAGATCCATGGCAACACTGGAGAGGAATCCTCAGGTTCCGGCCCCGACTCCACACAAGGACTGAGGCCCCGTCATGGACGGCAGAGGAATCCCGAGAGGTCCCCCAGCAACTCGCATGGGGACTGGCCTTTCCTGAGGCCACCAGGGCCGGTAACTGAGGTCCCCGTCGTAACTCGAGAAGACCTGCCGCAACTGGAGAAAATCCAGGAGGTTCTCCCCTCCAGGCGAGATGAGGCCCATTTCCGCTGAGGCGTCTCGAGGCTGATCACACCTCACCTCTGGAACTTCGAAAGGCTCCTTCACACCCTTGGTGCAAATCATGAAGTTCCCCGACATACCCGTCTCCACTCGAGAGGAATCACGAGGGTCCCGCCCACATCCAGAGGAGCCCCGTTTCCGCCTCGTAGCTCGAGATGAGGGATCCTTTCCCTGCTTCGTCGGGAAAGAGTTCCCGGCGTTCCCGTCGCATCTCAAGAGGAGGCCCTCTCAACAGGAACGGCGAGAGGAACTCCAGGGTCGTGCCACCATTCCAAGAGTCCCCCAGATGTCTCAGTCCATTCCAGAGGAACCTCTTTTCCCTTCACCGGCTCGTCTTTCACGCCGAGGATCGACTCACACCAAGGTGGCACGTGGCACAGCCCTGTGGGAAAGCCTCGTGGGAAAGCCTCGAGGGACAGCCTCGAGGGAAAGCCACAGATCCCTTGATCCACGTGACAGGAAGCGTGACACTACTGCTGCAGCTCGGGAGGAAAGCGCACGTGCATGCCCCCACTCGAGACGAGGCCTGACTCCCCTGGGGAGACTCAGAAGCACCCCAAGATCCATGGCAGCACTGGAGAGGAATCCTCAGGTTCCGGCCCCGACTCCACACAAGGACTGAGGCCCCGGCATGGACGGGAGAGGAATCCCGAGAGGTCCCCTAGCAACTCGCATGGGGACTGGCCTTTCCTGAGGCCACCAGAGCGGGTCCCTGAGGTCCCCGTCGTAACTCGAGAAGACCTGCCGCAACTCGAGAAAATCCAGGAGGTTCTACCCTCCAGGCGAGATGAGGCCCATTTCCGCTGAGGCGTCTCGAGGCTGATCACACCTCACCTCTGGAACTTCGAAAGGGTCCTTCACACCCTTGGTGCAAATCATGAAGTTCCCCGACCTAGCCGTCTCCACTCGAGAGGAATCACGAGGGTCCCGCCCACATCCAGAGGAGCCCCGTTTCCGCCTCGTAGCTCGAGATGAGGGATCCTTTCCCTGCTTCGTCGGGAAAGAGTTCCCGGCCTTCCCGTCGCATCTCAAGAGGAGGCCCTCTCAACAGGAACGGCGAGAGGAACTCCAGGGTCGTGCCACCATTCCAAGAGTCCCCCAGATGTCTCAGTCCATTCCAGAGGAACCTCTTTTCCCTTCACCGGCTCGTCTTTCACGCCGAGGATCGACTCACACCAAGGTGGCACGTGGCACAGCCCTGTGGGAAAGCCTCGTGGGAAAGCCTCGAGGGACAGCCTCGAGGGAAAGCCACAGATCCCTTGATCCACGTGACAGGAAGCGTGACACTACTGCTGCAGCTCGGGAGGAAAGCGCACGTGCATGCCCCCACTCGAGACGAGGCCTGACTCCCCTGGGGAGACTCAGAAGCACCCCAAGATCCATGGCAACACTGGAGAGGAATCCTCAGGTTCCGGCCCCGACTCCACACAAGGACTGAGGCCCCGTCATGGACGGCAGAGGAATCCCGAGAGGTGCCCCAGCAACTCGCATGGGGACTGGCCTTTCCTGAGGCCACCAGGGCCGGTAACTGAGGTCCCCGTCGTAACTCGAGAAGACCTGCCGCAACTGGAGAAAATCCAGGAGGTTCTCCCCTCCAGGCGAGATGAGGCCCATTTCAGCTGAGGCGTCTCGAGGCTGATCACACCTCCCCTCTGGAACTTCGAAAGGGTCCTTCACACCCTTGGTGCAAATCATGAAGTTCCCCGACATACCCGTCTCCACTCGAGAGGAATCACGAGGGTCCCGCCCACATCCAGAGGAGCCCCGTTTCCGCCTCGTAGCTCGAGATGAGGGATCCTTTCCCTGCTTCGTCGGGAAAGAGTTCGCGGCCTTCCCGTCGCATCTCAAGAGGAGGCCCTCTCAACAGGAACGGCGAGAGGAACTCCAGGGTCGTGCCACCATTCCAAGAGTCCCCCAGATGTCTCAGTCCATTCCAGAGGAACCTCTTTTCCCCTCACCGGCTCGTCTTTCACGCCGAGGATCGACTCACACCAAGGTGGCACGTGGCACAGCCCTGTGGGAAAGCCTCGTGGGAAAGCCTCGAGGGACAGCCTCGAGGGAAAGCCACAGATCCCTTGATCCACGTGACAGGAAGCGTGACACTACTGCTGCAGCTCGGGAGGAAAGCGCACGTGCATGCCCCCACTCGAGACGAGGCCTGACTCCCCTGGGTTGACTCAGAAGCACCCCAAGAACCATGGCAACACTGGAGAGGAATCCTCAGGTTCCGGCCCCGACTCCACACAAGGACTGAGGCCCCGGTATGGACGGGAGAGGAATCCCGAGAGGTCCCCTAGCAACTCGCATGGGGACTGGCCTTTCCTGAGGCCACCAGAGCGGGTCCCTGTGGTCCCCGTCGTAACTCCAGAAGACCTGCCGCAACTCGAGAAAATCCAGGAGGTTCTCCCCTCCAGGCGAGATGAGGCCCATTTCCGCTGAGGCGTCTCGAGGCTGATCACACCTCACCTCTGGAACTTCGAAAGGCTCCTTCACACCCTTGGTGCAAATCAAGAAGTTCCCCGACATAGCCGTCTCCACTCGAGAGGAATCACGTGGGTCCCGCCCACATGCAGAGGAGCCCCGTTTCCGCCTCGTCGCTCGAGATGAGGGATCCTTTCCCTGCTTCGTCGGGAAAGAGTTCCCGGCCTTCCCGTCGCATCTCAAGAGGAGGCCCTCTCAACAGGAACGGCGAGAGGAACTCCAGGGTCGTGCCACCATTCCAAGAGTCCCCCAGATGTCTCAGTCCATTCCAGAGGAACCTCTTTTCCCTTCACCGGCTCGTCTTTCACGCCGAGGATCGACTCACACCAAGGTGGCACGTGGCACAGCCCTGTGGGAAAGCCTCGTGGGAAAGCCTCGAGGGACAGCCTCGAGGGAAAGCCACAGAACCCTTGATCCACGTGACAGGAAGCGTGACACTACTGCTGCAGCTCGAGAGGAATGCGCACGTGCATGCCCCCACTCGAGACGAGGCCTGACTCCCCTGGGGAGACTCAGAAGCACCCCAAGATCCATGGCAACACTGGAGAGGAATCCTCAGGTTCCGGCTCCGACTCCACACAATGACTGAGGCCCCGGCATGGACGGGAGAGGAATCCCGAGAGGTCCCCTAGCAACTCGCATGGGGACTGGCCTTTCCTGAGGCCACCAGAGCGGGTCCCTGTGGTCCCCGTCGTAACTCGTGAAGACCTACCGCAACTGGAGAAAATCCAGGAGGTGCTCCCTTCCAGGCGAGATGAGGCCCATTTCCGCTGAGGCGTCTCGAGGCTGATCACACCTCCCCTCTGGAACTTCAAAAGGGTCCTTCACACCCTTGGTGCAAATCATGAAGTTCCCCGACATACCCGTCTCCACTCGAGAGGAATCACGAGGGTCCCGCCCACATCCAGAGGAGCCCCGTTTCCACCTCGTAGCTCGAGATGAGGGATCCTTTCCCTGCTTCGTCGGGAAAGAGTTCCCGGCCTTCCCGTCGCATCTCAAGAGGAGGCCCTCTCAACAGGAACGGCGAGAGGAACTCCAGGGTCGTGCCACCATTCCAAGAGTCCCCCAGATGTCTCAGTCCATTCCAGAGGAACCTCTTTTCCCTTCACCGGCTCGTCTTTCACGCCGAGGATCGACTCACACCAAGGTGGCACGTGGCACAGCCCTGTGGGAAAGCCTCGTGGGAAAGCCTCAAGTGACAGCCTCGAGGGAAAGCCACAGATCCCTTGATCCACGTGACAGGAAGCGTGACACTACTGCTGCAGCTCGGGAGGAAAGCGCACGTGCATGCCCCCACACGAGACGAGGCCTGACTCCCCTGGGGAGACTCAGAAGCACCCCAAGATCCATGGCAACACTGGAGAGGAATCCTTAGGTTCCGCCCCCGACTCCACACAAGGACTGAGGCCCCGGCATGGACGGGAGAGGAATCCCGAGAGGTCCCCTAGCAACTCGCATGGGGACTGGCCTTTCCTGAGGCCACCAGAGCGGGTCCCTGAGGTCCCCGTCGTAACTCGAGAAGACCTGCCGCAACTCGAGAAAATCCAGGAGGTTCTACCCTCCAGGCGAGATGAGGCCCATTTCCGCTGAGGCGTCTCGAGGCTGATCACACCTCACCTCTGGAACTTCGAAAGGATCCTTCACACCCTTGGTGCAAATCATGAAGTTCCCCGACCTAGCCGTCTCCACTCGAGAGGAATCACGAGGGTCCCCGCCCACATCCAGAGGAGCCCCGTTTCCGCCTCGTAGCTCGAGATGAGGGATCCTTTCCCTGCTTCGTCGGGAAAGAGTTCCCGGCCTTCCCGTCGCATCTCAAGAGGAGGCCCTCTCAACAGGAACGGCGAGAGGAACTCCAGGGTCGTGCCACCATTCCAAGAGTCCCCCAGATGTCTCAGTCCATTCCAGAGGAACCTCTTTTCCCTTCACCGGCTCGTCTTTCACGCCGAGGATCGACTCACACCAAGGTGGCACGTGGCACAGCCCTGTGGGAAAGCCTCGTGGGAAAGCCTCGAGGGACAGCCTCGAGGGAAAGCCACAGATCCCTTGATCCACGTGACAGGAAGCGTGACACTACTGCTGCAGCTCGGGAGGAAAGCGCACGTGCATGCCCCCACTCGAGACGAGGCCTGACTCCCCTGGGGAGACTCAGAAGCACCCCAAGATCCATGGCAACACTGGAGAGGAATCCTCAGGTTCCGGCCCCCGACTCCACACAAGGACTGAGGCCCCGTCATGGACGGCAGAGGAATCCCGAGAGGTGCCCCAGCAACTCGCATGGGGGACTGGCCTTTCCTGAGGCCACCAGGGCCGGTAACTGAGGTCCCCGTCGTAACTCGAGAAGACCTGCCGCAACTGGAGAAAATCCAGGAGGTTCTCCCCCTCCAGGCGAGATGAGGCCCATTTCAGCTGAGGCGTCTCGAGGCTGATCACACCTCACCTCTGGAACTTCGAAAGGGTCCTTCACACCCTTGGTGCAAATCATGAAGTTCCCCGACATACCCGTCTCCACTCGAGAGGAATCACGAGGGTCCCGCCCACATCCAGAGGAGCCCCGTTTCCCGCCTAGTAGCTCGAGATGAGGGATCCTTTCCCTGCTTCGTCGGGAAAGAGTTCGCGGCCTTCCCGTCGCATCTCAAGAGGAGGCCAACAGGAACGGCGAGAGGAACTCCAGGGTCGTGCCACCATTCCAAGAGTCCCCCAGATGTCTCAGTCCATTCCAGAGGAACCTCTTTTCCCCTCACCGGCTCGTCTTTCACGCCGAGGATCGACTCACACCAAGGTGGCACGTGGCACAGCCCTGTGGGAAAGCCTCGTGGGAAAGCCTCGAGGGACAGCCTCGAGGGAAAGCCACAGATCCCTTGATCCACGTGACAGGAAGCGTGACACTACTGCTGCAGCTCGGGAGGAAAGCGCACGTGCATGCCCCCACTCGAGACGAGGCCTGACTCCCCTGGGGAGACTCAGAAGCACCCCAAGATCCATGGCAACACTGGAGAGGAATCCTCAGGTTCCGGCCCCGACTCCACACAAGGACTGAGGCCCCGGTATGGACGGGAGAGGAATCCCGAGAGGTGCCCCAGCAACTCGCATGGGGACTGGCCTTTCCTGAGGCCACCAGAGCGGGTCCCTGTGGTCCCCGTCGTAACTCCAGAAGACCTGCCGCAACTCGAGAAAATCCAGGAGGTTCTCCCCTCCAGGCGAGATGAGGCCCATTTCCGCTGAGGCGTCTCGAGGCTGATCACACCTCACCTCTGGAACTTCGAAAGGCTCCTTCACACCCTTGGTGCAAATCAAGAAGTTCCCCGACATAGCCGTCTCCACTCGAGAGGAATCACGTGGGTCCCGCCCACATGCAGAGGAGCCCCGTTTCCGCCTCGTCGCTCGAGATGAGGGATCCTTTCCCTGCTTCGTCGGGAAAGAGTTCCCGGCCTTCCCGTCGCATCTCAAGAGGAGGCCCTCTCAACAGGAACGGCGAGAGGAACTCCAGGGTCGTGCCACCATTCCAAGAGTCCCCCAGATGTCTCAGTCCATTCCAGAGGAACCTCTTTTCCCTTCACCGGCTCGTCTTTCACGCCGAGGATCGACTCACACCAAGGTGGCACGTGGCACAGCCCTGTGGGAAAGCCTCGTGGGAAAGCCTCGAGGGACAGCCTCGAGGGAAAGCCACAGAACCCTTGATCCACGTGACAGGAAGCGTGACACTACTGCTGCAGCTCGAGAGGAATGCGCACGTGCATGCCCCCACTCGAGACGAGGCCTGACTCCCCTGGGGAGACTCAGAAGCACCCCAAGATCCATGGCAACACTGGAGAGGAATCCTCAGGTTCCGGCTCCGACTCCACACAATGACTGAGGCCCCGGCATGGACGGGAGAGGAATCCCGAGAGGTCCCCTAGCAACTCGCATGGGGACTGGCCTTTCCTGAGGCCACCAGAGCGGGTCCCTGTGGTCCCCGTCGTAACTCGAGAAGACCTACCGCAACTGGAGAAAATCCAGGAGGTTCTCCCTTCCAGGCGAGATGAGGCCCATTTCCGCTGAGGCGTCTCGAGGCTGATCACACCTCCCCTCTGGAACTTCAAAAGGGTCCTTCACACCCTTGGTGCAAATCATGAAGTTCCCCGACATACCCGTCTCCACTCGAGAGGAATCACGAGGGTCCCGCCCACATCCAGAGGAGCCCCGTTTCCACCTCGTAGCTCGAGATGAGGGATCCTTTCCCTGCTTCGTCGGGAAAGAGTTCCCGGCCTTCCCGTCGCATCTCAAGAGGAGGCCCTCTCAACAGGAACGGCGAGAGGAACTCCAGGGTCGTGCCACCATTCCAAGAGTCCCCCAGATGTCTCAGTCCATTCCAGAGGAACCTCTTTTCCCTTCACCGGCTCGTCTTTCACGCCGAGGATCGACTCACACCAAGGTGGCACGTGGCACAGCCCTGTGGGAAAGCCTCGTGGGAAAGCCTCAAGTGACAGCCTCGAGGGAAAGCCACAGATCCCTTGATCCACGTGACAGGAAGCGTGACACTACTGCTGCAGCTCGGGAGGAAAGCGCACGTGCATGCCCCCACACGAGACGAGGCCTGACTCCCCTGGGGAGACTCAGAAGCACCCCAAGATCCATGGCAACACTGGAGAGGAATCCTTAGGTTCCGCCCCCGACTCCACACAAGGACTGAGGCCCCGGCATGGACGGGAGAGGAATCCCGAGAGGTCCCCTAGCAACTCGCATGGGGACTGGCCTTTCCTGAGGCCACCAGAGCGGGTCCCTGAGGTCCCCGTCGTAACTCGAGAAGACCTGCCGCAACTCGAGAAAATCCAGGAGGTTCTACCCTCCAGGCGAGATGAGGCCCATTTCCGCTGAGGCGTCTCGAGGCTGATCACACCTCACCTCTGGAACTTCGAAAGGGTCCTTCACACCCTTGGTGCAAATCATGAAGTTCCCCGACCTAGCCGTCTCCACTCGAGAGGAATCACGAGGGTCCCGCCCACATCCAGAGGAGCCCCGTTTCCGCCTCGTAGCTCGAGATGAGGGATCCTTTCCCTGCTTCGTCGGGAAAGAGTTCCCGGCCTTCCCGTCGCATCTCAAGAGGAGGCCCTCTCAACAGGAACGGCGAGAGGAACTCCAGGGTCGTGCCACCATTCCAAGAGTCCCCCAGATGTCTCAGTCCATTCCAGAGGAACCTCTTTTCCCTTCACCGGCTCGTCTTTCACGCCGAGGATCGACTCACACCAAGGTGGCACGTGGCACAGCCCTGTGGGAAAGCCTCGTGGGAAAGCCTCGAGGGACAGCCTCGAGGGAAAGCCACAGATCCCTTGATCCACGTGACAGGAAGCGTGACACTACTGCTGGAGCTCGGGAGGAAAGCGCACGTGCATGCCCCCACTCGAGACGAGGCCTGACTCCCCTGGGGAGACTCAGAAGCACACCAAGATCCATGGCAACACTGGAGAGGAATCCTCAGGTTCCGGCCCCGACTCCACACAAGGACTGAGGCCCCGTCATGGACGGCAGAGGAATCCCGAGAGGTGCCCCAGCAACTCGCATGGGGACTGGCCTTTCCTGAGGCCACCAGGGCCGGTAACTGAGGTCCCCGTCGTAACTCGAGAAGACCTGCCGCAACTGGAGAAAATCCAGGAGGTTCTCCCCTCCAGGCGAGATGAGGCCCATTTCAGCTGAGGCGTCTCGAGGCTGATCACACCTCACCTCTGGAACTTCGAAAGGGTCCTTCACACCCTTGGTGCAAATCATGAAGTTCCCCGACATACCCGTCTCCACTCGAGAGGAATCACGAGGGTCCCGCCCACATCCAGAGGAGCCCCGTTTCCGCCTCGTAGCTCGAGATGAGGGATCCTTTCCCTGCTTCGTCGGGAAAGAGTTCGCGGCCTTCCCGTCGCATCTCAAGAGGAGGCCCTCTCAACAGGAACGGCGAGAGGAACTCCAGGGTCGTGCCACCATTCCAAGAGTCCCCCAGATGTCTCAGTCCATTCCAGAGGAACCTCTTTTCCCCTCACCGGCTCGTCTTTCACGCCGAGGATCGACTCACACCAAGGTGGCACGTGGCACAGCCCTGTGGGAAAGCCTCGTGGGAAAGCCTCGAGGGACAGCCTCGAGGGAAAGCCACAGATCCCTTGATCCACGTGACAGGAAGCGTGACACTACTGCTGCAGCTCGGGAGGAAAGCGCACGTGCATGCCCCCACTCGAGACGAGGCCTGACTCCCCTGGGGAGACTCAGAAGCACCCCAAGATCCATGGCAACACTGGAGAGGAATCCTCAGGTTCCGGCCCCGACTCCACACAAGGACTGAGGCCCCGTCATGGACGGCAGAGGAATCCCGAGAGGTGCCCCAGCAACTCGCATGGGGACTGGCCTTTCCTGAGGCCACCAGGGCCGGTAACTGAGGTCCCCGTCGTAACTCGAGAAGACCTGCCGCAACTGGAGAAAATCCAGGAGGTTCTCCCCTCCAGGCGAGATGAGGCCCATTTCAGCTGAGGCGTCTCGAGGCTGATCACACCTCACCTCTGGAACTTCGAAAGGGTCCTTCACACCCTTGGTGCAAATCATGAAGTTCCCCGACATACCCGTCTCCACTCGAGAGGAATCACGAGGGTCCCGCCCACATCCAGAGGAGCCCCGTTTCCGCCTCGTAGCTCGAGATGAGGGATCCTTTCCCTGCTTCGTCGGGAAAGAGTTCGCGGCCTTCCCGTCGCATCTCAAGAGGAGGCCCTCTCAACAGGAACGGCGAGAGGAACTCCAGGGTCGTGCCACCATTCCAAGAGTCCCCCAGATGTCTCAGTCCATTCCAGAGGAACCTCTTTTCCCCTCACCGGCTCGTCTTTCACGCCGAGGATCGACTCACACCAAGGTGGCACGTGGCACAGCCCTGTGGGAAAGCCTCGTGGGAAAGCCTCGAGGGACAGCCTCGAGGGAAAGCCACAGATCCCTTGATCCACGTGACAGGAAGCGTGACACTACTGCTGCAGCTCGGGAGGAAAGCGCACGTGCATGCCCCCACTCGAGACGAGGCCTGACTCCCCTGGGTTGACTCAGAAGCACCCCAAGAACCATGGCAACACTGGAGAGGAATCCTCAGGTTCCGGCCCCGACTCCACACAAGGACTGAGGCCCCGGTATGGACGGGAGAGGAATCCCGAGAGGTCCCCTAGCAACTCGCATGGGGACTGGCCTTTCCTGAGGCCACCAGAGCGGGTCCCTGTGGTCCCCGTCGTAACTCCAGAAGACCTGCCGCAACTCGAGAAAATCCAGGAGGTTCTCCCCTCCAGGCGAGATGAGGCCCATTTCCGCTGAGGCGTCTCGAGGCTGATCACACCTCACCTCTGGAACTTCGAAAGGCTCCTTCACACCCTTGGTGCAAATCAAGAAGTTCCCCGACATAGCCGTCTCCACTCGAGAGGAATCACGTGGGTCCCGCCCACATGCAGAGGAGCCCCGTTTCCGCCTCGTCGCTCGAGATGGGGGATCCTTTCCCTGCTTCGTCGGGAAAGAGTTCCCGGCCTTCCCGTCGCATCTCAAGAGGAGGCCCTCTCAACAGGAACGGCGAGAGGAACTCCAGGGTCGTGCCACCATTCCAAGAGTCCCCCAGATGTCTCAGTCCATTCCAGAGGAACCTCTTTTCCCTTCACCGGCTCGTCTTTCACGCCGAGGATCGACTCACACCAAGGTGGCACGTGGCACAGCCCTGTGGGAAAGCCTCGTGGGAAAGCCTCGAGGGACAGCCTCGAGGGAAAGCCACAGAACCCTTGATCCACGTGACAGGAAGCGTGACACTACTGCTGCAGCTCGAGAGGAATGCGCACGTGCATGCCCCCACTCGAGACGAGGCCTGACTCCCCTGGGGAGACTCAGAAGCACCCCAAGATCCATGGCAACACTGGAGAGGAATCCTCAGGTTCCGGCTCCGACTCCACACAATGACTGAGGCCCCGGCATGGACGGGAGAGGAATCCCGAGAGGTCCCCTAGCAACTCGCATGGGGACTGGCCTTTCCTGAGGCCACCAGAGCGGGTCCCTGTGGTCCCCGTCGTAACTCGAGAAGACCTACCGCAACTGGAGAAAATCCAGGAGGTTCTCCCTTCCAGGCGAGATGAGGCCCATTTCCGCTGAGGCGTCTCGAGGCTGATCACACCTCCCCTCTGGAACTTCGAAAGGGTCCTTCACACCCTTGGTGCAAATCATGAAGTTCCCCGACATACCCGTCTCCACTCGAGAGGAATCACGAGGGTCCCGCCCACATCCAGAGGAGCCCCGTTTCCACCTCGTAGCTCGAGATGAGGGATCCTTTCCCTGCTTCGTCGGGAAAGAGTTCCCGGCGTTCCCGTCGCATCTCAAGAGGAGGCCCTCTCAACAGGAACGGCGAGAGGAACTCCAGGGTCGTGCCACCATTCCAAGAGTCCCCCAGATGTCTCAGTCCATTCCAGAGGAACCTCTTTTCCCTTCACCGGCTCGTCTTTCACGCCGAGGATCGACTCACACCAAGGTGGCACGTGGCACAGCCCTGTGGGAAAGCCTCGTGGGAAAGCCTCAAGTGACAGCCTCGAGGGAAAGCCACAGATCCCTTGATCCACGTGACAGGAAGCGTGACACTACTGCTGCAGCTCGGGAGGAAAGCGCACGTGCATGCCCCCACACGAGACGAGGCCTGACTCCCCTGGGGAGACTCAGAAGCACCCCAAGATCCATGGCAACACTGGAGAGGAATCCTTAGGTTCCGCCCCCGACTCCACACAAGGACTGAGGCCCCGGCATGGACGGGAGAGGAATCCCGAGAGGTCCCCTAGCAACTCGCATGGGGACTGGCCTTTCCTGAGGCCACCAGAGCGGGTCCCTGAGGTCCCCGTCGTAACTCGAGAAGACCTGCCGCAACTCGAGAAAATCCAGGAGGTTCTACCCTCCAGGCGAGATGAGGCCCATTTCCGCTGAGGCGTCTCGAGGCTGATCACACCTCACCTCTGGAACTTCGAAAGGGTCCTTCACACCCTTGGTGCAAATCATGAAGTTCCCCGACCTAGCCGTCTCCACTCGAGAGGAATCACGAGGGTCCCGCCCACATCCAGAGGAGCCCCGTTTCCGCCTCGTAGCTCGAGATGAGGGATCCTTTCCCTGCTTCGTCGGGAAAGAGTTCCCGGCCTTCCCGTCGCATCTCAAGAGGAGGCCCTCTCAACAGGAACGGCGAGAGGAACTCCAGGGTCGTGCCACCATTCCAAGAGTCCCCCAGATGTCTCAGTCCATTCCAGAGGAACCTCTTTTCCCTTCACCGGCTCGTCTTTCACGCCGAGGATCGACTCACACCAAGGTGGCACGTGGCACAGCCCTGTGGGAAAGCCTCGTGGGAAAGCCTCGAGGGACAGCCTCGAGGGAAAGCCACAGATCCCTTGATCCACGTGACAGGAAGCGTGACACTACTGCTGCAGCTCGGGAGGAAAGCGCACGTGCATGCCCCCACTCGAGACGAGGCCTGACTCCCCTGGGGAGACTCAGAAGCACCCCAAGATCCATGGCAACACTGGAGAGGAATCCTCAGGTTCCGGCCCCGACTCCACACAAGGACTGAGGCCCCGTCATGGACGGCAGAGGAATCCCGAGAGGTGCCCCAGCAACTCGCATGGGGACTGGCCTTTCCTGAGGCCACCAGGGCCGGTAACTGAGGTCCCCGTCGTAACTCGAGAAGACCTGCCGCAACTGGAGAAAATCCAGGAGGTTCTCCCCTCCAGGCGAGATGAGGCCCATTTCAGCTGAGGCGTCTCGAGGCTGATCACACCTCACCTCTGGAACTTCGAAAGGGTCCTTCACACCCTTGGTGCAAATCATGAAGTTCCCCGACATACCCGTCTCCACTCGAGAGGAATCACGAGGGTCCCGCCCACATCCAGAGGAGCCCCGTTTCCGCCTCGTAGCTCGAGATGAGGGATCCTTTCCCTGCTTCGTCGGGAAAGAGTTCGCGGCCTTCCCGTCGCATCTCAAGAGGAGGCCCTCTCAACAGGAACGGCGAGAGGAACTCCAGGGTCGTGCCACCATTCCAAGAGTCCCCCAGATGTCTCAGTCCATTCCAGAGGAACCTCTTTTCCCCTCACCGGCTCGTCTTTCACGCCGAGGATCGACTCACACCAAGGTGGCACGTGGCACAGCCCTGTGGGAAAGCCTCGTGGGAAAGCCTCGAGGGACAGCCTCGAGGGAAAGCCACAGATCCCTTGATCCACGTGACAGGAAGCGTGACACTACTGCTGCAGCTCGGGAGGAAAGCGCACGTGCATGCCCCCACTCGAGACGAGGCCTGACTCCCCTGGGTTGACTCAGAAGCACCCCAAGAACCATGGCAACACTGGAGAGGAATCCTCAGGTTCCGGCCCCGACTCCACACAAGGACTGAGGCCCCGGTATGGACGGGAGAGGAATCCCGAGAGGTCCCCTAGCAACTCGCATGGGGACTGGCCTTTCCTGAGGCCACCAGAGCGGGTCCCTGTGGTCCCCGTCGTAACTCCAGAAGACCTGCCGCAACTCGAGAAAATCCAGGAGGTTCTCCCCTCCAGGCGAGATGAGGCCCATTTCCGCTGAGGCGTCTCGAGGCTGATCACACCTCACCTCTGGAACTTCGAAAGGCTCCTTCACACCCTTGGTGCAAATCAAGAAGTTCCCCGACATAGCCGTCTCCACTCGAGAGGAATCACGTGGGTCCCGCCCACATGCAGAGGAGCCCCGTTTCCGCCTCGTCGCTCGAGATGAGGGATCCTTTCCCTGCTTCGTCGGGAAAGAGTTCCCGGCCTTCCCGTCGTATCTCAAGAGGAGGCCCTCTCAACAGGAACGGCGAGAGGAACTCCAGGGTCGTGCCACCATTCCAAGAGTCCCCCAGATGTCTCAGTCCATTCCAGAGGAACCTCTTTTCCCTTCACCGGCTCGTCTTTCACGCCGAGGATCGACTCACACCAAGGTGGCACGTGGCACAGCCCTGTGGGAAAGCCTCGTGGGAAAGCCTCGAGGGACAGCCTCGAGGGAAAGCCACAGAACCCTTGATCCACGTGACAGGAAGCGTGACACTACTGCTGCAGCTCGAGAGGAATGCGTACGTGCATGCCCCCACTCGAGACGAGGCCTGACTCCCCTGGGGAGACTCAGAAGCACCCCAAGATCCATGGCAACACTGGAGAGGAATCCTCAGGTTCCGGCTCCGACTCCACACAATGACTGAGGCCCCGGCATGGACGGGAGAGGAATCCCGAGAGGTCCCCTAGCAACTCGCATGGGGACTGGCCTTTCCTGAGGCCACCAGAGCGGGTCCCTGTGGTCCCCGTCGTAACTCGAGAAGACCTACCGCAACTGGAGAAAATCCAGGAGGTTCTCCCTTCCAGGCGAGATGAGGCCCATTTCCGCTGAGGCGTCTCGAGGCTGATCACACCTCCCCTCTGGAACTTCGAAAGGGTCCTTCACACCCTTGGTGCAAATCATGAAGTTCCCCGACATACCCGTCTCCACTCGAGAGGAATCACGAGGGTCCCGCCCACATCCAGAGGAGCCCCGTTTCCACCTCGTAGCTCGAGATGAGGGATCCTTTCCCTGCTTCGTCGGGAAAGAGTTCCCGGCGTTCCCGTCGCATCTCAAGAGGAGGCCCTCTCAACAGGAACGGCGAGAGGAACTCCAGGGTCGTGCCACCATTCCAAGAGTCCCCCAGATGTCTCAGTCCATTCCAGAGGAACCTCTTTTCCCTTCACCGGCTCGTCTTTCACGCCGAGGATCGACTCACACCAAGGTGGCACGTGGCACAGCCCTGTGGGAAAGCCTCGTGGGAAAGCCTCAAGTGACAGCCTCGAGGGAAAGCCACAGATCCCTTGATCCACGTGACAGGAAGCGTGACACTACTGCTGCAGCTCGGGAGGAAGGCGCACGTGCATGCCCCCACACGAGACGAGGCCTGACTCCCCTGGGGAGACTCAGAAGCACCCCAAGATCCATGGCAACACTGGAGAGGAATCCTTAGGTTCCGCCCCCGACTCCACACAAGGACTGAGGCCCCGGCATGGACGGGAGAGGAATCCCGAGAGGTCCCCTAGCAACTCGCATGGGGACTGGCCTTTCCTGAGGCCACCAGAGCGGGTCCCTGAGGTCCCCGTCGTAACTCGAGAAGACCTGCCGCAACTCGAGAAAATCCAGGAGGTTCTACCCTCCAGGCGAGATGAGGCCCATTTCCGCTGAGGCGTCTCGAGGCTGATCACACCTCACCTCTGGAACTTCGAAAGGGTCCTTCACACCCTTGGTGCAAATCATGAAGTTCCCCGACCTAGCCGTCTCCACTCGAGAGGAATCACGAGGGTCCCGCCCACATCCAGAGGAGCCCCGTTTCCGCCTCGTAGCTCGAGATGAGGGATCCTTTCCCTGCTTCGTCGGGAAAGAGTTCCCGGCCTTCCCGTCGCATCTCAAGAGGAGGCCCTCTCAACAGGAACGGCGAGAGGAACTCCAGGGTCGTGCCACCATTCCAAGAGTCCCCCAGATGTCTCAGTCCATTCCAGAGGAACCTCTTTTCCCTTCACCGGCTCGTCTTTCACGCCGAGGATCGACTCCCACCAAGGTGGCACGTGGCACAGCCCTGTGGGAAAGCCTCGTGGGAAAGCCTCGAGGGACAGCCTCGAGGGAAAGCCACAGATCCCTTGATCCACGTGACAGGAAGCGTGATACTACTGCTGCAGCTCGGGAGGAAAGCGCACGTGCATGCCCCCACTCGAGACGAGGCCTGACTCCCCTGGGGAGACTCAGAAGCACCCCAAGATCCATGGCAACACTGGAGAGGAATCCTCAGGTTCCGGCTCCGACTCCACACAAGGACTGAGGCCCCAGATGGACGGGAGAGGAATCCCGAGAGGTCCCCTAGCAACTCGCATGGGGACTGGCCTTTCCTGAGGCCACCAGAGCGGGTCCCTGAGGTCCCCGTCGTAACTCGAGAAGACCTGCCGCAACTCGAGAAAATCCAGGAGGTTCTCCCCTCCAGGCGAGATGAGGCCCATTTCCGCTGAGGCGTCTCGAGGCTGATCACACCTCACCTCTGGATCTTCGAAAGGCTCCTTCACACCCTTGGTGCAAATCAAGAAGTTCCCCGACATACCCGTCTCCACTCGAGAGGAATCACGAGGGTCCCGCCCACATCCAGAGGAGCCCCGTTTCCGCCTCGTAGCTCGAGATGAGGGATCCTTTCCCTGCTTCGTCGGGAAAGAGTTCCCGGCCTTCCCGTCGCATCTCAAGAGGAGGCCCTCTCAACAGGAACGGCGAGAGGAACTCCAGGGTCGTGCCACCATTCCAAGAGTCCCCCAGATGTCTCAGTCCATTCCAGAGGAACCTCTTTTCCCCTCACCGGCTCGTCTTTCACGCCGAGGATCGACTGACACCAAGGTGGCACGTGGCACAGCCCTGTGGGAAAGCCTCGTGGGAAAGCCTCGAGGGACAGCCTCGAGGGAAAGCCACAGATCCCTTGATCCACGTGACAGGAAGCGTGACACTACTGCTGCAGCTCGGGAGGAAAGCGCACGTGCATGCCCCCACTCGAGACGAGGCCTGACTCCCCTGGGGAGACTCAGAAGCACCCCAAGATCCATGGCAACACTGGAGAGGAATCCTCAGGTTCCGGCCCCGACTCCACACAAGGACTGAGGCCCCGTCATGGACGGCAGAGGAATCCCGAGAGGTCCCCCAGCAACTCGCATGGGGACTGGCCTTTCCTGAGGCCACCAGGGCCGGTAACTGAGGTCCCCGTCGTAACTCGAGAAGACCTGCCGCAACTGGAGAAAATCCAGGAGGTTCTCCCCTCCAGGCGAGATGAGGCCCATTTCCGCTGAGGCGTCTCGAGGCTGATCACACCTCACCTCTGGAACTTCGAAAGGCTCCTTCACACCCTTGGTGCAAATCATGAAGTTCCCCGACATACCCGTCTCCACTCGAGAGGAATCACGAGGGTCCCGCCCACATCCAGAGGAGCCCCGTTTCCGCCTCGTAGCTCGAGATGAGGGATCCTTTCCCTGCTTCGTCGGGAAAGAGTTCCCGGCCTTCCCGTCGCATCTCAAGAGGAGGCCCTCTCAACAGGAACGGCGAGAGGAACTCCAGGGTCGTGCCACCATTCCAAGAGTCCCCCAGATGTCTCAGTCCATTCCAGAGGAACCTCTTTTCCCTTCACCGGCTCGTCTTTCACGCCGAGGATCGACTCACACCAAGGTGGCACGTGGCACAGCCCTGTGGGAAAGCCTCGTGGGAAAGCCTCGAGGGACAGCCTCGAGGGAAAGCCACAGATCCCTTGATCCACGTGACAGGAAGCGTGACACTACTGCTGCAGCTCGGGAGGAAAGCGCACGTGCATGCCCCCACTCGAGACGAGGCCTGACTCCCCTGGGGAGACTCAGAAGCACCCCAAGATCCATGGCAGCACTGGAGAGGAATCCTCAGGTTCCGGCCCCGACTCCACACAAGGACTGAGGCCCCGGCATGGACGGGAGAGGAATCCCGAGAGGTCCCCTAGCAACTCGCATGGGGACTGGCCTTTCCTGAGGCCACCAGAGCGGGTCCCTGAGGTCCCCGTCGTAACTCGAGAAGACCTGCCGCAACTCGAGAAAATCCAGGAGGTTCTACCCTCCAGGCGAGATGAGGCCCATTTCCGCTGAGGCGTCTCGAGGCTGATCACACCTCACCTCTGGAACTTCGAAAGGGTCCTTCACACCCTTGGTGCAAATCATGAAGTTCCCCGACCTAGCCGTCTCCACTCGAGAGGAATCACGAGGGTCCCGCCCACATCCAGAGGAGCCCCGTTTCCGCCTCGTAGCTCGAGATGAGGGATCCTTTCCCTGCTTCGTCGGGAAAGAGTTCCCGGCCTTCCCGTCGCATCTCAAGAGGAGGCCCTCTCAACAGGAACGGCGAGAGGAACTCCAGGGTCGTGCCACCATTCCAAGAGTCCCCCAGATGTCTCAGTCTATTCCAGAGGAACCTCTTTTCCCTTCACCGGCTCGTCTTTCACGCCGAGGATCGACTCACACCAAGGTGGCACGTGGCACAGCCCTGTGGGAAAGCCTCGTGGGAAAGCCTCGAGGGACAGCCTCGAGGGAAAGCCACAGATCCCTTGATCCACGTGACAGGAAGCGTGACACTACTGCTGCAGCTCGGGAGGAAAGCGCACGTGCATGCCCCCACTCGAGACGAGGCCTGACTCCCCTGGGGAGACTCAGAAGCACCCCAAGATCCATGGCAACACTGGAGAGGAATCCTCAGGTTCCGGCCCCGACTCCACACAAGGACTGAGGCCCCGTCATGGACGGCAGAGGAATCCCGAGAGGTGCCCCAGCAACTCGCATGGGGACTGGCCTTTCCTGAGGCCACCAGGGCCGGTAACTGAGGTCCCCGTCGTAACTCGAGAAGACCTGCCGCAACTGGAGAAAATCCAGGAGGTTCTCCCCTCCAGGCGAGATGAGGCCCATTTCAGCTGAGGCGTCTCGAGGCTGATCACACCTCACCTCTGGAACTTCGAAAGGGTCCTTCACACCCTTGGTGCAAATCATGAAGTTCCCCGACATACCCGTCTCCACTCGAGAGGAATCACGAGGGTCCCGCCCACATCCAGAGGAGCCCCATTTCCGCCTCGTAGCTCGAGATGAGGGATCCTTTCCCTGCTTCGTCGGGAAAGAGTTCCCGGCGTTCCCGTCGCATCTCAAGAGGAGGCCCTCTCAACAGGAACGGCGAGAGGAACTCCAGGGTCGTGCCACCATTCCAAGAGTCCCCCAGATGTCTCAGTCCATTCCAGAGGAACCTCTTTTCCCTTCACCGGCTCGTCTTTCACGCCGAGGATCGACTCACACCAAGGTGGCACGTGGCACAGCCCTGTGGGAAAGCCTCGTGGGAAAGCCTCGAGGGACAGCCTCGAGGGAAAGCCACAGATCCCTTGATCCACGTGACAGGAAGCGTGACACTACTGCTGCAGCTCGGGAGGAAAGCGCACGTGCATGCCCCCACTCGAGACGAGGCCTGACTCCCCTGGGGAGACTCAGAAGCACCCCAAGATCCATGGCAGCACTGGAGAGGAATCCTCAGGTTCCGGCCCCGACTCCACACAAGGACTGAGGCCCCAGCATGGACGGGAGAGGAATCCCGAGAGGTCCCCTAGCAACTCGCATGGGGACTGGCCTTTCCTGAGGCCACCAGAGCGGGTCCCTGAGGTCCCCGTCGTAACTCGAGAAGACCTGCCGCAACTCGAGAAAATCCAGGAGGTTCTACCCTCCAGGCGTGATGAGGCCCATTTCCGCTGAGGCGTCTCGAGGCTGATCACACCTCACCTCTGGAACTTCGAAAGGCTCCTTCACACCCTTGGTGCAAATCATGAAGTTCCCCGACCTAGCCGTCTCCACTCGAGAGGAATCACGAGGGTCCCGCCCACATCCAGAGGAGCCCCGTTTCCGCCTCGTAGCTCGAGATGAGGGATCCTTTCCCTGCTTCGTCGGGAAAGAGTTCCCGGCCTTCCCGTCGCATCTCAAGAGGAGGCCCTCTCAACCGGAACGGCGAGAGGAACTCCAGGGTCGTGCCACCATTCCAAGAGTCCCCCAGATGTCTCAGTCCATTCCAGAGGAACCTCTTTTCCCTTCACCGGCTCGTCTTTCACGCTGAGGATCGACTCACACCAAGGTGGCACGTGGCACAGCCCTGTGGGAAAGCCTCGTGGGAAAGCCTCGAGGGACAGCCTCGAGGGAAAGCCACAGATCCCTTGATCCACGTGACAGGAAGCGTGACACTACTGCTGCAGCTCGGGAGGAAAGCGCACGTGCATGCCCCCACTCGAGACGAGGCCTGACTCCCCTGGGGAGACTCAGAAGCACCCCAAGATCCATGGCAACACTGGAGAGGAATCCTCAGGTTCAGGCCCTGACTCCACACAAGGACTGAGGCCCCGGCATGGACGGGAGAGGTATCCCAAGAGGTCCCCTAGCAACTCGCATGGGGACTGGCCTTTCCTGAGGCCACCAGAGCGGGTCCCTGAGGTCCCCGTCGTAACTCGAGAAGACCTGCCGCAACTGGAGAAAATCCAGGAGGTTCTCCCCTCCAGGCGAGATGAGGCCCATTTCCGCTGAGGCGTCTCGAGGCTGATCACACCTCACCTCTGGAACTTCGAAAGGCTCCTTCACACCCTTGGTGCAAATCAAGAAGTTCCCCGACATACCCGTCTCCACTCGAGAGGAATCACGAGGGTCCCGCCCACATCCAGAGGAGCCCCGTTTCCGCCTCGTAGCTCGAGATGAGGGATCCTTTCCCTGCTTCGTCGGGAAAGAGTTCCCGGCCTTCCCGTCGCATCTCAAGAGGAGGCCCTCTCAACAGGAACGGCGAGAGGAACTCCAGGGTCGTGCCACCATTCCAAGAGTCCCCCAGATGTCTCAGTCCATTCCAGAGGAACCTCTTTTCCCTTCACCGGCTCGTCTTTCACGCCGAGGATCGACTCACACCAAGGTGGCACGTGGCACAGCCCTGTGGGAAAGCCTCGTGGGAAAGCCTCGAGGGACAGCCTCGAGGGAAAGCCACAGATCCCTTGATCCACGTGACAGGAAGCGTGACACTACTGCTGCAGCTCGGGAGGAAAGCGCACGTGCATGCCCCCACTCGAGACGAGGCCTGACTCCCCTGGGGAGACTCAGAAGCACCCCAAGATCCATGGCAGCACTGGAGAGGAATCCTCAGGTTCCGGCCCCGACTCCACACAAGGACTGAGGCCCCGGCATGGACGGGAGAGGAATCCCGAGAGGTCCCCTAGCAACTCGCATGGGGACTGGCCTTTCCTGAGGCCACCAGAGCGGGTCCCTGAGGTCCCCGTCGTAACTCGAGAAGACCTGCCGCAACTCGAGAAAATCCAGGAGGTTCTACCCTCCAGGCGAGATGAGGCCCATTTCCGCTGAGGCGTCTCGAGGCTGATCACACCTCACCTCTGGAACTTCGAAAGGGTCCTTCACACCCTTGGTGCAAATCATGAAGTTCCCCGACCTAGCCGTCTCCACTCGAGAGGAATCACGAGGGTCCCGCCCACATCCAGAGGAGCCCCGTTTCCGCCTCGTAGCTCGAGATGAGGGATCCTTTCCCTGCTTCGTCGGGAAAGAGTTCCCGGCCTTCCCGTCGCATCTCAAGAGGAGGCCCTCTCAACAGGAACGGCGAGAGGAACTCCAGGGTCGTGCCACCATTCCAAGAGTCCCCCAGATGTCTCAGTCTATTCCAGAGGAACCTCTTTTCCCTTCACCGGCTCGTCTTTCACGCCGAGGATCGACTCACACCAAGGTGGCACGTGGCACAGCCCTGTGGGAAAGCCTCGTGGGAAAGCCTCGAGGGACAGCCTCGAGGGAAAGCCACAGATCCCTTGATCCACGTGACAGGAAGCGTGACACTACTGCTGCAGCTCGGGAGGAAAGCGCACGTGCATGCCCCCACTCGAGACGAGGCCTGACTCCCCTGGGGAGACTCAGAAGCACCCCAAGATCCATGGCAACACTGGAGAGGAATCCTCAGGTTCCGGCCCCGACTCCACACAAGGACTGAGGCCCCGTCATGGACGGCAGAGGAATCCCGAGAGGTGCCCCAGCAACTCGCATGGGGACTGGCCTTTCCTGAGGCCACCAGGGCCGGTAACTGAGGTCCCCGTCGTAACTCGAGAAGACCTGCCGCAACTGGAGAAAATCCAGGAGGTTCTCCCCTCCAGGCGAGATGAGGCCCATTTCAGCTGAGGCGTCTCGAGGCTGATCACACCTCACCTCTGGAACTTCGAAAGGGTCCTTCACACCCTTGGTGCAAATCATGAAGTTCCCCGACATACCCGTCTCCACTCGAGAGGAATCACGAGGGTCCCGCCCACATCCAGAGGAGCCCCATTTCCGCCTCGTAGCTCGAGATGAGGGATCCTTTCCCTGCTTCGTCGGGAAAGAGTTCCCGGCGTTCCCGTCGCATCTCAAGAGGAGGCCCTCTCAACAGGAACGGCGAGAGGAACTCCAGGGTCGTGCCACCATTCCAAGAGTCCCCCAGATGTCTCAGTCCATTCCAGAGGAACCTCTTTTCCCTTCACCGGCTCGTCTTTCACGCCGAGGATCGACTCACACCAAGGTGGCACGTGGCACAGCCCTGTGGGAAAGCCTCGTGGGAAAGCCTCGAGGGACAGCCTCGAGGGAAAGCCACAGATCCCTTGATCCACGTGACAGGAAGCGTGACACTACTGCTGCAGCTCGGGAGGAAAGCGCACGTGCATGCCCCCACTCGAGACGAGGCCTGACTCCCCTGGGGAGACTCAGAAGCACCCCAAGATCCATGGCAGCACTGGAGAGGAATCCTCAGGTTCCGGCCCCGACTCCACACAAGGACTGAGGCCCCAGCATGGACGGGAGAGGAATCCCGAGAGGTCCCCTAGCAACTCGCATGGGGACTGGCCTTTCCTGAGGCCACCAGAGCGGGTCCCTGAGGTCCCCGTCGTAACTCGAGAAGACCTGCCGCAACTCGAGAAAATCCAGGAGGTTCTACCCTCCAGGCGTGATGAGGCCCATTTCCACTGAGGCGTCTCGAGGCTGATCACACCTCACCTCTGGAACTTCGAAAGGCTCCTTCACACCCTTGGTGCAAATCATGAAGTTCCCCGACCTAGCCGTCTCCACTCGAGAGGAATCACGAGGGTCCCGCCCACATCCAGAGGAGCCCCGTTTCCGCCTCGTAGCTCGAGATGAGGGATCCTTTCCCTGCTTCGTCGGGAAAGAGTTCCCGGCCTTCCAGTCGCATCTCAAGAGGAGGCCCTCTCAACAGGAACGGCGAGAGGAACTCCAGGGTCGTGCCACCATTCCAAGAGTCCCCCAGATGTCTCAGTCCATTCCAGAGGAACCTCTTTTCCCTTCACCGGCTCGTCTTTCACGCCGAGGATCGACTCACACCAAGGTGGCACGTGGCACAGCCCTGTGGGAAAGCCTCGTGGGAAAGCCTCGAGGGACAGCCTCGAGGGAAAGCCACAGATCCCTTGATCCACGTGACAGGAAGCGTGACACTACTGCTGCAGCTCGGGAGGAAAGCGCACGTGCATGCCCCCACTCGAGACGAGGCCTGACTCCCCTGGGGAGACTCAGAAGCACCCCAAGATCCATGGCAACACTGGAGAGGAATCCTCAGGTTCAGGCCCTGACTCCACACAAGGACTGAGGCCCCGGCATGGACGGGAGAGGTATCCCAAGAGGTCCCCTAGCAACTCGCATGGGGACTGGCCTTTCCTGAGGCCACCAGAGCGGGTCCCTGAGGTCCCCGTCGTAACTCGAGAAGACCTGCCGCAACTGGAGAAAATCCAGGAGGTTCTCCCCTCCAGGCGAGATGAGGCCCATTTCCGCTGAGGCGTCTCGAGGCTGATCACACCTCACCTCTGGAACTTCGAAAGGCTCCTTCACACCCTTGGTGCAAATCAAGAAGTTCCCCGACATACCCGTCTCCACTCGAGAAGAATCACGAGGGTCCCGCCCACATCCAGAGGAGCCCCGTTTCCGCCTCGTAGCTCGAGATGAGGGATCCTTTCCCTGCTTCGTCGGGAAAGAGTTCCCGGCCTTCCCGTCGCATCTCAACAGGAGGCCCTCTCAACAGGAACGGCGAGAGGAACTCCAGGGTCGTGCCACCATTCCAAGAGTCCCCCAGATGTCTCAGTCCATTCCAGAGGAACCTCTTTTCCCTTCACCGGCTCGTCTTTCACGCCGAGGATCGACTCACACCAAGGTGGCACGTGGCACAGCCCTGTGGGAAAGCCTCGTGGGAAAGCCTCGAGGGACAGCCTCGAGGGAACGCCACAGATCCCTTGATCCACGTGACAGGAAGCGTGACACTACTGCTGCAGCTCGGGAGGAAAGCGCACGTGCATGCCCCCACTCGAGACGAGGCCTGACTCCCCTGGGGAGACTCAGAAGCACCCCAAGATCCATGGCAACACTGGAGAGGAATCCTCAGGTTCCGGCCCCGACTCCACACAAGGACTGAGGACCCGGCATGGACGGGAGAGGAATCCCGAGAGGTCCCCTAGCAACTCGCATGGGGACTGGCCTTTCCTGAGGCCACCAGAGCGGGTCCCTGAGGTCCCCGTCGTAACTCGAGAAGACCTGCTGCAACTGGAGAAAATCCAGGAGGTTCTCCCCTCCAGGCGAGATGAGGCCCATTTCCGCTGAGGCGTCTCGAGGCTGATCACACCTCACCTCTGGAACTTCGAAAGGGTCCTTCACACCCTTGGTGCAAATCAAGAAGTTCCCCGACATACCCGTCTCCACTCGAGAGGAACCACGAGGGTCCCGCCCACATCCAGAGGAGCCCCGTTTCCGCCTCGTAGCTCGAGATGAGGGATCCTTTCCCTGCTTCGTCGGGAAAGAGTTCCCGGCGTTCCCGTCGCATCTCAAGAGGAGGCCCTCTCAACAGGAACGGCGAGAGGAACTCCAGGGTCGTGCCACCATTCCAAGAGTCCCCCAGATGTCTCAGTCCATTCCAGAGGAACCTCTTTTCCCTTCACCGGCTCGTCTTTCACGCCGAGGATCGACTCACACCAAGGTGGCACGTGGCACAGCCCTGTGGGAAAGCCTCGTGGGAAAGCCTCGAGGGACAGCCTCGAGGGAAAGCCACAGATCCCTTGATCCACGTGACAGGAAGCGTGACACTACTGCTGCAGCTCGGGAGGAAAGCGCACGTGCATGCCCCCACTCGAGACGAGGCCTGACTCCCCTGGGGAGACTCAGAAGCACCCCAAGATCCATGGCAGCACTGGAGAGGAATCCTCAGGTTCCGGCCCCGACTCCACACAAGGAATGAGGCCCCGGCATGGACGGGAGAGGAATCCCGAGAGGTCCCCTAGCAACTCGCATGGGGACTGGCCTTTCCTGAGGCCACCAGAGCGGGTCCCTGAGGTCCCCGTCGTAACTCGAGAAGACCTGCCGCAACTCGAGAAAATCCAGGAGGTTCTCCCCTCCAGGCGAGATGAGGCCCATTTCCGCTGAGGCGTCTCGAGGCTGATCACACCTCACCTCTGGAACTTCGAAAGGGTCCTTCACACCCTTGGTGCAAATCATGAAGTTCCCCGACCTAGCCGTCTCCACTCGAGAGGAATCACGAGGGTCCCGCCCACATCCAGAGGAGCCCCGTTTCCGCCTCGTAGCTCGAGATGAGGGATCCTTTCCCTGCTTCGTCGGGAAAGAGTTCCCGGCCTTCCCGTCGCATCTCAAGAGGAGGCCCTCTCAACAGGAACGGCGAGAGGAACTCCAGGGTCGTGCCACCATTCCAAGAGTCCCCCAGATGTCTCAGTCCATTCCAGAGGAACCTCTTTTCCCTTCACCGGCTCGTCTTTCACGCCGAGGATCGACTCACACCAAGGTGGCACGTGGCACAGCCCTGTGGGAAAGCCTCGTGGGAAAGCCTCGAGGGACAGCCTCGAGGGAAAGCCACAGATCCCTTGATCCACGTGACAGGAAGCGTGACACTACTGCTGCAGCTCGGGAGGAAAGCGCACGTGCATGCCCCCACTCGAGACGAGGCCTGACTCCCCTGGGGAGACTCAGAAGCACCCCAAGATCCATGGCAACACTGGAGAGGAATCCTCAGGTTCCGGCCCCGACTCCACACAAGGACTGAGGCCCCGGCATGGACGGGAGAGGAATCCCAAGAGGTCCCCTAGCAACTCGCATGGGGACTGGCCTTTCCTGAGGCCACCAGAGCGGGTCCCTGAGGTCCCCGTCGTAACTCGAGAAGACCTGCCGCAACTCGAGAAAATCCAGGAGGTTCTCCCCTCCAGGCGAGATGAGGCCCATTTCCGCTGAGGCGTCTCGAGGCTGATCACACCTCCCCTCTGGAACTTCGAAAGGGTCCTTCACACCCTTGGTGCAAATCATGAAGTTCCCCGACATACCCGTCTCCACTCGATAGGAACCACGAGGGTCCCGCCCACATCCAGAGGAGCCCCGTTTCCGCCTCGTAGCTCGAGATGAGGGATCCTTTCCCTGCTTCGTCGGGAAAGAGTTCCCGGCCTTCCCGTCGCATCTCAAGACGAGGCCCTCTCTACAGGAACGGCGAGAGAAACTCCAGGGTCGTGCCACCATTCCAAGAGTCCCCCAGATGTCTCAGTCCATTCCAGAGGAACCTCTTTTCCCTTCACCGGCTCGTCTTTCACGCCGAGGATCGACTCACACCAAGGTGGCACGTGGCACAGCCCTGTGGGAAAGCCTCGTGGGAAAGCCTCGAGGGACAGCCTCGAGGGAAAGCCACAGATCCCTTGATCCACGTGACAGGAAGCGTGACACTACTGCTGCAGCTCGGGAGGAAAGCGCACGTGCATGCCCCCACTCGAGACGAGGCCTGACTCCCCTGGGGAGACTCAGAAGCACCCCAAGATCCATGGCAACACTGGAGAGGAATCCTCAGGTTCCGGCCCCGACTCCACACAAGGACTGAGGCCCCGGCATGGACGGGAGAGGAATCCCGAGAGGTCCCCTAGCAACTCGCATGGGGACTGGCCTTTCCTGAGGCCACCAGAGCGGGTCCCTGAGGTCCCCGTCGTAACTCGAGAAGACCTGCCGCAACTCGAGAAAATCCAGGAGGTTCTCCCCTCCAGGCGAGATGAGGCCCATTTCCGCTGAGGCGTCTCGAGGCTGATCACACCTCACCTCTGGAACTTCGAAAGGCTCCTTCACACCCTTGGTGCAAATCAAGAAGTTCCCCGACATACCCGTCTCCACTCGAGAGGAATCACGAGGGTCCCGCCCACATCCAGAGGAGCCCCGTTTCCGCCTCGTAGCTCGAGATGAGGGATCCTTTCCCTGCTTCGTCGGGAAAGAGTTCCCGGCGTTCCCGTCGCATCTCAAGAGGAGGCCCTCTCAACAGGAACGGCGAGAGGAACTCCAGGGTCGTGCCACCATTCCAAGAGTCCCCCAGATGTCTCAGTCCATTCCAGAGGAACCTCTTTTCCCTTCACCGGCTCGTCTTTCACGCCGAGGATCGACTCACACCAAGGTGGCACGTGGCACAGCCCTGTGGGAAAGCCTCGTGGGAAAGCCTCGAGGGACAGCCTCGAGGGAACGCCACAGATCCCTTGATCCACGTGACAGGAAGCGTGACACTACTGCTGCAGCTCGGGAGGAAAGCGCACGTGCATGCCCCCACTCGAGACGAGGCCTGACTCCCCTGGGGAGACTCAGAAGCACCCCAAGATCCATGGCAACACTGGAGAGGAATCCTCAGGTTCCGGCCCCGACTCCACACAAGGACTGAGGCCCCGGCATGGACGGGAGAGGAATCCCGAGAGGTCCCCTAGCAACTCGCATGGGGACTGGCCTTTCCTGAGGCCACCAGAGCGGGTCCCTGAGGTCCCCGTCGTAACTCGAGAAGACCTGCTGCAACTGGAGAAAATCCAGGAGGTTCTCCCCTCCAGGCGAGATGAGGCCCATTTCCGCTGAGGCGTCTCGAGGCTGATCACACCTCCCCTCTGGAACTTCGAAAGGGTCCTTCACACCCTTGGTGCAAATCAAGAAGTTCCCCGACATACCCGTCTCCACTCGAGAGGAACCACGAGGGTCCCGCCCACATCCAGAGGAGCCCCGTTTCCGCCTCGTAGCTCGAGATGAGGGATCCTTTCCCTGCTTCGTCGGGAAAGAGTTCCCGGCCTTCCCGTCGCATCTCAAGAGGAGGCCCTCTCAACAGGAACGGCGAGAGGAACTCCAGGGTCGTGCCACCATTCCAAGAGTCCCCCAGATGTCTCAGTCCATTCCAGAGGAACCTCTTTTCCCTTCACCGGCTCGTCTTTCACGCCGAGGATCGACTCACACCAAGGTGGCACGTGGCACAGCCCTGTGGGAAAGCCTCGTGGGAAAGCCTCGAGGGACAGCCTCGAGGGAAAGCCACAGATCCCTTGATCCACGTGACAGGAAGCGTGACACGACTGCTGCAGCTAGGGAGGAAAGCGCACGTGCATGCCCCCACTCGAGACGAGGCCTGACTCCCCTGGGGAGACTCAGAAGCACCCCAAGATCCATGGCAACACTGGAGAGGAATCCTCAGGTTCCGGCCCCGACTCCACACAAGGACTGAGGCCCCGGCATGGACGGGAGAGGAATCCCGAGAGGTCCCCTAGCAACTCGCATGGGGACTGGCCTTTCCTGAGGCCACCAGAGCGGGTCCCTGAGGTCCCCGTCGTAACTCGAGAAGACCTACCGCAACTGGAGAAAATCCAGGAGGTTCTCCCCTCCAGGCGAGATGAGGCCCATTTCCGCTGAGGCGTCTCGAGGCTGATCACACCTCCCCTCTGGAACTTCGAAAGGGTCCTTCACACCCTTGGTGCAAATCATGAAGTTCCCCGACCTAGCCGTCTCCACTCGAGAGGAATCACGAGGGTCCCGCCCACATCCAGAGGAGCCCCGTTTCCGCCTCGTAGCTCGAGATGAGGGATCCTTTCCCTGCTTCGTCGGGAAAGAGTTCCCGGCGTTCCCGTCGCATCTCAAGAGGAGGCCCTCTCAACAGGAACGGCGAGAGGAACTCCAGGGTCGTGCCACCATTCCAAGAGTCCCCCAGATGTCTCAGTCCATTCCAGAGGAACCTCTTTTCCCTTCACCGGCTCGTCTTTCACGCCGAGGATCGACTCACACCAAGGTGGCACGTGGCACAGCCCTGTGGGAAAGCCACGTGGGAAAGCCTCGAGGGACAGCCTCGAGGGAAAGCCACAGATCCCTTGATCCACGTGACAGGAAGCGTGACACTACTGCTGCAGCTCGGGAGGAAAGCGCATGTGCATGCCCCCACTCGAGACGAGGCCTGACTCCCCTGGGGAGACTCAGAAGCACCCCAAGATCCATGGCAACACTGGAGAGGAATCCTCAGGTTCCGGCCCCGACTCCACACAAGGACTGAGGCCCCGGCATGGACGGGAGAGGAATCCCGAGAGGTCCCCTAGCAACTCGCATGGGGACTGGCCTTTCCTGAGGCCACCAGAGCGGGTCCCTGAGGTCCCCGTCGTAACTCGAGAAGACCTGCCGCAACTCGAGAAAATCCAGGAGGTTCTCCCCTCCAGGCGAGATGAGGCCCATTTCCGCTGAGGCGTCTCGAGGCTGATCACACCTCACCTCTGGAACTTCGAAAGGCTCCTTCACACCCTTGGTGCAAATCAAGAAGTTCCCCGACATACCCGTCTCCACTCGAGAGGAATCACGAGGGTCCCGCCCACATCCAGAGGAGCCCCGTTTCCGCCTCGTAGCTCGAGATGAGGGATCCTTTCCCTGCTTCGTCGGGAAAGAGTTCCCGGCGTTCCCGTCGCATCTCAAGAGGAGGCCCTCTCAACAGGAACGGCGAGAGGAACTCCAGGGTCGTGCCACCATTCCAAGAGTCCCCCAGATGTCTCAGTCCATTCCAGAGGAACCTCTTTTCCCTTCACCGGCTCGTCTTTCACGCCGAGGATCGACTCACACCAAGGTGGCACGTGGCACAGCCCTGTGGGAAAGCCTCGTGGGAAAGCCTCGAGGGACAGCCTCGAGGGAAAGCCACAGATCCCTTGATCCACGTGACAGGAAGCGTGACACTACTGCTGCAGCTCGGGAGGAAAGCGCACGTGCATGCCCCCACTCGAGACGAGGCCTGACTCCCCTGGGGAGACTCAGAAGCACCCCAAGATCCATGGCAACACTGGAGAGGAATCCTCAGGTTCCGGCCCCGATTCCACACAAGGACTGAGGCCCCGTCATGGACGGCAGAGGAATCCCGAGAGGTCCCCCAGCAACTCGCATGGGGACTGGCCTTTCCTGAGGCCACCAGGGCCGGTAACTGAGGTCCCCGTCGTAACTCGAGAAGACCTGCCGCAACTGGAGAAAATCCAGGAGGTTCTCCCCTCCAGGCGAGATGAGGCCCATTTCCGCTCAGGCGTCTCGAGGCTGATCACACCTGCCCTCTGGAACTTCGAAAGGGTCCTTCACACCCTTGGTGCAAATCATGAAGTTCCCCGACATACCCGTCTCCACTCGAGAGGAATCACGAGGGTCCCGCCCACATCCAGAGGAGCCCCGTTTCCGCCTCGTAGCTCGAGATGAGGGATCCTTTCCCTGCTTCGTCGGGAAAGAGTTCCCGACGTTCCCGTCGCATCTCAAGAGGAGGCCCTCTCAACAGGAACGGCGAGAGGAACTCCAGGGTCGTGCCACCATTCCAAGAGTCCCCCAGATGTCTCAGTCCATTCCAGAGGAACCTCTTTTCCCTTCACCGGCTCGTCTTTCACGCCGAGGGTCGACTCACAGCAAGGTGGCACGTGGCACAGCCCTGTGGGAAAGCCTCGTGGGAAAGCCTCGAGGGACAGCCTCGAGGGAAAGCCACAGATCCCTTGATCCACGTGACAGGAAGCGTGACACTACTGCTGCAGCTCGGGAGGAAAGCGCACGTGCATGCCCCCACTCGAGACGAGGCCTGACTCCCCTGGGGAGACTCAGAAGCACCCCAAGATCCATGGCAGCACTGGAGAGGAATCCTCAGGTTCCGGCCCCGACTCCACACAAGGACTGAGGCCCCGGCATGGACGGGAGAGGAATCCCGAGAGGTCCCCTAGCAACTCGCATGGGGACTGGCCTTTCCTGAGGCCACCAGAGCGGGTCCCTGAGGTCCCCGTCGTAACTCGAGAAGACCTGCCGCAACTCGAGAAAATCCAGGAGGTTCTCCCCTCCAGGCGAGATGAGGCCCATTTCCGCTGAGGCGTCTCGAGGCTGATCACACCTCACCTCTGGAACTTCGAAAGGCTCCTTCACACCCTTGGTGCAAATCAAGAAGTTCCCCGACATACCCGTCTCCACTCGAGAGGAATCACGAGGGTCCCGCCCACATCCAGAGGAGCCCCGTTTCCGCCTCGTAGCTCGAGATGAGGGATCCTTTCCCTGCTTCGTCGGGAAAGAGTTCCCGGCCTTCCCGTCGCATCTCAAGAGGAGGCCCTCTCAACAGGAACGGCGAGAGGAACTCCAGGGTCGTGCCACCATTCCAAGAGTCCCCCAGATGTCTCAGTCCATTCCAGAGGAACCTCTTTTCCCTTCACCGGCTCGTCTTTCACGCCGAGGATCGACTCACACCAAGGTGGCACGTGGCACAGCCCTGTGGGAAAGCCTCGTGGGAAAGCCTCGAGGGACAGCCTCGAGGGAACGCCACAGATCCCTTGATCCATGTGACAGGAAGCGTGACACTACTGCTGCAGCTCGGGAGGAAAGCGCACGTGCATGCCCCCACTCGAGACGAGGCCTGACTCCCCTGGGGAGACTCAGAAGCACCCCAAGATCCATGGCAACACTGGAGAGGAATCCTCAGGTTCCGGCCCCGACTCCACACAAGGACTGAGGCCCCGGCATGGACGGGAGAGGAATCCCGAGAGGTCCCCTAGCAACTCGCATGGGGACTGGCCTTTCCTGAGGCCACCAGAGCGGGTCCCTGAGGTCCCCGTCGTAACTCGAGAAGACCTGCCGCAACTGGAGAAAATCCAGGAGGTTCTCCCCTCCAGGCGAGATGAGGCCCATTTCCGCTGAGGCGTCTCGAGGCTGATCACACCTCACCTCTGGAACTTCGAAAGGGTCCTTCACACCCTTGGTGCAAATCAAGAAGTTCCCCGACATACCCGTCTCCACTCGAGAGGAACCACGAGGGTCCCGCCCACATCCAGAGGAGCCCCGTTTCCGCCTCGTAGCTCGAGATGAGGGATCCTTTCCCTGCTTCGTCGGGAAAGAGTTCCCGGCCTTCCCGTCGCATCTCAAGAGGAGGCCCTCTCTACAGGAACGGCGAGAGGAACTCCAGGGTCGTGCCACCATTCCAAGAGTCCCCCAGATGTCTCAGTCCATTCCAGAGGAACCTCTTTTCCCTTCACCGGCTCGTCTTTCACGCCGAGGATCGACTCACACCAAGGTGGCACGTGACACAGCCCTGTGGGAAAGCCTCGTGGGAAAGCCTCGAGGGACAGCCTCGAGGGAAAGCCACAGATCCCTTGATCCACGTGACAGGAAGCGTGACACGACTGCTGCAGCTCGGGAGGAAAGCGCACGTGCATGCCCCCACTCGAGACGAGGCCTGACTCCCCTGGGGAGACTCAGAAGCACCCCAAGATCCATGGCAACACTGGAGAGGAATCCTCAGGTTCCGGCCCCGACTCCACACAAGGACTGAGGCCCCGGCATGGACGGGAGAGGAATCCCGAGAGGTCCCCTAGCAACTCGCATGGGGACTGGCCTTTCCTGAGGCCACCAGAGCGGGTCCCTGAGGTCCCCGTCGTAACTAGAGAAGACCTACCGCAACTGGAGAAAATCCAGGAGGTTCTCCCCTCCAGGCGAGATGAGGCCCATTTCCGCTGAGGCGTCTCGAGTCTGATCACACCTCCCCTCTGGAACTTCGAAAGGGTCCTTCACACCCTTGGTGCAAATCATGAAGTTCCCCGACCTAGCCGTCTCCACTCGAGAGGAATCACGAGGGTCCCGCCCACATCCAGAGGAGCCCCGTTTCCGCCTCGTAGGTCGAGATGAGGGATCCTTTCCCTGCTTCGTCGGGAAAGAGTTCCCGGCGTTCCCGTCGCATCTCAAGAGGAGGCCCTCTCAACAGGAACGGCGAGAGGAACTCCAGGGTCGTGCCACCATTCCAAGAGTCCCCCAGATGTCTCAGTCCATTCCAGAGGAACCTCTTTTCCCTTCACCGGCTCGTCTTTCACGCCGAGGATCGACTCACACCAAGGTGGCACGTGGCACAGCCCTCTGGGAAAGCCTCGTGGGAAAGCCTCAAGGGACAGCCTCGAGGGAAAGCCACAGATCCCTTGATCCACGTGACAGGAAGCGTGACACTACTGCTGCAGCTCGGGAGGAAAGCGCACGTGCATGCCCCCACACGAGACGAGGCCTGACTCCCCTGGGGAGACTCAGAAGCACCCCAAGATCCATGGCAACACTGGAGAGGAATCCTTAGGTTCCGGCCCCGACTCCACACAAGGACTGAGGCCCCGGCATGGACGGGAGAGGAATCCCGAGAGGTCCCCTAGCAACTCGCATGGGGACTGGCCTTTCCTGAGGCCACCAGAGCGGGTCCCTGAGGTCCCCGTCGTAACTCGAGAAGACCTGCCGCAACTCGAGAAAATCCAGGAGGTTCTACCCTCCAGGCGAGATGAGGCCCATTTCCGCTGAGGCGTCTCGAGGCTGATCACACCTCACCTCTGGAACTTCGAAAGGGTCCTTCACACCCTTGGTGCAAATCATGAAGTTCCCCGACCTAGCCGTCTCCACTCGAGAGGAATCACGAGGGTCCCGCCCACATCCAGAGGAGCCCCGTTTCCGCCTCGTAGCTCGAGATGAGGGATCCTTTCCCTGCTTCGTCGGGAAAGAGTTCCCGGCCTTCCCGTCGCATCTCAAGAGGAGGCCCTCTCAACAGGAACGGCGAGAGGAACTCCAGGGTCGTGCCACCATTCCAAGAGTCCCCCAGATGTCTCAGTCCATTCCAGAGGAACCTCTTTTCCCTTCACCGGCTCGTCTTTCACGCCGAGGATCGACTCACACCAAGGTGGCACGTGGCACAGCCCTGTGGGAAAGCCTCGTGGGAAAGCCTCGAGGGACAGCCTCGAGGGAAAGCCACAGATCCCTTGATCCACGTGACAGGAAGCGTGACACGACTGCTGCAGCTCGGGAGGAAAGCGCACGTGCATGCCCCCACTCGAGACGAGGCCTGACTCCCCTGGGGAGACTCAGAAGCACCCCAAGATCCATGGCAACACTGGAGAGGAATCCTCAGGTTCCGGCCCCGACTCCACACAAGGACTGAGGCCCCGGCATGGACGGGAGAGGAATCCCGAGAGGTCCCCTAGCAACTCGCATGGGGACTGGCCTTTCCTGAGGCCACCAGAGCGGGTCCCTGAGGTCCCCGTCGTAACTCGAGAAGACCTACCGCAACTGGAGAAAATCCAGGAGGTTCTCCCCTCCAGGCGAGATGAGGCCCATTTCCGCTGAGGCGTCTCGAGGCTGATCACACCTCCCCTCTGGAACTTCGAAAGGGTCCTTCACACCCTTGGTGCAAATCATGAAGTTCCCCGACCTAGCCGTCTCCACTCGAGAGGAATCACGAGGGTCCCGCCCACATCCAGAGGAGCCCCGTTTCCGCCTCGTAGCTCGAGATGAGGGATCCTTTCCCTGCTTCGTCGGGAAAGAGTTCCCGGCGTTCCCGTCGCATCTCAAGAGGAGGCCCTCTCAACAGGAACGGCGAGAGGAACTCCAGGGTCGTGCCACCATTCCAAGAGTCCCCCAGATGTCTCAGTCCATTCCAGAGGAACCTCTTTTCCCTTCACCGGCTCGTCTTTCACACCGAGGATCGACTCACACCAAGGTGGCACGTGGCACAGCCCTCTGGGAAAGCCTCGTGGGAAAGCCTCAAGGGACAGCCTCGAGGGAAAGCCACAGATCCCTTGATCCACGTGACAGGAAGCGTGACACTACTGCTGCAGCTCGAGAGGAAAGCGCACGTGCATGCCCCCACACGAGACGAGGCCTGACTCCCCTGGGGAGACTCAGAAGCACCCCAAGATCCATGGCAACACTGGAGAGGAATCCTTAGGTTCCGGCCCCGACTCCACACAAGGACTGAGGCCCCGGCATGGACGGGAGAGGAATCCCGAGAGGTCCCCTAGCAACTCGCATGGGGACTGGCCTTTCCTGAGGCCACCAGAGCGGGTCCCTGAGGTCCCCGTCGTAACTCGAGAAGACCTGCCGCAACTCGAGAAAATCCAGGAGGTTCTACCCTCCAGGCGAGATGAGGCCCATTTCCGCTGAGGCGTCTCGAGGCTGATCACACCTCACCTCTGGAACTTCGAAAGGGTCCTTCACACCCTTGGTGCAAATCATGAAGTTCCCCGACCTAGCCGTCTCCACTCGAGAGGAATCACGAGGGTCCCGCCCACATCCAGAGGAGCCCCGTTTCCGCCTCGTAGCTCGAGATGAGGGATCCTTTCCCTGCTTCGTCGGGAAAGAGTTCCCGGCCTTCCCGTCGCATCTCAAGAGGAGGCCCTCTCAACAGGAACGGCGAGAGGAACTCCAGGGTCGTGCCACCATTCCAAGAGTCCCCCAGATGTCTCAGTCCATTCCAGAGGAACCTCTTTTCCCTTCACCGGCTCGTCTTTCACGCCGAGGATCGACTCACACCAAGGTGGCACGTGGCACAGCCCTGTGGGAAAGCCTCGTGGGAAAGCCTCGAGGGACAGCCTCGAGGGAAAGCCACAGATCCCTTGATCCACGTGACAGGAAGCGTGACACTACTGCTGCAGCTCGGGAGGAAAGCGCACGTGCATGCCCCCACTCGAGACGAGGCCTGACTCCCCTGGGGAGACTCAGAAGCACCCCAAGAACCATGGCAACACTGGAGAGGAATCCTCAGGTTCCGGCTCCGACTCCACACAAGGACTGAGGCCCCAGCATGGACGGGAGAGGAATCCCGAGAGGTCCCCTAGCAACTCGCATGGGGACTGGCCTTTCCTGAGGCCACCAGAGCGGGTCCCTGAGGTCCCGGTCGTAACTCGAGAAGACCTGCCGCAACTCGAGAAAATCCAGGAGGTTCTCCCCTCCAGGCGAGATGAGGCCCATTTCCGCTGAGGCGTCTCGAGGCTGATCACACCTCACCTCTGGATCTTCGAAAGGCTCCTTCACACCCTTGGTGCAAATCAAGAAGTTCCCCGACATACCCGTCTCCACTCGAGAGGAATCACGAGGGTCCCGCCCACATCCAGAGGAGCCCCGTTTCCGCCTCGTAGCTCGAGATGAGGGATCCTTTCCCTGCTTCGTCGGGAAAGAGTTCCCGGCCTTCCCGTCGCATCTCAAGAGGAGGCCCTCTCAACAGGAACGGCGAGAGGAACTCCAGGGTCGTGCCACCATTCCAAGAGTCCCCCAGATGTCTCAGTCCATTCCAGAGGAACCTCTTTTCCCTTCACCGGCTCGTCTTTCACGCCGAGGATCGACTCACACCAAGGTGGCACGTGGCACAGCCCTGTGGGAAAGCCTCGTGGGAAAGCCTCGAGGGACAGCCTCGAGGGAAAGCCACAGATCCCTTGATCCACGTGACAGGAAGCGTGACACTACAGCTGCAGCTCGGGAGGAAAGCGCACGTGCATGCCCCCACTCGAGACGAGGCCTGACTCCCCTGGGGAGACTCAGAAGCACCCCAAGATCCATGGCAACACTGGAGAGGAATCCTCAGGTTCCGGCCCCGACTCCACACAAGGACTGAGGCCCCGGCATGGACGGCAGAGGAATCCCGAGTGGTCCCCCAGCAACTCGCATGGGGACTGGCCTTTCCTGAGGCCACCAGGGCCGGTAACTGAGGTCCCCGTCGTAACTCGAGAAGACCTGCCGCAACTGGAGAAAATCCAGGAGGTTCTCCCTTCCAGGCGAGATGAGGCCCATTTCTGCTGAGGCGTCTCGAGGCTGATCACACCTCACCTCTGGAACTTCGAAAGGGTCCTTCACACCCTTGGTGCAAATCAAGAAGTTCCCCGACATACCCGTCTCCACTCGAGAGGAACCACGAGGGTCCCGCCCACATCCAGAGGAGCCCCGTTTCCGCCTCGTAGCTCGAGATGAGGGATCCTTTCCCTGCTTCGTCGGGAAAGAGTTCCCGGCCTTCCCGTCGCATCTCAAGAGGAGGCCCTCTCTACAGGAACGGCGAGAGGAACTCCAGGGTCGTGCCACCATTCCAAGAGTCCCCCAGATGTCTCAGTCCATTCCAGAGGAACCTCTTTTCCCTTCACCGGCTCGTCTTTCACGCCGAGGATCGACTCACACCAAGGTGGCACGTGACACAGCCCTGTGGGAAAGCCTCGTGGGAAAGCCTCGAGGGACAGCCTCGAGGGAAAGCCACAGATCCCTTGATCCACGTGACAGGAAGCGTGACACGACTGCTGCAGCTCGGGAGGAAAGCGCACGTGCATGCCCCCACTCGAGACGAGGCCTGACTCCCCTGGGGAGACTCAGAAGCACCCCAAGATCCATGGCAACACTGGAGAGGAATCCTCAGGTTCCGGCCCCGACTCCACACAAGGACTGAGGCCCCGGCATGGACGGGAGAGGAATCCCGAGAGGTCCCCTAGCAACTCGCATGGGGACTGGCCTTTCCTGAGGCCACCAGAGCGGGTCCCTGAGGTCCCCGTCGTAACTAGAGAAGACCTACCGCAACTGGAGAAAATCCAGGAGGTTCTCCCCTCCAGGCGAGATGAGGCCCATTTCCGCTGAGGCGTCTCGAGTCTGATCACACCTCCCCTCTGGAACTTCGAAAGGGTCCTTCACACCCTTGGTGCAAATCATGAAGTTCCCCGACCTAGCCGTCTCCACTCGAGAGGAATCACGAGGGTCCCGCCCACATCCAGAGGAGCCCCGTTTCCGCCTCGTAGGTCGAGATGAGGGATCCTTTCCCTGCTTCGTCGGGAAAGAGTTCCCGGCGTTCCCGTCGCATCTCAAGAGGAGGCCCTCTCAACAGGAACGGCGAGAGGAACTCCAGGGTCGTGCCACCATTCCAAGAGTCCCCCAGATGTCTCAGTCCATTCCAGAGGAACCTCTTTTCCCTTCACCGGCTCGTCTTTCACGCCGAGGATCGACTCACACCAAGGTGGCACGTGGCACAGCCCTCTGGGAAAGCCTCGTGGGAAAGCCTCAAGGGACAGCCTCGAGGGAAAGCCACAGATCCCTTGATCCACGTGACAGGAAGCGTGACACTACTGCTGCAGCTCGGGAGGAAAGCGCACGTGCATGCCCCCACACGAGACGAGGCCTGACTCCCCTGGGGAGACTCAGAAGCACCCCAAGATCCATGGCAACACTGGAGAGGAATCCTTAGGTTCCGGCCCCGACTCCACACAAGGACTGAGGCCCCGGCATGGACGGGAGAGGAATCCCGAGAGGTCCCCTAGCAACTCGCATGGGGACTGGCCTTTCCTGAGGCCACCAGAGCGGGTCCCTGAGGTCCCCGTCGTAACTCGAGAAGACCTGCCGCAACTGGAGAAAATCCAGGAGGTTCTCCCCTCCAGGCGAGATGAGGCCCATTTCCGCTGAGGCGTCTCGAGGCTGATCACACCTCCCCTCTGGAACTTCGAAAGGGTCCTTCACACCCTTGGTGCAAATCAAGAAGTTCCCCGACATACCCGTCTCCACTCGAGAGGAACCACGAGGGTCCCGCCCACATCCAGAGGAGCCCCGTTTCCGCCTCGTAGCTCGAGATGAGGGATCCTTTCCCTGCTTCGTCGGGAAAGAGTTCCCGGCGTTCCCGTCGCATCTCAAGAGGAGGCCCTCTCAACAGGAACGGCGAGAGGAACTCCAGGGTCGTGCCACCATTCCAAGAGTCCCCCAGATGTCTCAGTCCATTCCAGAGGAACCTCTTTTCCCTTCACCGGCTCGTCTTTCACGCCGAGGATCGACTCACACCAAGGTGGCACGTGGCACAGCCCTGTGGGAAAGCCTCGTGGGAAAGCCTCGAGGGACAGCCTCGAGGGAACGCCACAGATCCCTTGATCCACGTGACAGGAAGCGTGACACTACTGCTGCAGCTCGGGAGGAAAGCGCACGTGCATGCCCCCACTCGAGACGAGGCCTGACTCCCCTGGGGAGACTCAGAAGCACCCCAAGATCCATGGCAACACTGGAGAGGAATCCTCAGGTTCCGGCCCCGACTCCACACAAGGACTGAGGCCCCGGCATGGACGGCAGAGGAATCCCGAGAGGTCCCCTAGCAACTCGCATGGGGACTGGCCTTTCCTGAGGCCACCAGAGCGGGTCCCTGAGGTCCCCGTCGTAACTCGAGAAGACCTGCCGCAACTGGAGAAAATCCAGGAGGTTCTCCCCTCCAGGCGAGATGAGGCCCATTTCCGCTGAGGCGTCTCGAGGCTGATCACACCTCCCCTCTGGAACTTCGAAAGGGTCCTTCACACCCTTGGTGCAAATCAAGAAGTTCCCCGACATACCCGTCTCCACTCGAGAGGAACCACGAGGATCCCGCCCACATCCAGAGGAGCCCCGTTTCCGCCTCGTAGCTCGAGATGAGGGATCCTTTCCCTGCTTCGTCGGGAAAGAGTTCCCGGCCTTCCCGTCGCATCTCAAGAGGAGGCCCTCTCAACAGGAACGGCGAGAGGAACTCCAGGGTCGTGCCACCATTCCAAGAGTCCCCCAGATGTCTCAGTCCATTCCAGAGGAACCTCTTTTCCCTTCACCGGCTCGTCTTTCACGCCGAGGATCGACTCACACCAAGGTGGCACGTGGCACAGCCCTGTGGGAAAGCCTCGTGGGAAAGCCTCGAGGGACAGCCTCGAGGGAAAGCCACAGATCCCTTGATCCACGTGACAGGAAGCGTGACACGACTGCTGCAGCTCGGGAGGAAAGCGCACGTTCATGCCCCCACTCGAGACGAGGCCTGACTCCCCTGGGGAGACTCAGAAGCACCCCAAGATCCATGGCAACACTGGAGAGGAATCCTCAGGTTCCGGCCCCGACTCCACACAAGGACTGAGGCCCTGGCATGGACGGGAGAGGAATCCCGAGAGGTCCCCTAGCAACTCGCATGGGGACTGGCCTTTCCTGAGGCCACCAGAGCGGGTCCCTGAGGTCCCCGTCGTAACTCGAGAAGACCTACCGCAACTGGAGAAAATCCAGGAGGTTCTCCCCTCCAGGCGAGATGAGGCCCATTTCCGCTGAGGCGTCTCGAGGCTGATCACACCTCCCCTCTGGAACTTCGAAAGGGTCCTTCACACCCTTGGTGCAAATCATGAAGTTCCCCGACCTAGCCGTCTCCACTCGAGAGGAATCACGAGGGTCCCGCCCACATCCAGAGGAGCCCCGTTTCCGCCTCGTAGGTCGAGATGAGGGATCCTTTCCCTGCTTCGTCGGGAAAGAGTTCCCGGCGTTCCCGTCGCATCTCAAGAGGAGGCCCTCTCAACAGGAACGGCGAGAGGAACTCCAGGGTCGTGCCACCATTCCAAGAGTCCCCCAGATGTCTCAGTCCATTCCAGAGGAACCTCTTTTCCCTTCACCGGCTCGTCTTTCACACCGAGGATCGACTCACACCAAGGTGGCACGTGGCACAGCCCTCTGGGAAAGCCTCGTGGGAAAGCCTCAAGGGACAGCCTCGAGGGAAAGCCACAGATCCCTTGATCCACGTGACAGGAAGCGTGACACTACTGCTGCAGCTCGGGAGGAAAGCGCACGTGCATGCCCCCACACGAGACGAGGCCTGACTCCCCTGGGGAGACTCAGAAGCACCCCAAGATCCATGGCAACACTGGAGAGGAATCCTTAGGTTCCGGCCCCGACTCCACACAAGGACTGAGGCCCCGGCATGGACGGGAGAGGAATCCCGAGAGGTCCCCTAGCAACTCGCATGGGGACTGGCCTTTCCTGAGGCCACCAGAGCGGGTCCCTGAGGTCCCCGTCGTAACTCGAGAAGACCTGCCGCAACTCGAGAAAATCCAGGAGGTTCTACCCTCCAGGCGAGATGAGGCCCATTTCCGCTGAGGCGTCTCGAGGCTGATCACACCTCACCTCTGGAACTTCGAAAGGGTCCTTCACACCCTTGGTGCAAATCATGAAGTTCCCCGACCTAGCCGTCTCCACTCGAGAGGAATCACGAGGGTCCCGCCCACATCCAGAGGAGCCCCGTTTCCGCCTCGTAGCTCGAGATGAGGGATCCTTTCCCTGCTTCGTCGGGAAAGAGTTCCCGGCCTTCCCGTCGCATCTCAAGAGGAGGCCCTCTCAACAGGAACGGCGAGAGGAACTCCAGGGTCGTGCCACCATTCCAAGAGTCCCCCAGATGTCTCAGTCCATTCCAGAGGAACCTCTTTTCCCTTCACCGGCTCGTCTTTCACGCCGAGGATCGACTCACACCAAGGTGGCACGTGGCACAGCCCTGTGGGAAAGCCTCGTGGGAAAGCCTCGAGGGACAGCCTCGAGGGAAAGCCACAGATCCCTTGATCCACGTGACAGGAAGCGTGACACTACAGCTGCAGCTCGGGAGGAAAGCGCACGTGCATGCCCCCACTCGAGACGAGGCCTGACTCCCCTGGGGAGACTCAGAAGCACCCCAAGATCCATGGCAACACTGGAGAGGAATCCTCAGGTTCCGGCTCCGACTCCACACAAGGACTGAGGCCCCAGCATGGACGGGAGAGGAATCCCGAGAGGTCCCCTAGCAACTCGCATGGGGACTGGCCTTTCCTGAGGCCACCAGAGCGGGTCCCTGAGGTCCCGGTCGTAACTCGAGAAGACCTGCCGCAACTCGAGAAAATCCAGGAGGTTCTCCCCTCCAGGCGAGATGAGGCCCATTTCCGCTGAGGCGTCTCGAGGCTGATCACACCTCACCTCTGGATCTTCGAAAGGCTCCTTCACACCCTTGGTGCAAATCAAGAAGTTCCCCGACATACCCGTCTCCACTCGAGAGGAATCACGAGGGTCCCGCCCACATCCAGAGGAGCCCCGTTTCCGCCTCGTAGCTCGAGATGAGGGATCCTTTCCCTGCTTCGTCGGGAAAGAGTTCCCGGCCTTCCCGTCGCATCTCAAGAGGAGGCCCTCTCAACAGGAACGGCGAGAGGAACTCCAGGGTCGTGCCACCATTCCAAGAGTCCCCCAGATGTCTCAGTCCATTCCAGAGGAACCTCTTTTCCCTTCACCGGCTCGTCTTTCACGCCGAGGATCGACTCACACCAAGGTGGCACGTGGCACAGCCCTGTGGGAAAGCCTCGTGGGAAAGCCTCGAGGGACAGCCTCGAGGGAAAGCCACAGATCCCTTGATCCACGTGACAGGAAGCGTGACACTACAGCTGCAGCTCGGGAGGAAAGCGCACGTGCATGCCCCCACTCGAGACGAGGCCTGACTCCCCTGGGGAGACTCAGAAGCACCCCAAGATCCATGGCAACACTGGAGAGGAATCCTCAGGTTCCGGCCCCGACTCCACACAAGGACTGAGGCCCCGGCATGGACGGCAGAGGAATCCCGAGTGGTCCCCCAGCAACTCGCATGGGGACTGGCCTTTCCTGAGGCCACCAGGGCCGGTAACTGAGGTCCCCGTCGTAACTCGAGAAGACCTGCCGCAACTGGAGAAAATCCAGGAGGTTCTCCCTTCCAGGCGAGATGAGGCCCATTTCTGCTGAGGCGTCTCGAGGCTGATCACACCTCCCCTCTGGAACTTCGAAAGGGTCCTTCACACCCTTGGTGCAAATCATGAAGTTCCCCGACATACCCGTCTCCACTCGAGAGGAATCACGAGGGTCCCGCCCACATCCAGAGGAGCCCCGTTTCCGCCTCGTAGCTCGAGATGAGGGATCCTTTCCCTGCTTCGTCGGGAAAGAGTTCCCGGCGTTCCCGTCGCATCTCAAGAGGAGGCCCTCTCAACAGGAACGGCGAGAGGAACTCCAGGGTCGTGCCACCATTCCAAGAGTCCCCCAGATGTCTCAGTCCATTCCAGAGGAACCTCTTTTCCCTTCACCGGCTCGTCTTTCACGCCGAGGGTCGACTCCCACCAAGGTGGCACGTGGCACAGCCCTGTGGGAAAGCCTCGTGGGAAAGCCTCGAGGGACAGCCTCGAGGGAAAGCCACAGATCCCTTGATCCACGTGACAGGAAGCGTGACACTACTGCTGCAGCTCGGGAGGAAAGCGCACGTGCATGCCCCCACTCGAGACGAGGCCTGACTCCCCTGGGGAGACTCAGAAGCACCCCAAGATCCATGGCAACACTGGAGAGGAATCCTCAGGTTCCGGCCCCGACTCCACACAAGGACTGAGGCCCCGGCATGGACGGGAGAGGAATCCCGAGAGGTCCCCTAGCAACTCGCATGGGGACTGGCCTTTCCTGAGGCCACCAGAGCGGGTCCCTGAGGTCCCCGTCGTAACTCGAGAAGACCTACCGCAACTGGAGAAAATCCAGGAGGTTCTCCCCTCCAGGCGAGATGAGGCCCATTTCCGCTGAGGCGTCTCGAGGCTGATCACACCTCCCATCTGGAACTTCGAAAGGGTCCTTCACACCCTTGGTGCAAATCATGAAGTTCCCCGACCTAGCCGTCTCCACTCGAGAGGAATCACGAGGGTCCCGCCCACATCCAGAGGAGCCCCGTTTCCGCCTCGTAGCTCGAGATGAGGGATCCTTTCCCTGCTTCGTCGGGAAAGAGTTCCCGGCCTTCCCGTCGCATCTCAAGAGGAGGCCCTCTCAACAGGAACGGCGAGAGGAACTCCAGGGTCGTGCCACCATTCCAAGAGTCCCCCAGATGTCTCAGTCCATTCCAGAGGAACCTCTTTTCCCTTCACCGGCTCGTCTTTCACGCCGAGGATCGACTCACACCAAGGTGGCACGTGGCACAGCCCTGTGGGAAAGCCTCGTGGGAAAGCCTCGAGGGACAGCCTCGAGGGAAAGCCACAGATCCCTTGATCCACGTGACAGGAAGCGTGACACTACTGCTGCAGCTCGGGAGGAAAGCGCACGTGCATGCCCCCACTCGAGACGAGGCCTGACTCCCCTGGGGAGACTCAGAAGCACCCCAAGATCCATGGCAACACTGGAGAGGAATCCTCAGGTTCCGGCTCCGACTCCACACAAGGACTGAGGCCCCAGCATGGACGGGAGAGGAATCCCGAGAGGTCCCCTAGCAATTCGCATGGGGACTGGCCTTTCCTGAGGCCACCAGAGCGGGTCCCTGAGGTCCCGGTCGTAACTCGAGAAGACCTGCCGCAACTCGAGAAAATCCAGGAGGTTCTCCCCTCCAGGCGAGATGAGGCCCATTTCCGCTGAGGCGTCTCGAGGCTGATCACACCTCACCTCTGGATCTTCGAAAGGCTCCTTCACACCCTTGGTGCAAATCAAGAAGTTCCCCGACATACCCGTCTCCACTCGAGAGGAATCACGAGGGTCCCGCCCACATCCAGAGGAGCCCCGTTTCCGCCTCGTAGCTCGAGATGAGGGATCCTTTCCCTGCTTCGTCGGGAAAGAGTTCCCGGCCTTCCCGTCGCATCTCAAGAGGAGGCCCTCTCAACAGGAACGGCGAGAGGAACTCCAGGGTCGTGCCACCATTCCAAGAGTCCCCCAGATGTCTCAGTCCATTCCAGAGGAACCTCTTTTCCCCTCACCGGCTCGTCTTTCACGCCGAGGATCGACTCACACCAAGGTGGCACGTGGCACAGCCCTGTGGGAAAGCCTCGTGGGAAAGCCTCAAGGGACAGCCTCGAGGGAAAGCCACAGATCCCTTGATCCACGTGACAGGAAGCGTGACACTACTGCTGCAGCTCGGGAGGAAAGCGCACGTGCATGCCCCCACTCGAGACGAGGCCTGACTCCCCTGGGGAGACTCAGAAGCACCCCAAGATCCATGGCAACACTGGAGAGGAATCCTCAGGTTCCGGCCCCGACTCCACACAAGGACTGAGGCCCCGGCATGGACGGCAGAGGAATCCCGAGTGGTCCCCCAGCAACTCGCATGGGGACTGGCCTTTCCTGAGGCCACCAGGGCCGGTAACTGAGGTCCCCGTCGTAACTCGAGAAGACCTGCCGCAACTGGAGAAAATCCAGGAGGTTCTCCCCTCCAGGCGAGATGCGGCCCATTTCTGCTGAGGCGTCTCGAGGCTGATCACACCTCCCCTCTGGAACTTCGAAAGGGTCCTTCACACCCTTGGTGCAAATCATGAAGTTCCCCGACATACCCGTCTCCACTCGAGAGGAATCACGAGGGTCCCGCCCACATCCAGAGGAGCCCCGTTTCCGCCTCGTAGCTCGAGATGAGGGATCCTTTCCCTGCTTCGTCGGGAAAGAGTTCCCGGCGTTCCCGTCGCATCTCAAGAGGAGGCCCTCTCAACAGGAACGGCGAGAGGAACTCCAGGGTCGTGCCACCATTCCAAGAGTCCCCCAGATGTCTCAGTCCATTCCAGAGGAACCTCTTTTCCCTTCACCGGCTCGTCTTTCACGCCGAGGGTCGACTCACACCAAGGTGGCACGTGGCACAGCCCTGTGGGAAAGCCTCGTGGGAAAGCCTCGAGGGACAGCCTCGAGGGAAAGCCACAGATCCCTTGATCCACGTGACAGGAAGCGTGACACTACTGCTGCAGCTCGGGAGGAAAGCGCACGTGCATGCCCCCACTCGAGACGAGGCCTGACTCCCCTGGGGAGACTCAGAAGCACCCCAAGATCCATGGCAGCACTGGAGAGGAATCCTCAGGTTCCGGCCCCGACTCCACACAAGGACTGAGGCCCCGGCATGGACGGGAGAGGAATCCCGAGAGGTCCCCTAGCAACTCGCATGGGGACTGGCCTTTCCTGAGGCCACCAGAGCGGGTCCCTGAGGTCCCCATCGTAACTCGAGAAGACCTGCCGCAACTCGAGAAAATCCAGGAGGTTCTACCCTCCAGGCGAGATGAGGCCCATTTCCGCTGAGGCGTCTCGAGGCTGATCACACCTCACCTCTGGAACTTCGAAAGGGTCCTTCACACCCTTGGTGCAAATCATGAAGTTCCCCGACCTAGCCGTCTCCACTCGAGAGGAATCACGAGGGTCCCGCCCACATCCAGAGGAGCCCCGTTTCCGCCTCGTAGCTCGAGATGAGGGATCCTTTCCCTGCTTCGTCGGGAAAGATTTCCCGGCCTTCCCGTCACATCTCAAGAGGAGGCCCTCTCAACAGGAACGGCGAGAGGAACTCCAGGGTCGTGCCACCATTCCAAGAGTCCCCCAGATGTCTCAGTCCATTCCAGAGGAACCTCTTTTCCCTTCACCGGCTCGTCTTTCACGCCGAGGATCGACTCACACCAAGGTGGCACGTGGCACAGCCCTGTGGGAAAGCCTCGTGGGAAAGCCTCGAGGGACAGCCTCGAGGGAAAGCCACAGATCCCTTGATCCACGTGACAGGAAGCGTGACACTACTGCTGCAGCTCGGGAGGAAAGCGCACGTGCATGCCCCCACTCGAGACGAGGCCTGACTCCCCTGGGGAGACTCAGAAGCACCCCAAGATCCATGGCAACACTGGAGAGGAATCCTCAGGTTCCGGCCCCGACTCCACACAAGGACTGAGGCCCCGGCATGGACGGGAGAGGAATCCCGAGAGGTCCCCTAGCAACTCGCATGGGGACTGGCCTTTCCTGAGGCCACCAGAGCGGGTCCCTGAGGTCCCCGTCGTAACTCGAGAAGACCTGCCGCAACTGGAGAAAATCCAGGAGGTTCTCCCCTCCAGGCGAGATGAGGCCCATTTCCGCTGAGGCGTCTCAAGGCTGATCACACCTCACCTCTGGATCTTCGAAAGGCTCCTTCACACCCTTGGTGCAAATCATGAAGTTCCCCGACATACCCGTCTCCACTCGAGAGGAATCACGAGGGCCCCGCCCACATCCAGAGGAGCCCCGTTTCCGCCTCGTAGCTCGAGATGAGGGATCCTTTCCCTGCTTCGTCGGGAAAGAGTTCCCGGCCTTCCCGTCGCATCTCAAGAGGAGGCCCTCTCAACAGGAACGGCGAGAGGAACTCCAGGGTCGTGCCACCATTCCAAGAGTCCCCCAGATGTCTCAGTCCATTCCAGAGGAACCTCTTTTCCCCTCACCGGCTCGTCTTTCACGCCGAGGATCGACTCACACCAAGGTGGCACGTGGCACAGCCCTGTGGGAAAGACTCGTGGGAAAGCCTCGAGGGACAGCCTCGAGGGAAAGCCACAGATCCCTTGATCCACGTGACAGGAAGCGTGACACTACTGCTGCAGCTCGGGAGGAAAGCGCACGTGCATGCCCCCACTCGAGACGAGGCCTGACTCCCCTGGGGAGACTCAGAAGCACCCCAAGATCCATGGCAACACTGGAGAGGAATCCTCAGGTTCCGGCCCCGACTCCACACAAGGACTGAGGCCCCGGCATGGACGGCAGAGGAATCCCGAGTGGTCCCCCAGCAACTCACATGGGGACTGGCCTTTCCTGAGGCCACCAGGGCCGGTAACGGAGGTCCCCGTCGTAACTCGAGAAGACCTGCCGCAACTGGAGAAAATCCAGGAGGTTCTCCCCTCCAGGCGAGATGAGGCCCATTTCTGCTGAGGCGTCTCGAGGCTGATCACACCTCCCCTCTGGAACTTCGAAAGGGTCCTTCACACCCTTGGTGCAAATCATGAAGTTCCCCGACATACCCGTCTCCACTCGAGAGGAATCACGAGGGTCCCGCCCACATCCAGAGGAGCCCCGTTTCCGCCTCGTAGCTCGAGATGAGGGATCCTTTCCCTGCTTCGTCGGGAAAGAGTTCCCGGCCTTCCCGTCGCATCTCAAGAGGAGGCCCTCTCAACAGGAACGGCGAGAGGAACTCCAGGGTCGTGCCACCATTCCAAGAGTCCCCCCAGATGTCTCAGTCCATTCCAGAGGAACCTCTTTTCCCTTCACCGGCTCGTCTTTCACGCCGAGGGTCGACTCACACCAAGGTGGCACGTGGCAAAGCCCTGTGGGAAAGCCTCGTGGGAAAGCCTCGAGGGACAGCCTCGAGGGAAAGCCACAGATCCCTTGATCCACGTGACAGGAAGCGTGACACTACTGCTGCAGCTCGGGAGGAAAGCGCACGTGCATGCCCCCACTCGAGACGAGGCCTGACTCCCCTGGGGAGACTCAGAAGCACCCCAAGATCCATGGCAGCACTGGAGAGGAATCCTCAGTTCCGGCCCCGACTCCACACAAGGACTGAGGCCCCGGCATGGACGGGAGAGGAATCCCGAGAGGTCCCCTAGCAACTCGCATGGGGACTGGCCTTTCCTGAGGCCACCAGAGCGGGTCCCTGAGGTCCCCGTCGTAACTCGAGAAGACCTGCCGCAACTCGAGAAAATCCAGGAGGTTCTACCCTCCAGGCGAGATGAGGCCCATTTCCGCTGAGGCGTCTCGAGGCTGATCACACCTCACCTCTGGAACTTCGAAAGGGTCCTTCACACCCTTGGTGCAAATCATGAAGTTCCCCGACATACCCGTCTCCACTCGAGAGGAATCACGAGGGTCCCGCCCACATCCAGAGGAGCCCCGTTTACGCCTCGTAGCTCGAGATGAGGGATCCCTTCCCTGCTTCGTCTGGAAAGATTTCCCGGCCTTCCCGTCACATCTCAAGAGGAGGCCCTCTCAACAGGAACGGCGAGAGGAACTCCAGGGTCGTGCCACCATTCCAAGAGTCCCCCAGATGTCTCAGTCCATTCCAGAGGAACCTCTTTTCCCTTCACCGGCTCGTCTTTCACGCCGAGGATCGACTCACACCAAGGTGGCACGTGGCACAGCCCTGTGGGAAAGCCTCGTGGGAAAGCCTCGAGGGACAGCCTCGAGGGAAAGCCACAGATCCCTTGATCCACGTGACAGGAAGCGTGACACTACTGCTGCAGCTCGGGAGGAAAGCGCACGTGCATGCCCCCACTCGAGATGAGGCCTGACTCCCCTGGGGAGACTCAGAAGCACCCCAAGATCCATGGCAACACTGGAGAGGAATCCTCAGGTTCCGGCCCCGACTCCACACAAGGACTGAGGCCCCGGCATGGACGGGAGAGGAATCCCGAGAGGTCCCCTAGCAACTCGCATGGGGACTGGCCTTTCCTGAGGCCACCAGAGCGGGTCCCTGAGGTCCCCGTCGTAACTCGAGAAGACCTGCCGCAACTGGAGAAAATCCAGGAGGTTCTCCCCTCCAGGCGAGATGAGGCCCATTTCTGCTGAGGCGTCTCGAGGCTGATCACACCTCCCCTCTGGAACTTCGAAAGGGTCCTTCACACCCTTGGTGCAAATCATGAAGTTCCCCGACATACCCGTCTCCACTCGAGAGGAATCACGAGGGTCCCGCCCACATCCAGAGGAGCCCCGTTTCCGCCTCGTAGCTCGAGATGAGGGATCCTTTCCCTGCTTCGTCGGGAAAGAGTTCCCGGCGTTCCCGTCGCATCTCAAGAGGAGGCCCTCTCAACAGGAACGGCGAGAGGAACTCCAGGGTCGTGCCACCATTCCAAGAGTCCCCCAGATGTCTCAGTCCATTCCAGAGGAACCTCTTTTCCCTTCACCGGCTCGTCTTTCACGCCGAGGATCGACTCACACCAAGGTGGCACGTGGCACAGCCCTGTGGGAAAGCCTCGTGGGAAAGCCTCGAGGGACAGCCTCGAGGGAAAGCCACAGATCCCTTGATCCACGTGACAGGAAGCGTGACACTACTGCTGCAGCTCGGGAGGAAAGCGCACGTGCATGCCCCCACTCGAGACGAGGCCTGACTCCCCTGGGGAGACTCAGAAGCACCCCAAGATCCATGGCAACACTGGAGAGGAATCCTCAGGTTCCGGCCCCGACTCCACACAAGGACTGAGGCCCCGGCATGGACGGGAGAGGAATCCCGAGAGGTCCCCTAGCAACTCGCATGGGGACTGGCCTTTCCTGAGGCCACCAGAGCGGGTCCCTGAGGTCCCCGTCGTAACTCGAGAAGACCTGCCGCAACTGGAGAAAATCCAGGAGGTTCTCCCCTCCAGGCGAGATGAGGCCCATTTCCGCTGAGGCGTCTCAAGGCTGATCACACCTCACCTCTGGATCTTCGAAAGGCTCCTTCACACCCTTGGTGCAAATCATGAAGTTCCCCGACATACCCGTCTCCACTCGAGAGGAATCACGAGGGCCCCGCCCACATCCAGAGGAGCCCCGTTTCCGCCTCGTAGCTCGAGATGAGGGATCCTTTCCCTGCTTCGTCGGGAAAGAGTTCCCGGCCTTCCCGTCGCATCTCAAGAGGAGGCCCTCTCAACAGGAACGGCGAGAGGAACTCCAGGGTCGTGCCACCATTCCAAGAGTCCCCCAGATGTCTCAGTCCATTCCAGAGGAACCTCTTTTCCCCTCACCGGCTCGTCTTTCACGCCGAGGATCGACTCACACCAAGGTGGCACGTGGCACAGCCCTGTGGGAAAGCCTCGTGGGAAAGCCTCGAGGGACAGCCTCGAGGGAAAGCCACAGATCCCTTGATCCACGTGACAGGAAGCGTGACACTACTGCTGCAGCTCGGGAGGAAAGCGCACGTGCATGCCCCCACTCGAGACGAGGCCTGACTCCCCTGGGGAGACTCAGAAGCACCCCAAGATCCATGGCAACACTGGAGAGGAATCCTCAGGTTCCGGCCCCGACTCCACACAAGGACTGAGGCCCCGGCATGGACGGCAGAGGAATCCCGAGTGGTCCCCCAGCAACTCGCATGGGGACTGGCCTTTCCTGAGGCCACCAGGGCCGGTAACGGAGGTCCCCGTCGTAACTCGAGAAGACCTGCCGCAACTGGAGAAAATCCAGGAGGTTCTCCCCTCCAGGCGAGATGAGGCCCATTTCTGCTGAGGCGTCTCGAGGCTGATCACACCTCCCCTCTGGAACTTCGAAAGGGTCCTTCACACCCTTGGTGCAAATCATGAAGTTCCCCGACATACCCGTCTCCACTCGAGAGGAATCACGAGGGTCCCGCCCACATCCAGAGGAGCCCCGTTTCCGCCTCGTAGCTCGAGATGAGGGATCCTTTCCCTGCTTCGTCGGGAAAGAGTTCCCGGCCTTCCCGTCGCATCTCAAGAGGAGGCCCTCTCAACAGGAACGGCGAGAGGAACTCCAGGGTCGTGCCACCATTCCAAGAGTCCCCCAGATGTCTCAGTCCATTCCAGAGGAACCTCTTTTCCCTTCACCGGCTCGTCTTTCACGCCGAGGGTCGACTCACACCAAGGTGGCACGTGGCACAGCCCTGTGGGAAAGCCTCGTGGGAAAGCCTCGAGGGACAGCCTCGAGGGAAAGCCACAGATCCCTTGATCCACGTGACAGGAAGCGTGACACTACTGCTGCAGCTCGGGAGGAAAGCGCACGTGCATGCCCCCACTCGAGACGAGGCCTGACTCCCCTGGGGAGACTCAGAAGCACCCCAAGATCCATGGCAGCACTGGAGAGGAATCCTCAGGTTCCGGCCCCGACTCCACACAAGGACTGAGGCCCCGGCATGGACGGGAGAGGAATCCCGAGAGGTCCCCTAGCAACTCGCATGGGGACTGGCCTTTCCTGAGGCCACCAGAGCGGGTCCCTGAGGTCCCCGTCGTAACTCGAGAAGACCTGCCGCAACTGGAGAAAATCCAGGAGGTTCTCCCCTCCAGGCGAGATGAGGCCCATTTCCGCTGAGGCGTCTCAAGGCTGATCACACCTCACCTCTGGATCTTCAAAAGGCTCCTTCACACCCTTGGTGCAAATCAAGAAGTTCCCCGACATACCCGTCTCCACTCGAGAGGAATCACGAGGGCCCCGCCCACATCCAGAGGAGCCCCGTTTCCGCCTCGTAGCTCGAGATGAGGGATCCTTTCCCTGCTTCGTCGGGAAAGAGTTCCCGGCCTTCCCGTCGCATCTCAAGAGGAGGCCCTCTCAACAGGAACGGCGAGAGGAACTCCAGGGTCGTGCCACCATTCCAAGAGTCCCCCAGATGTCTCAGTCCATTCCAGAGGAACCTCTTTTCCCCTCACCGGCTCGTCTTTCACGCCGAGGATCGACTCACACCAAGGTGGCACGTGGCACAGCCCTGTTGGAAAGCCTCGTGGGAAAGCCTCGAGGGACAGCCTCGAGGGAAAGCCACAGATCCCTTGATCCACGTGACAGGAAGCGTGACACTACTGCTGCAGCTCGGGAGGAAAGCGCACGTGCATGCCCCCACTCGAGACGAGGCCTGACTCCCCTGGGGAGACTCAGAAGCACCCCAAGATCCATGGCAACACTGGAGAGGAATCCTCAGGTTCCGGCCCCGACTCCACACAAGGACTGAGGCCCCGGCATGGACGGCAGAGGAATCCCGAGTGGTCCCCCAGCAACTCGCATGGGGACTGGCCTTTCCTGAGGCCACCAGGGCCGGTAACTGAGGTCCCCGTCGTAACTCGAGAAGACCTGCCGCAACTGGAGAAAATCCAGGAGGTTCTCCCCTCCAGGCGAGATGAGGCCCATTTCTGCTGAGGCGTCTCGAGGCTGATCACACCTCCCCTCTGGAACTTCGAAAGGGTCCTTCACACCCTTGGTGCAAATCATGAAGTTCCCCGACATACCCGTCTCCACTCGAGAGGAATCACGAGGGTCCCGCCCACATCCAGAGGAGCCCCGTTTCCTCCTCGTAGCTCGAGATGAGGGATCCTTTCCCTGCTTCGTCGGGAAAGAGTTCCCGGCGTTCCCGTCGCATCTCAAGAGGACGCCCTCTCAACAGGAACGGCGAGAGGAACTCCAGGGTCGTGCCACCATTCCAAGAGTCCCCCAGATGTCTCAGTCCATTCCAGAGGAACCTCTTTTCCCTTCACCGGCTCGTCTTTCACGCCGAGGGTCGACTCACACCAAGGTGGCACGTGGCACAGCCCTGTGGGAAAGCCTCGTGGGAAAGCCTCGAGGGACAGCCTCGAGGGAAAGCCACAGATCCCTTGATCCACGTGACAGGAAGCGTGACACTACTGCTGCAGCTCGGGAGGAAAGCGCACGTGCATGCCCCCACTCGAGACGAGGCCTGACTCCCCTGGGGAGACTCAGAAGCACCCCAAGATCCATGGCAACACTGGAGAGGAATCCTCAGGTTCCGGCCCCGACTCCACACAAGGACTGAGGCCCCGGCATGGACGGGAGAGGAATCCCGAGAGGTCCCCTAGCAACTCGCATGGGGACTGGCCTTTCCTGAGGCCACCAGAGCGGGTCCCTGAGGTCCCCGTCGTAACTCGAGAAGACCTGCCGCAACTGGAGAAAATCCAGGAGGTTCTCCCCTCCAGGCGAGATGAGGCCCATTTCCGCTGAGGCGTCTCGAGGCTGATCACACCTCCCCTCTGGAACTTCGAAAGGGTCCTTCACACCCTTGGTGCAAATCAAGAAGTTCCCCGACATACCCGTCTCCACTCGATAGGAACCACGAGGGTCCCGCCCACATCCAGAGGAGCCCCGTTTCCGCCTCGTAGCTCGAGATGAGGGATCCTTTCCCTGCTTCGTCGGGAAAGAGTTCCCGGCCTTCCCGTCGCATCTCAAGACGAGGCCCTCTCTACAGGAACGGCGAGAGGAACTCCAGGGTCGTGCCACCATTCCAAGAGTCCCCCAGATGTCTCAGTCCATTCCAGAGGAACCTCTTTTCCCTTCACCGGCTCGTCTTTCACGCCGAGGATCGACTCACACCAAGGTGGCACGTGGCACAGCCCTGTGGGAAAGCCTCGTGGGAAAGCCTCGAGGGACAGCCTCGAGGGAACGCCACAGATCCCTTGATTCCCGTGACAGGAAGCGTGACACTACTGCTGCAGCTCGGGAGGAAAGCGCACGTGCATGCCCCCACTCGAGACGAGGCCTGACTCCCCTGGGGAGACTCAGAAGCACCCCAAGATCCATGGCAACACTGGAGAGGAATCCTCAGGTTCCGGCCCCGACTCCACACAAGGACTGAGGCCCCGGCATGGACGGGAGAGGAATCCCGAGAGGTCCTCTAGCAACTCGCATGGGGACTGGCCTTTCCTGAGGCCACCAGAGCGGGTCCCTGAGGTCCCCGTCGTAACTCGAGAAGACCTGCCGCAACTCGAGAAAATCCAGGAGGTACTCCCCTCCAGGCGAGATGAGGCCCATTTCCGCTGAGGCGTCTCGAGGCTGATCACACCTCACCTCTGGAACTTCGAAAGGCTCCTTCACACCCTTGGTGCAAATCAAGAAGTTCCCCGACATACCCGTCTCCACTCGAGAGGAATCACGAGGGTCCCGCCCACATCCAGAGGAGCCCCGTTTCCGCCTCGTAGCTCGAGATGAGGGATCCTTTCCCTGCTTCGTCGGGAAAGAGTTCCCGGCGTTCCCGTCGCATCTCAAGAGGAGGCCCTCTCAACAGGAACGGCGAGAGGAACTCCAGGGTCGTGCCACCATTCCAAGAGTCCCCCAGATGTCTCAGTCCATTCCAGAGGAACCTCTTTTCCCTTCACCGGCTCGTCTTTCACGCCGAGGATCGACTCACACCAAGGTGGCACGTGGCACAGCCCTGTGGGAAAGCCTCGTGGGAAAGCCTCGAGGGACAGCCTCGAGGGAAAGCCACAGATCCCTTGATCCACGTGACAGGAAGCGTGACACTACTGCTGCAGCTCGGGAGGAAAGCGCACGTGCATGCCCCCACTCGAGACGAGGCCTGACTCCCCTGGGGAGACTCAGAAGCACCCCAAGATCCATGGCAACACTGGAGAGGAATCCTCAGGTTCCGGCCCCGACTCCACACAAGGACTGAGGCCCCGGCATGGACGGGAGAGGAATCCCGAGAGGTCCCCTAGCAACTCGCATGGGGACTGGCCTTTCCTGAGGCCACCAGAGCGGGTCCCTGAGGTCCCCGTCGTAACTCGAGAAGACCTGCCGCAACTGGAGAAAATCCAGGAGGTTCTCCCCTCCAGGCGAGATGAGGCCCATTTCCGCTGAGGCGTCTCGAGGCTGATCACACCTCCCCTCTGGAACTTCGAAAGGGTCCTTCACACCCTTGGTGCAAATCAAGAAGTTCCCCGACATACCCGTCTCCACTCGATAGGAACCACGAGGGTCCCGCCCACATCCAGAGGAGCCCCGTTTCCGCCTCGTAGCTCGAGATGAGGGATCCTTTCCCTGCTTCGTCGGGAAAGAGTTCCCGGCCTTCCCGTCGCATCTCAAGACGAGGCCCTCTCTACAGGAACGGCGAGAGGAACTCCAGGGTCGTGCCACCATTCCAAGAGTCCCCCAGATGTCTCAGTCCATTCCAGAGGAACCTCTTTTCCCTTCACCGGCTCGTCTTTCACGCCGAGGATCGACTCACACCAAGGTGGCACGTGGCACAGCCCTGTGGGAAAGCCTCGTGGGAAAGCCTCGAGGGACAGCCTCGAGGGAAAGCCACAGATCCCTTGATCCACGTGACAGGAAGCGTGACACTACTGCTGCAGCTCGGGAGGAAAGCGCACGTGCATGCCCCCACTCGAGACGAGGCCTGACTCCCCTGGGGAGACTCAGAAGCACCCCAAGATCCATGGCAACACTGGAGAGGAATCCTCAGGTTCCGGCCCCGACTCCACACAAGGACTGAGGCCCCGGCATGGACGGGAGAGGAATCCCGAGAGGTCCTCTAGCAACTCGCATGGGGACTGGCCTTTCCTGAGGCCACCAGAGCGGGTCCCTGAGGTCCCCGTCGTAACTCGAGAAGACCTGCCGCAACTGGAGAAAATCCAGGAGGTTCTCCCCTCCAGGCGAGATGAGGCCCATTTCCGCTGAGGCGTCTCGAGGCTGATCACACCTCCCCTCTGGATCTTCGAAAGGCTCCTTCACACCCTTGGTGCAAATCAAGAAGTTCCCCGACATACCCGTCTCCACTCGAGAGGAATCACGAGGGTCCCGCCCACATCCAGAGGAGCCCCGTTTCCGCCTCGTAGCTCGAGATGAGGGATCCTTTCCCTGCTTCGTCGGGAAAGAGTTCCCGGCGTTCCCGTCGCATCTCAAGAGGAGGCCCTCTCAACAGGAACGGCGAGAGGAACTCCAGGGTCGTGCCACCATTCCAAGAGTCCCCCAGATGTCTCAGTCCATTCCAGAGGAACCTCTTTTCCCTTCACCGGCTCGTCTTTCACGCCGAGGATCGACTCACACCAAGGTGGCACGTGGAACAGCCCTGTGGGAAAGCCTCGTGGGAAAGCCTCGAGGGACAGCCTCGAGGGAAAGCCACAGATCCCTTGATCCACGTGACAGGAAGCGTGACACTACTGCTGCAGCTCGGGAGGAAAGCGCACGTGCATGCCCCCACTCGAGACGAGGCCTGACTCCCCTGGGGAGACTCAGAAGCACCCCAAGATCCATGGCAACACTGGAGAGGAATCCTCAGGTTCCGGCTCCGACTCCACACAAGGACTGAGGCCCCAGCATGGACGGGAGAGGAATCCCGAGAGGTCCCCTAGCAACTCGCATGGGGACTGGCCTTTCCTGAGGCCACCAGAGCGGGTCCCTGAGGTCCCGGTCGTAACTCGAGAAGACCTGCCGCAACTCGAGAAAATCCAGGAGGTTCTCCCCTCCAGGCGAGATGAGGCCCATTTCAGCTGAGGCGTCTCGAGGCTGATCACACCTCACCTCTGGATCTTCGAAAGGCTCCTTCACACCCTTGGTGCAAATCAAGAAGTTCCCCGACATACCCGTCTCCACTCGAGAGGAATCACGAGGGTCCCGCCCACATCCAGAGGAGCCCCGTTTCCGCCTCGTAGCTCGAGATGAGGGATCCTTTCCCTGCTTCGTCGGGAAAGAGTTCCCGGCCTTCCCGTCGCATCTCAAGAGGAGGCCCTCTCAACAGGAACGGCGAGAGGAACTCCAGGGTCGTGCCACCATTCCAAGAGTCCCCCAGATGTCTCAGTCCATTCCAGAGGAACCTCTTTTCCCCTCACCGGCTCGTCTTTCACGCCGAGGATCGACTCACACCAAGGTGGCACGTGGCACAGCCCTGTGGGAAAGCCTCGTGGGAAAGCCTCGAGGGACAGCCTCGAGGGAAAGCCACAGATCCCTTGATCCACGTGACAGGAAGCGTGACACTACTGCTGCAGCTCGGGAGGAAAGCGCACGTGCATGCCCCCACTCGAGACGAGGCCTGACTCCCCTGGGGAGACTCAGAAGCACCCCAAGATCCTTGGCAACACTGGAGAGGAATCCTCAGGTTCCGGCCCCGACTCCACACAAGGACTGAGGCCCCGGAATGGACGGGAGAGGAATCCCGAGAGGTCCCCTAGCAACTCGCATGGGGACTGGCCTTTCCTGAGGCCACCAGAGCGGGTCCCTGAGGTCCCCGTCGTAACTCGAGAAGACCTGCCGCAACTGGAGAAAATCCAGGAGGTTCTCCCCTCCAGGCGAGATGAGGCCCATTTCCGCTGAGGCGTCTCGAGGCTGATCACACCTCCCCTCTGGAACTTCGAAAGGGTCCTTCACACCCTTGGTGCAAATCAAGAAATTCCCCTACATACCCGTCTCCACTCGATAGGAACCACGAGGGTCCCGCCCACATCCAGAGGAGCCCCGTTTCCGCCTCGTAGCTCGAGATGAGGGATCCTTTCCCTGCTTCGTCGGGAAAGAGTTCCCGGCCTTCCCGTCGCATCTCAAGACGAGGCCCTCTCTACAGGAACGGCGAGAGGAACTCCAGGGTCGTGCCACCATTCCAAGAGTCCCCCAGATGTCTCAGTCCATTCCAGAGGAACCTCTTTTCCCTTCAGCGGCTCGTCTTTCACGCCGAGGATCGACTCACACCAAGGTGGCACGTGGCACAGCCCTGTGGTAAAGCCTCGTGGGAAAGCCTCGAGGGACAGCCTCGAGGGAAAGCCACAGATCCCATGATCCATGTGACAGGAAGCGTGACACTACTGCTGCAGCTCGGGAGGAAAGCGCACGTGCATGCCCCCACTCGAGACGAGGCCTGACTCCCCTGGGGAGACTCAGAAGCACCCCAAGGTCCATGGCAACACTGGAGAGGAATCCTCAGGTTCCGGCCCCGACTCCACACAAGGACTGAGGCCCCGGCATGGACGGGAGAGGAATCCCGAGAGGTCCCCTAGCAACTCGCATGGGGACTGGCCTTTCCTGAGGCCACCAGAGCGGGTCCCTGAGGTCCCCGTCGTAACTCGAGAAGACCTGCCGCAACTCGAGAAAATCCAGGAGGTTCTCCCCTCCAGGCGAGATGAGGCCCATTTCCGCTGAGGCGTCTCGAGGCTGATCACACCTCACCTCAGGAACTTCGAAAGGCTCCTTCACACCCTTGGTGCAAATCAAGAAGTTCCCCGACATACCCGTCTCCACTCGAGAGGAATCAAGAGGGTCCCGCCCACATCCAGAGGAGCCCCGTTTCCGCCTCGTAGCTCGAGATGAGGGATCCTTTCCCTGCTTCGTCGGGAAAGATTTCCCGGCCTTCCCGTCGCATCTCAAGAGGAGGCCCTCTCAACAGGAACGGCGAGAGGAACTCCAGGGTCGTGCCACCATTCCAAGAGTCCCCCAGATGTCTCAGTCCATTCCAGAGGAACCTCTTTTCCCTTCACCGGCTCGTCTTTCACACCGAGGATCGACTCACACCAAGGTGGCACGTGGCACAGCCCTGTGGGAAAGCCTCGTGGGAAAGCCTCGAGGGACAGCCTCGAGGGAAAGCCACAGATCCCTTGATCCACGTGACAGGAAGCGTGACACTACTGCTGCAGCTCGGGAGGAAAGTGCACGTGCATGCCCCCACTCGAGACGAGGCCTGACTCCCCTGGGGAGACTCAGAAGCACCCCAAGATCCATGGCAACACTGGAGAGGAATCCTCAGGTTCCGGCCCCGACTCCACACAAGGACTGAGGCCCCGGCATGGACGGGAGAGGAATCCCGAGAGGTCCCCTAGCAACTCGCATGGGGTCTGGCCTTTCCTGAGGCCACCAGAGCGGGTCCCTGAGGTCCCCGTCGTAACTCGAGAAGACCTGCCGCAACTGGAGAAAATCCAGGAGGTTCTCCCCTCCAGGCGAGATGAGGCCCATTTCCACTGAGGCGTCTCGAGGCTGATCACACCTCCCCTCTGGAACTTCGAAAGGGTCCTTCACACCCTTGGTGCAAATCAAGAAGTTCCCCGACATACCCGTCTCCACTCGATTGGAACCACGAGGGTCCCGCCCACATCCAGAGGAGCCCCGTTTCCGCCTCGTAGCTCGAGATGAGGGATCCTTTCCCTGCTTCGTCGGGAAAGAGTTCCCGGCCTTCCCGTCGCATCTCAAGACGAGGCCCTCTCTACAGGAACGGCGAGAGGAACTCCAGGGTCGTGCCACCATTCCAAGAGTCCCCCAGATGTCTCAGTCCATTCCAGAGGAACCTCTTTTCCCTTCACCGGCTCGTCTTTCACGCCGAGGATCGACTCACACCAAGGTGGCACGTGGCACAGCCCTGTGGGAAAGCCTCGTGGGAAAGCCTCGAGGGACAGCCTCGAGGGAAAGCCACAGATCCCTTGATCCACGTGACAGGAAGCGTGACACTACTGCTGCAGCTCGGGAGGAAAGCGCACGTGCAGGCCCCCACTCGAGACGAGGCCTGACTCCCCTGGGGAGACTCAGAAGCACCCCGAGATCCCTGGCAACATTGGAGAGTAATCCTCAGGTTCCGGCCCCGACTCCACACAAGGACTGAGGCCCCGGCATGGACGGGAGAGGAATCCCAAGAGGTCCCCTAGCAACTCGCATGGGGACTGGCCTTTCCTGAGGCCACCAGAGCGGGTCCCTGAGGTCCCCGTCGTAACTCGAGAAGACCTGCCGCAACTCGAGAAAATCCAGGAGGTTCTCCCCTCCAGGCGAGATGAGGCCCATTTCCGCTGAGGCGTCTCGAGGCTGATCACACCTCACCTCTGGAACTTCGAAAGGATCCTTCACACCCTTGGTGCAAATCAAGAAGTTCCCCGACATACCCGTCTCCACTCGAGAGGAATCACGAGGGTCCCGCCCACATCCAGAGGAGCCCCGTTTCGGCCTCGTAGCTCGAGATGAGGGATCCTTTCCCTGCTTCGTCGGGAAAAGAGTTCCCGGCGTTCCCGTCGCATCTCAAGAGGAGGCCCTCTCAACAGGAACGGCGAGAGGAACTCCAGGGTCGTGCCACCATTCCAAGAGTCCCCCAGATGTCTCAGTCCATTCCAGAGGAACCTCTTTTCCCTTCCACCGGCTCGTCTTTCACGCCGAGGATCGACTCACACCAAGGTGGCACGTGGCACAGCACTGTGGGAAAGCCTCGTGGGAAAGCCTCGAGGGACAGCCTCGAGGGAAAGCCACAGATTCCTTGATCCACGTGACAGCAAGCGTGACACTACTGCTGCAGCTCGGGAGGAAAGCGCACGTGCATGCCCCCACTCGAGACGAGGCCTGACTCCCCTGGGGAGACTCAGAAGCACCCCAAGATCCATGGCAACACTGGAGAGGAATCCTCAGGTTCCGGCCCCGACTCCACACAAGGACTGAGGCCCGGGCATGGACGGGAGAGGAATCCCGAGAGGTCCCCTAGCAACAAGCAGGGGGTCTGGCCTTTCCTGAGGCCACCAGAGCGGGTCCCTGAGGTCCCCGTCGTAACTCGAGAAGACCGGCCGCAACTCGAGAAAATCCAGGAGGTTCTCCCCTCCAGGCGAGATGAGGCCCATTTCCGCTGAGGGCGTCTCGAGGCTGATCACACCCTCACCTCTGGAACTTCGAAAGGGTCCTTCACACGCTTGGTGCAAATCAAGAAGTTCCCCGACATACCCGTCTCCACTCGAGAGGAATCACGAGGGTCCCGCCCACATGCAGAGGAGCCCTGTTTCCGCCTCGTAGCTCGAGATGAGGGATCCTTTCCCTGCTTCTTCGGGAAAGAGTTCCCGGCGTTCCCGTCGCATCTCAAGAGGAGGCCCTCTCAACAGGAACGGCGAGAGGAACTCCAGGGTCGTGCCACCATTCCAAGAGTCCCCCAGATGTCTCAGTCCATTCCAGAGGAACCTCTTTTCCCTTCACCGGCTCGTCTTTCACGCCGAGGATCGACTCACACCAAGGTGGCACGTGGCACAGCCCTCTGGGAAAGCCTCGAGGGACAGCCTCGAGGGAAAGCCACAGATCCCTTGATCCACGTGACAGGAAGCGTGACACTACTGCTGCAGCTAGGGAGGAAAGCGCACGTGCATGCCCCCACTCGAGACGAGGCCTGACTCCCCTGGGGAGACTCAGAAGCACCCCAAGATCCATGGCAACACTGGAGAGGAATCCTCATGTTCCGGCCCCGACTCCACACAAGGACTGAGGCCCCGGCATGGACGGGAGAGGAATCCCGAGAGGTCCCCTAGCAACTCGCATGGGGACTGGCCTTTCCTGAGGCCACCAGAGCGGGTCCCTGAGGTCCCCGTCGTAACTCGAGAAGACCTGCCGCAACTCGAGAAAATCCAGGAGGTTCTTCCCTCCAGGCGAGATGAGGCCCATTTCCGCTGAGGCGTCTCGAGGCTGATCACACCTCACCTCTGGAACTTCGAAAGGGTCCTTCACACCCTTGGTGCAAATCAAGAAGTTCCCCGACCTAGCCGTCTCCACTCGAGAGGAATCACGAGGGTCCCGTCCACATCCAGAGGAGCCCCGTTTCCGCCTCGTAGCTCGAGATGAGGGATCCTTTCCCTGCTTCGTCGGGAAAGAGTTCCCGGCGTTCCCGTCGCATCTCAAGAGGAGGCCCTCTCAACAGGAACGGCGAGAGGAACTCCAGGGTCGTGCCACCATTCCAAGAGTCCCCCAGATGTCTCAGTCCATTCCAGAGGAACCTCTTTTTCCCTTCACCGGCTCGTCTTTCACGCCGAGGATCGACTCACACCAAGGTGGCACGTGGCACAGCCCTGTGGGAAAGCCTCGTGGGAAAGCCTCGAGGGACAGCCTCGAGGGAAAGCCACAGATCCCTTGATCCACGTGACAGAAAGCGTGACACTACTGCTGCAGCTCGGGAGGAAAGCGCACGTGCATGCCCCCACTCGAGACGAGGCCTGACTCCCCTGGGGAGACTCAGAAGCACCCCAAGATCCATGGCAAACACTGGAGAGGAATCCTCAGGTTCCGGCCCCGACCTCCACACAAGGACTGAGGCCCCCGGCATGGACCGGAGAGGAATCCCGAGAGGTCCCCTAGCAACTCGCATGGGGTCTGGCCTTTCCTGAGGCCAGCAGAGCGGGTCCCTGAGGTCCCCGTCGTAACTCGAGAAGACCTGCCGCAACTCGAGAAAATCCAGGAGGTTCTCCCCTCCAGGCGAGATGAGGCCCATTTCCGCTGAGGCGTCTCGAGGCTGATTACACCTCACCTCTGTAACTTCGAAAGGCTCCTTCACACCCTTGGTGCAAATCAAGAAGTTCCCCGACCTAGCCGTCTCCACTCGAGAGGAATCACGAGGGTCCCGCCCACATCCAGAGGAGCCCCGTTTCCGCCTCGTAGCTCGAGATGAGGGATCCTTTCCCTGCTTCGTCGGGAAAGAGTTCCCGGCGTTCCCGTCGCATCTCAAGAGGAGGGCCCTCTCAACAGGAACGGCGAGAGGAACTCCAGGGTCGTGCCACCATTCCAAGAGTCCCCCAGATGTCTCAGTCCATTCCAGAGGAACCTCTTTTCCCTTCACCGGCTCGTCTTTCACGCCGAGGATCGACTCACACCAAGGTGGCACGTGGCACAGCACTGTGGGAAAGCCTCGTGGGAAAGCCTCGAGGGACAGCCTCGAGGGAAAACCACAGATCCCTTGATCCACGTGACAGGAAGCGTGACACTACTGCTGCAGCTCGGGAGGAAAGCGCACGTGCATGCCCCCACTCGAGACGTGGCCTGACTCCACTGGGGAAACTCAGAAGCACCCCAAGATCCGTGGCAACACTGGAGAGGAATCCTCATGTTCCGGCCCCGACTCCACACAAGGACTGAAGCCCCGGCATGGACGGGAGAGGAATCCCAAGAGGTCCCCTAGCAACTCGCATGGGGACTGGCCTTTCCTGAGGCCACCAGAGCGGGTCCCTGAGGTCCCCGTCGTAACTCGAGAAGACCTGCCGCAACTCGAGAAAATCCAGGAGGTTCTCCCCTCCAGGCGAGATGAGGCCCATTTCCGCTGAGGCGTCTCGAGGCTGATCACACCTCACCTCTGGAACTTCGAAAGGATCCTTCACACACTTGGTGCAAATCAAGAAGTTCCCCGACATACCCGTCTCCACTTGAGAGGAATCACGAGGGTCCCGCCCCACATCCAGAGGAGCCGCGTTTCGGCCTCGTAGCTCGAGATGAGGGATCCTTTCCCTGCTTCGTCGGGAAAGAGTTCCCGGCGTTCCCGTCGCATCTCAAGAGGAGGCCCTCTCAACAGGAACGGCGAGAGGAACTCCAGGGTCGTGCCACCATTCCAAGAGTCCCCCAGATGTCTCAGTCCATTCCAGAGGAACCTCTTTTCCCTTCACCGGCTCGTCTTTCACGCCGAGGATCGACTCACACCAAGGTGGCACGTGGCACAGCCCTGTGGGAAAGCCTCGTGGGAAAGCCTCGAGGGACAGCCTCGAGGGAAAGCCACAGATCCCTTGATCCACGTGACAGGAAGCGTGACACTACTGCTGCATCTCGGGAGGAAAGCGCACGTGCATGCCCCCACACGAGACGATGCCTGACTCCCCTGGGGTTACTCAGAAGCACCCCAAGATCCATGGCAACACTGGAGAGGAATCCTCAGGTTCCGGCCCCGACTCCACACAAGGACTGAGGCCCCGGCATGGACGGGAGAGGAATCCCGAGAGGTCCCCATAGCAACTCGCATGGGGACTGGCCCTTTCCTGAGGCCACCAGAGCGGGTCCCTGAGGTCCCCGTCGTAACTCGAGAAGACCTGCCGCAACTCGAGAAAATCCAGGAGGTTCTTCCCTCCAGGCGAGATGAGGCCCATTTTCCGCTGAGGTGTCTCGAGGGCTGATCACACCTCACCTCTGGAACTTCCAAAGGGTCCTTCACACCCTTGGTGCAAATCAAGAAGTTCCCCGACATACCCGTCTCCACTCGAGAGGAATCACGAGGGTCCCGCCCACATCCAGAGGAGCCCCGTTTCCGCCTCGTAGCTCGAGATGAGGGATCCTTTCCCTGCTTCGTCGGGAAAGAGTTCCCGGCGTTCCCGTCGCATCTCAAGAGGAGGCCCTCTCAACAGGAACGGCGAGAGGAACTCCAGGGTCGTGCCACCATTCCAAGAGTCCCCCAGATGTCTCAGTCCATTCCAGAGGAACCTCTTTTCCCTTCACCGGCTCGTCTTTCACGCCGAGGATCGACTCACACCCAAGGTGGCACGTGGCACAGCCCTGTGGGAAAGCCTCGTGGGAAAGCCTCGAGGGACAGCCTCGAGGGAAAGCCACAGATCCCTTGATCCACGTGACAGGAAGCGTGACACTACTGCTGCAGCTCGGGAGGAAAAGCGCACGTGCATGCCCCCCACTCGAGACGAGGCCTGACTCCCCTGGGGAGACTCAGAAGCACCCCAAGATCCATGGCAAACACTGGAGAGGAATCCTCAGGTTCCGGCCCCGACTCCACACAAGGACTGAGGCCCCGGCATGGACGGGAGAGGAATCCCGAGAGGTCCCCTAGCAACTCGCATGGGGTCTGGCCTTTCCTGAGGCCAGCAGAGCGGGTCCCTGAGGTCCCCGTCGTAACTCGAGAAGACCTGCCGCAACTCTAGAAAATCCAGGAGGTTCTCCCCTCCAGGCGAGATGAGGCCCATTTCCGCTGAGGCGTCTCGAGGCTGATCACACCTCACCTCTGGAACTTCGAAAGGGTCCTTCACACCCTTGGTGCAAATCAAGAAGTTCCCCGACCTAGCCGTCTCCACTCGAGAGGAATCACGAGGGTCCCGCCCACATCCAGAGGAGCCCCCGTTTCCGCCTCGTAGCTCGAGATGAGGGATCCTTTCCCTGCTTCGTCGGGAAAGAGTTCCCGGCGTTCCCGTCTCATCTCAAGAGGAGGCCCTCTCAACTGGAACGGCGAGAGGAACTCCAGGGTCGTGCCACCATTCCAAGAGTCCCCAAGATGTCTCAGTCCATTCCAGAGGAACCTCTTTTCCCTTCACCGGCTCGTCTTTCACGCCGAGGATCGACTCACACCAAGGTGGCACGTGGCACAGCCCTGTGGGAAAGCCTCGTGGGAAAGCCTCGAGGGACAGCCTCGAGGGAAAGCCACAGAACCCTTGATCCACGTGACAGGAAGCGTGACACTACTGCTGCAGCTCGGGAGGAAAGCGCACGTGCATGCCCCCACTCGAGACGAGGCCTGACTCCCCTGGGGAGACTCAGAAGCACCCCAAGATCCATGGCAACACTGGAGAGGAATCCTCAGGTTCCGGCCCCGACTCCACACAAGGACTGAGGCCCCGGCATGGACGGGAGAGGAATCCCGAGAGGTCCCCTAGCAACTCGCATGGGGTCTGGCCTTTCCTGAGTCCACCAGAGCGGGTCCCTGAGGTCCCCGTCGTAACTCGAGAAGACCTGCCGCAACTCGAAAAAAATCCAGGAGGTTCTCCCCTCCAGGCGAGATGAGGCCCATTTCCGCTGAGGCGTCTCGAGGCTGATCACACCTCACCTCTGGAACTTCGAAAGGGTCCTTCACACCCTTGGTGCAAATCAAGAAGTTCCCCGACCTAGCCGTCTCCACTCGAGAGGAATCACGAGGGTCCCGCCCATATCCAGAGGAGCCCCGTTTCCGCCTGGTAGCTCGAGATGAGGGATCCTTTCCCTGCTTCGTCGGGAAAGAGTTCCCGGCGTTCCCGTCGCATCTCAAGAGGAGGCCCTCTCAACAGGAACGGCGAGAGGAACTCCAGGGTCGTGCCACCATTCCAAGAGTCCCCCAGATATCTCAGTCCATTCCAGAGGAACCTCTTTTCCCTTCACTGGTTCGTCTTTCACGCCGAGGATCGACTCACAACAAGGTGGCACGTGGCACAGCCCTGTGGGAAAGCCTCGTGGGAAAGCCTCGAGGGACAGCCTCGAGGGAAAGCCACAGATCCCTTGATCCACGTGACAGGAAGCGTGACACTACTGCTGCAGCTCGGGAGGAAAGCGCACGTGCATGCCCCCACTCGAGACGAGGCCTGACTCCCCTGGGGAGACTCAGAAGCACCCCAAGTTCCATGGCAACACTGGAGAGGAATCCTCAGGTTCCGGCCCCGACTCCACACAAGGACTGAGGCCCCGGCATGGACGGGAGAGGAATCCCGAGAGGTCCCCTAGCAACTCGCATGGGGTCTGGCCTTTCCTGAGGCCACCAGAGCGGGTCCCTGAGGTCCCCGTCGTAACTCGAGAAGACCTGCCGCAACTCGAGAAAATCCAGGAGGTTCTCCCCTCCAGGCGAGATGAGGCCCATTTCTCGAGGCTGATCACACCTCACCTCTGGAACTTCGAAAGGGTCCTTCACACCCTTGGTGCAAATCAAGAAGTTCCCCGACATACCCGTCTCCACTCGAGAGGAATCACGAGGGTCCCGCCCACATCCAGAGGAGCCCCGTTTCCGCCTCGTAGCTCGAGATGAGGGATCCTTTCCCTGCTTCATCGGGAAAGAGTTCCCGGCGTTCCCGTCGCATCTCAAGAGGAGGCCCTCTCAACAGGAACGGCGAGAGGAACTCCAGGGTCGTGCCACCATTCCAAGAGTCCCCCAGATGTCTCAGTCCATTCCAGAGGAACCTCTTTTCCCTTCACCGGCTCGTCTTTCACGCCGAGGATCGACTCACACCAAGGTGGCACGTGGCACAGCCCTGTGGGAAAGCCTCGTGGGAAAGCCTCGAGGGACAGCCTCGAGGGAAAGCCACAGATCCCTTGATCCACGTGACAGGAAGCGTGACACTACTGCTGCATCTCGGGAGGAAAGCGCACGTGCATGCCCCCACACGAGACGACGCCTGACTCCCCTGGGGTTACTCAGAAGCACCCCAAGATCCATGGCAACACTGGAGAGGAATCCTCAGGTTCCGGCCCCGACTCCACACAAGGACTGAGGCCCCGGCATGGACGGGAGAGGAATCCCGAGAGGTCCCCTAGCAACTCGCATGGGGACTGGCCTTTCCTGAGGCCAGCAGAGCGGGTCCCTGAGGTCCCCGTCGTAACTCGAGAAGACCTGCCGCAACTCGAGAAAATCCAGGAGGTTCTTCCCTCCAGGCGAGATGAGGCCCATTTCCGCTGAGGTGTCTCGAGGCTGATCACACCTCACCTCTGGAACTTCCAAAGGGTCCTTCACACCCTTGGTGCAAATCAAGAAGTTCCCCGACCTAGCCGTCTCCACTCGAGAGGAATCACGAGGGTCCCGCCCACATCCAGAGGAGCCCCGTTTCCGCCTCGTAGCTCGAGATGAGGGATCCTTTCCCTGCTTCGTCGGGAAAGAGTTCCCGGCGTTCCCGTCGCATCTCAAGAGGAGGCCCTCTCAACAGGAACGGCGAGAGGAACTCCAGGGTCGTGCCACCATTCCAAGAGTCCCCCAGATGTCTCAGTCCATTCCAGAGGAACCTCTTTTCCCTTCACCGGCTCGTCTTTCACGCCGAGGATCGACTCACACCAAGGTGGCACGTGGCACAGCCCTGTGGGAAAGCCTCGTGGGAAAGCCTCGAGGGACAGCCTCGAGGGAAAGCCACAGATCCCTTGATCCACGTGACAGGAAGCGTGGCACTACTGCTGCAGCTCGGGAGGAAAGCGCACGTGCATGCCCCCACTCGAGACGAGGCCTGACTCCCCTGGGGAGACTCAGAAGCACCCCAAGATCCATGGCAACACTGGAGAGGAATCCTCAGGTTCCGGCCCCGACTCCACACAAGGACTGAGGCCCCGGCATGGACGGGAGAGGAATCCCGAGAGGTCCCCTAGCAACTCGCATGGGGACTGGCCTTTCCTGAGGCCACCAGAGCGGGTCCCTGAGGTCCCCGTCGTAACTCGAGAAGACCTGCCGCAACTCGAGAAAATCCAGGAGGTTCTCCCCTCCAGGCGAGATGAGGCCCATTTCCGCTGAGGCGTCTCGAGGCTGATCACACCTCCCCTCTGGAACTTCGAAAGGCTCCTTCACACCCTTGGTGCAAATCAAGAAGTTCCCCGACATAGCCGTCTCCACTCGAGAGGAATCACGAGGGTCCCGCCCACATCCAGAGGAGCCTCGTTTCCGCCTCGTAGCTCGAGATGAGGGATCCTTTCCCTGCTTCGTCGGGAAAGAGTTCCCGGCGTTCCCGTCGCATCTCAAGAGGAGGCCCTCTCAACAGGAACGGCGAGAGGAACTCCAGGGTCGTGCCACCATTCCAAGAGTCCCCCAGATGTCTCAGTCCATTCCAGAGGAACCTCTTTTCCCTTCACCGGCTCGTCTTTCACGCCGAGGATCGACTCACCCAAGGTGGCACGTGGCACAGCCCTGTGGGAAAGCCTCGTGGGAAAGCCTCGATGGACAGCCTCGAGGGAAAGCCACAGATCCCTTGATCCACGTGACAGGAAGCGTGACACTACTGCTGCAGCTCGGGAGGAAAGCGCACGTGCATGCCCCCACTCGAGACGAGGCCTGACTCCCCTGGGGAGACTCAGAAGCACCCCAAGATCCATGGCAACACTGGAGAGGAATCCTCAGGTTCCGGCCCCGACTCCACACAAGGACTGAGGCCCCGGCATGGACGGGAGAGGAATCCCGAGAGGCCCCCTAGCAAGTCGCATGGAGACTGGCCTTTCCTGAGGCCACCAGAGCGGGTCCCTGAGGTCCCCGTCGTAACTCTAGAAGACCTGCCGCAACTCGAGAAAATCCAGGAAGTTCTCCCCTCCAGGCGAGATGAGGCCCATTTCCGCTGAGGCGTCTCGAGGCTGATCACACCTCTCCTCTGGAACTTCAAAAGGGTCCTTCACACCCTTGGTGCAAATCAAGAAGTTCCCCGACATACCCGTCTCCACTCGAGAGGAATCACGAGGGTCCCGCCCACATCCAGAGGAGCCCCGTTTACGCCTCGTAGCTCGAGATGAGGGATCCTTTCCCTGCTTCGTCGGGAAAGAGTTCCTGGCGTTCCCGTCTCATCTCAAGAGGAGGCCCTCTCAACAGGAACGGCGAGAGGAACTCCAGGGTCGTGCCACCATTCCAAGAGTCCACCAGATGTCTCAGTCCATTCCAGAGGAACCTCTTTTCCCTTCACCGGCTCGTCTTTCACGCCGAGGATCGACTCACACCAAGGTGGCACGTGGCACAGCCCTGTGGGAAAGCCTCGTGGGAAAGCCTCGAGGGACAGCCTCGAGGGAAAGCCACAGATCCCTTGATCCACGTGACAGGAAGCGTGACACTACTGCTTCAGTTCGGGAGGAACCGCACGTGCATGCCCCCACTCGAGAAGATGCCTGACTCCCCTGGGGAGACTCAGAAGCACCCCAAGATCCATGGCAACACTGGAGAGGAATCCTCAGATTCCGGCCCCGACTCCACACAAGGACTGAGGCCCCGGCATGGACGGGAGAGGAATCCCGAGAGGCCCCCTAGCAACTCGCATGGGGACTGGCCTTTCCTGAGGCCACCAGAGCGGGTCCCTGAGGTCCCCGTCGTAACTCTAGAAGACCTGCCGCAACTCGAGAAAATCCAGGAGGTTCTCCCCTCCAGGTGAGATGAGGCCCATTTCCGCTGAGGCGTCTCGAGGCTGATCACACCTCACCTCTGGAACTTCGAAAGGGTCCTTCACACCCTTGGTGCAAATCAAGAAGTTCCCCGACATAGCCGTCTCCACTCGAGAGGAATCACGAGGGTCCCGCCCACATCCAGAGGAGCCCCGTTTCCGCCTCGTAGCTCGAGATGAGGGATCCTTTCCCTGCTTCGTCGGGAAAGAGTTCCCGGCCTTCCCGTCTCATCTCAAGAGGAGGCCCTCTCAACAGGAACGGCGAGAGGAACTCCAGGGTCGTGCCACCATTCCAAGAGTCCCCCAGATGTCTCAGTCCATTCCAGAGGAACCTCTTTTCCCTTCACCGGCTCGTCTTTCACGCCGAGGATCGACTCACACCAAGGTGGCACGTGGCACAGCCCTGTGGGAAAGCCTCGTGGGAAAGCCTCTAGGGACAGCCTCGAGGGAAAGCCACAGATCCCTTGATCCACGTGACAGGAAGCGTGACACTACTGCTGCAGCTCGGGAGGAAAGCGCACGTGCATGCCCCCACTCGAGACGAGGCCTGACTCCCCTGGGGAGACTCAGAAGCACCCCAAGATCCATGGCAACACTGGAGAGGAATCCTCAGGTTCCGGCCCCGACTCCACACAAGGACTGAGGCCCCGGCATGGACGGGAGAGGAATCCCGAGAGGCCCCCTAGCAACTCGCATGGGGACTGGCCTTTCCTGAGGCCACCAGAGCGGGTCCCTGAGGTCCCCGTCGTAACTCGAGAAGACCTGCCGCAACTCGAGAAAATCCAGGAGGTTCTCCCCTCCAGGCGAGATGAGGCCCATTTCCGCTGAGGCGTCTCGAGACTGATCACACCTCTCCTCTGGAACTTCGAAAGGGTCCTTCACACCCTTGGTGCAAATCAAGAAGTTCCCCGACATACCCGTCTCCACTCGAGAGGAATCACGAGGGTCCCGCCCACATCCAGAGGAGCCCCGTTTCCGCCTCATAGCTCGAGATGAGGGATCCTTTCCCTGCTTCGTCGGGAAAGAGTTCCCGGCGTTCCCGTCGCATCTCAAGAGGAGGCCCTCTCAACAGGAACGGCGAGAGGAACTCCAGGGTCGTGCCACCATTCCAAGAGTTCCCCAGATGTCTCAGTCGATTCCAGAGGAACCTCTTTTCCCTTCACCGGCTCGTCTTTCACGCCGAGCATCGACTCACACCAAGGTGGCACGTGGCACAGCCCTGTGGGAAAGCCTCGTGGGAAAGCCTCGAGGGACAGCCTCGAGGGAAAGCCACAGATCCCTTGATCCACGTGACAGGAAGCGTGACACTACTGCTGCAGCTCGGGAGGAAAGCGCACGTGCATGCCCCCACTCGAGACGAGGCCTGACTCCCCTGGGGAGACTCAGAAGCACCCCAAGATCCATGGCAACACTTGAGAGGAATCCTCAGGTTCCGGCCCCGACTCCACACAAGGACTGAGGCCCCGGCATGGACGGGAGAGGAATCCCGAGAGGTCCCCTAGCAACTCGCATGGGGACTGGCCTTTCCTGAGGCCACCAGAGCGGGTCCCTGAGGTCCCCGTCGTAACTCGAGAAGACCTGCCGCAACTCGAGAAAATCCAGGAGGTTCTCCCCTCCAGGCGAGATGAGGCCCATTTAAGCTGAGGCGTCTCGAGGCTGATCACACCTCCCCTCTGGAACTTCGAAAGGCTCCTTCACACCCTTGGTGCAAATCAAGAAGTTCCCCGACATAGCCGTCTCCACTCGAGAGGAATCACGAGGGTATCGCCCACATCCAGAGGAGCCCCGTTTCCGCCTCGTAGCTCGAGATGAGGGATCCTTTCCCTGCTTCGTCGGGAAAGAGTTCCCGGCGTTCCCGTCGCATCTCAAGAGGAGGCCCTCTCAACAGGAACGGCGAGAGGAACTCCAGGGTCGTGCCACCATTCCAAGAGTCCCCCAGATGTCTCAGTCCATTCCAGAGGAACCTCTTTTCCCTTCACCGGCTCGTCTTTCACGCCGAGGATCGACTCACACCAAGGTGGCACGTGGCACAGCCCTGTGGGAAAGCCTCGTGGGAAAGCCTCGAGGGACAGCCTCGAGGGAAAGCCACAGATCCCTTGATCCAAGTGACAGGAAGCGTGACACTACTGCTGCAGCTCGGGAGGAAAGCGCACGTGCATGCCCCCACTCGAGACGAGGCCTGACTCCCCTGGGGAGACTCAGAAGCACCCCAAGATCCATGGCAACACTGGAGAGGAATCCTCAGGTTCCGGCCCCGACTCCACACAAGGACTGAGGCCCCGGCATGGACGGGAGAGGAATCCCGAGAGGCCCCCTAGCAACTCGCATGGGGACTGGCCTTTCCTGAGGCCACCAGAGCGGGTCCCTGAGGTCCCCGTCGTAACTCGAGAAGACCTGCCGCAACTCGAGAAAATCCAGGAGGTTCTCCCCTCCAGGCGAGATGAGGCCCATTTCCGCTGAGGCGTCTCGAGACTGATCACACCTCTCCTCTGGAACTTCGAAAGGGTCCTTCACACCCTTGGTGCAAATCAAGAAGTTCCCCGACATAGCCGTCTCCACTCGAGAGGAATCACGAGGGTCCCGCCCACATCCAGAGGAGCCCCGTTTCCGCCTCGTAGCTCGAGATGAGGGATCCTTTCCCTGCTTCGTCGGGAAAGAGTTCCCGGCGTTCCCGTCGCATCTCAAGAGGAGGCCCTCTCAACAGGAACGGCGAGAGGAACTCCAGGGTCGTGCCACCATTCCAAGAGTTCCCCAGATGTCTCAGTCCATTCCAGAGGAACCTCTTTTCCCTTCACCGGCTCGTCTTTCACGCCGAGGATCGACTCACACCAAGGTGGCACGTGGCACAGCCCTGTGGGAAAGCCTCGTGGGAAAGCCTCGAGGGACAGCCTCGAGGGAAAGCCACAGATCCCTTGATCCACGTGACAGGAAGCGTGACACTACTGCTGCAGCTCGGGAGGAAAGCGCACGTGCATGCCCCCACTCGAGACGAGGCCTGACTCCCCTGGGGAGACTCAGAAGCACCCCAAGATCCATGGCAACACTGGAGAGGAATCCTCAGGTTCCGGCCCCGAATCCACACAAGGACTGAGGCCCCGGCATGGACGGGAGAGGAATCCCGAGAGGTCCCCTAGCAACTCGCATGGAGTCTGGCCTTTCCTGAGTCCACCAGAGCGGGTCCCTGAGGTCCCCGTCGTAACTCGAGAAGACCTGCCGCAACTGGAGAAAATCCAGGAGGTTCTCCCCTCCAGGCGAGATGAGGCCCATTTCCGCTGAGGCGTCTGGAGGCTGATCACACCTCACCTCTGGAACTTCGAAAGGGTCCTTCACACCCTTGGTGCAAATCAAGAAGTTCCCCGACATACCCGTCTCCACTCGAGAGGAATCACGAGGGTCCCGCCCACATCCAGAGGAGCCCCGTTTCCGCCTCGTAGCTCGAGATGAGGGATCCTTTCCCTGCTTCGTCGGGAAAGAGTTCCCGGCGTTCCCGTCGCATCTCAAGAGGAGGCCCTCTCAACAGGAACGGCGAGAGGAACTCCAGGGTCGTGCCACCATTCCAAGAGTCCCCCAGATGTCTCAGTCCATTCCAGAGGAACCTCTTTTCCCTTCACTGGCTCGTCTTTCATGCCGAGGATCGACTCACACCAAGGTGGCACGTGGCACAGCCCTGTGGGAAAGCCTCGTGGGAAAGCCTCTAGGGACAGCCTCGAGGGAAAGCCACAGATCCCTTGATCCACGTGACAGGAAGCGTGACACTACTGCTGCAGCTCGGGAGGAAAGCGCACGTGCATGCCCCCACTCGAGACGAGGCCTGACTCCCCTGGGGAGACTCAGAAGCACCCCAAGATCCATGGCAACACTGGAGAGGAATCCTCAGGTTCCGGCCCCGACTCCACACAAGGACTGAGGCCCCGGCATGGACGGGAGAGGAATCCCGAGAGGCCCCCTAGCAACTCGCATGGGGACTGGCCTTTCCTGAGGCCACCAGAGCGGGTCCCTGAGGTCCCCGTCGTAACTCGAGAAGACCTGCCGCAACTCGAGAAAATCCAGGAGGTTCTCCCCTCCAGGCGAGATGAGGCCCATTTCCGCTGAGGCGTCTCGAGACTGATCACACCTCTCCTCTGGAACTTCGAAAGGGTCCTTCACACCCTTGGTGGAAATCAAGAAGTTCCCCGACATACCCGTCTCCACTCGAGAGGAATCACGAGGGTCCCGCCCACATCCAGAGGAGCCCCGTTTCCGCCTCATAGCTCGAGATGAGGGATCCTTTCCCTGCTTCGTCGGGAAAGAGTTCCCGGCGTTCCCGTCGCATCTCAAGAGGAGGCCCTCTCAACAGGAACGGCGAGAGGAACTCCAGGGTCGTGCCACCATTCCAAGAGTTCCCCAGATGTCTCAGTCGATTCCAGAGGAACCTCTTTTCCCTTCACCGGCTCGTCTTTCACGCCGAGGATCGACTCACACCAAGGTGGCACGTGGCACAGCCCTGTGGGAAAGCCTCGTGGGAAAGCCTCGAGGGACAGCCTCGAGGGAAAGCCACAGATCCCTTGATCCACGTGACAGGAAGCGTGACACTACTGCTGCAGCTCGGGAGGAAAGCGCACGTGCATGCCCCCACTCGAGACGAGGCCTGACTCCCCTGGGGAGACTCAGAAGCACCCCAAGATCCATGGCAACACTTGAGAGGAATCCTCAGGTTCCGGCCCCGACTCCACACAAGGACTGAGGCCCCGGCATGGACGGGAGAGGAATCCCGAGAGGTCCCCTAGCAACTCGCATGGGGACTGGCCTTTCCTGAGGCCACCAGAGCGGGTCCCTGAGGTCCCCGTCGTAACTCGAGAAGACCTGCCGCAACTCGAGAAAATCCAGGAGGTTCTCCCCTCCAGGCGAGATGAGGCCCATTTAAGCTGAGGCGTCTCGAGGCTGATCACACCTCCCCTCTGGAACTTCGAAAGGCTCCTTCACACCCTTGGTGCAAATCAAGAAGTTCCCCGACATAGCCGTCTCCACTCGAGAGGAATCACGAGGGTATCGCCCACATCCAGAGGAGCCCCGTTTCCGCCTCGTAGCTCGAGATGAGGGATCCTTTCCCTGCTTCGTCGGGAAAGAGTTCCCGGCGTTCCCGTCGCATCTCAAGAGGAGGCCCTCTCAACAGGAACGGCGAGAGGAACTCCAGGGTCGTGCCACCATTCCAAGAGTCCCCCAGATGTCTCAGTCCATTCCAGAGGAACCTCTTTTCCCTTCACCGGATCGTCTTTCACGCCGAGGATCGACTCACACCAAGGTGGCACGTGGCACAGCCCTGTGGGAAAGCCTCGTGGGAAAGCCTCGAGGGACAGCCTCGAGGGAAAGCCACAGATCCCTTGATCCAAGTGACAGGAAGCGTGACACTACTGCTGCAGCTCGGGAGGAAAGCGCACGTGCATGCCCCCACTCGAGACGAGGCCTGACTCCCCTGGGGAGACTCAGAAGCACCCCAAGATCCATGGCAACACTGGAGAGGAATCCTCAGGTTCCGGCCCCGACTCCACACAAGGACTGAGGCCCCGGCATGGACGGGAGAGGAATCCCGAGAGGCCCCCTAGCAACTCGCATGGGGACTGGCCTTTCCTGAGGCCACCAGAGCGGGTCCCTGAGGTCCCCGTCGTAACTCGAGAAGACCTGCCGCAACTCGAGAAAATCCAGGAGGTTCTCCCCTCCAGGCGAGATGAGGCCCATTTCCGCTGAGGCGTCTCGAGACTGATCACACCTCTCCTCTGGAACTTCGAAAGGGTCCTTCACACCCTTGGTGCAAATCAAGAAGTTCCCCGACATAGCCGTCTCCACTCGAGAGGAATCACGAGGGTCCCGCCCACATCCAGAGGAGCCCCGTTTCCGCCTCGTAGCTCGAGATGAGGGATCCTTTCCCTGCTTCGTCGGGAAAGAGTTCCCGGCGTTCCCGTCGCATCTCAAGAGGAGGCCCTCTCAACAGGAACGGCGAGAGGAACTCCAGGGTCGTGCCACCATTCCAAGAGTTCCCCAGATGTCTCAGTCCATTCCAGAGGAACCTCTTTTCCCTTCACCGGCTCGTCTTTCACGCCGAGGATCGACTCACACCAAGGTGGCACGTGGCACAGCCCTGTGGGAAAGCCTCGTGGGAAAGCCTCGAGGGACAGCCTCGAGGGAAAGCCACAGATCCCTTGATCCACGTGACAGGAAGCGTGACACTACTGCTGCAGCTCGGGAGGAAAGCGCACGTGCATGCCCCCAATCGAGACGAGGCCTGACTCCCCTGGGGAGACTCAGAAGCACCCCAAGATCCATGGCAACACTGGAGAGGAATCCTCAGGTTCCGGCCCCGACTCCACACAAGGACTGAGGCCCCGGCATGGACGGGAGAGGAATCCCGAGAGGTCCCCTAGCAACTCGCATGGGGACTGGCCTTTCCTGAGGCCACCAGAGCGGGTCCCTGAGGTCCCCGTCGTAACTCGAGAAGACCTGCCGCAACTCGAGAAAATCCAGGAGGTTCTCCCCTCCAGGCGAGATGAGGCCCATTTCCGCTGAGGCGTCTCGAGGCTGATCACACCTCCCCTCTGGAACTTCGAAAGGCTCCTTCACACCCTTGGTGCAAATCAAGAAGTTCCCCGACATACCCGTCTCCACTCGAGAGGAATCACGAGGGTCCCGCCCACATCCAGAGGAGCCCCGTTTCCGCCTCGTAGCTCGAGATGAGGGATTCTTTCCCTGCTTCGTCGGGAAAGAGTTCCCGGCGTTCCCGTCGCATCTCAAGAGGAGGCCCTCTCAACAGGAACGGCGAGAGGAACTCCAGGGTCGTGCCACCATTCCAAGAGTCCCCCAGATGTCTCAGTCCATTCCAGAGGAACCTCTTTTCCCTTCACCGGCTCGTCTTTCACGCCGAGGATCGACTCCCACCAAGGTGGCACGTGGCACAGCCCTGTGGGAAAGCCTCGTGGGAAAGCCTCGAGGGACAGCCTCGAGGGAAAGCCACAGATCCCTTGATCCACGTGACAGGAAGCGTGACACTACTGCTGCAGCTCGGGAGGAAAGCGCACGTGCATGCCCCCACTCGAGACGAGGCCTGACTCCCCTGGGGAGACTCAGAAGCACCCCAAGATCCATGGCAACACTGGAGAGGAATCCTCAGGTTCCGGCCCCGACTCCACACAAGGACTGAGGCCCCGGGATGGACGGGAGAGGAATCCCGAGAGGCCCCCTAGCAACTCGCATGGGGACTGGCCTTTCCTGAGGCCACCAGAGCGGGTCCCTGAGGTCCCCGTCGTAACTCGAGAAGACCTGCCGCAACTCGAGAAAATCCAGGAGGTTCTCCCCTCCAGGCGAGATGAGGCCCATTTCCGCTGAGGCGTCTCGAGGCTGAACACACCTCTCCTCTGGAACTTCGAAAGGGTCCTTCACACCCTTGGTGCAAATCAAGAAGTTCCCCGACATAGCCGTCTCCACTCGAGAGGAATCACGAGGGTCCCGCCCACATCCAGAGGAGCCCCGTTTCCGCCTCGTAGCTCGAGATGAGGGATCCTTTCCCTGCTTCGTCGGGAAAGAGTTCCCGGCGTTCCCGTCGCATCTCAAGAGGAGGCCCTCTCAACAGGAACGGCGAGAGGAACTCCAGGGTCGTGCCACCATTCCAAGAGTTCCCCAGATGTCTCAGTCCATTCCAGAGGAACCTCTTTTCCCTTCACCGGCTCGTCTTTCACACCGAGGATCGACTCACACCAAGGTGGCACGTGGCACAGCCCTGTGGGAAAGCCTCGTGGGAAAGCCTCGAGGGACAGCCTCGAGGGAAAGCCACAGATCCCTTGATCCACGTGACAGGAAGCGTGACACGACTGCTGCAGCTCGGGAGGAAAGCGCACGTGCATGCCCCCAATCGAGACGAGGCCTGACTCCCCTGGGGAGACTCAGAAGCACCCCAAGATCCATGGCAACACTGGAGAGGAATCCTCAGGTTCCGGCCCCGAATCCACACAAGGACTGAGGCCCCGGCATGGACGGGAGAGGAATACCGAGAGGTCCCCTAGCAACTCGCATGGGGACTGGCCTTTCCTGAGGCCACCAGAGCGGGTCCCTGAGGTCCCCGTCGTAACTCGAGAAGACCTGCCGCAACTCGAGAAAATCCAGGAGGTTCTCCCCTCCAGGCGAGATGAGGCCCATTTCCGCTGAGGCGTCTCGAGGCTGATCACACCTCCCCTCTGGAACTTCGAAAGGCTCCTTCACACCCTTGGTGCAAATCAAGAATTTCCCCGACATAGCCGTCTCCACTCGAGAGGAATCACGAGGGCCCCGCCCACATCCAGAGGAGCCCCGTTTCCGCCTCGTAGCTCGAGATGAGGGATCCTTTCCCTGCTTCGTCGGGAAAGAGTTCCCGGCGTTCCCGTCGCATCTCAAGAGGAGGCCCTCTCAACAGGAACGGCGAGAGGAACTCCAGGGTCGTGCCACCATTCCAAGAGTCCCCCAGATGTCTCAGTCCATTCCAGAGGAACCTCTTTTCCCTTCACCGGCTCGTCTTTCACGCCGAGGATCGACTCACACCAAGGTGGCACGTGGCACAGCCCTGTGGGAAAGCCTCGTGGGAAAGCCTCGAGGGACAGCCTCGAGGGAAAGCCACAGATCCCTTGATCCACGTGACAGGAAGCGTGACACTACTGCTGCAGCTCGGGAGGAAAGCGCACGTGCATGCCCCCACTCGAGACGAGGCCTGACTCCCCTGGGGAGACTCAGAAGCACCCCAAGATCCATGGCAACACTGGAGAGGAATCCTCAGGTTCCGGCCCCGACTCCACACAAGGACTGAGTCCCCGGCATGGACGGGAGAGGAATCCCGAGAGGCCCCCTAGCAACTCGCATGGGGACTGGCCTTTCCTGAGGCCACCAGAGCGGGTCCCTGAGGTCCCCGTCGTAACTCGAGAAGACCTGCCGCAACTGGATAAAATCGAGGAGGTTCTCCCCTCCAGGCGAGATGAGGCCCATTTCCGCTGAGGCGTCTCGAGGCTGATCACACCTCACCTCTGGAACTTTGAAAGGGTCCTTCACACCCTGGTGCAAATCAAGAAGTTCCCCGACCTAGCCGTCTCCACTCGAGAGGAATCACGAGGGTCCCGCCCACATCCAGAGGAGCCCCGTTTCCGCCTCGTAGCTCGAGATGAGGGATCCTGTCCCTGCTTCGTCGGGAAAGAGTTCCCGGCGTTCCCGTCGCATCTCAAGAGGAGGTCCTCTCAACAGGAGCGGCGAGAGGAACTCCAGGGTCGTGCCACCATTCCAAGAGTCCCCCAGATGTCTCAGTCCATTCCAGAGGAACCTCTTTTCCCTTCACCGGCTCGTCTTTCACGCCGAGGATCGACTCACACCAAGGTGGCACGTGGCACAGCCCTGTGGGAAAGCCTCGTGGGAAAGCCTCGAGGGACAGCCTCGAGGGAAAGCCACAGATCCCTTGATCCACGTGACAGGAAGCGTGAAACTACTGCTGCAGCTCGGGAGGAAAGCGCACGTGCATGCCCCCACTCGAGACGAGGCCTGACTCCCCTGGGGAGACTCAGAAGCACCCCAAGATCCATGGCAACACTGGAGAGAAATCCTCAGGTTCCGGCCCCGACTCCACCCAAGGACTGAGGCCCCGGCATAGACGGGAGAGGAATCCCGAGAGGCCCCCTAGCAACTCGCATGGGGACTGGCCTTTCCTGAGGCCACCAGAGCGGGTCCCTGAGGTCCCCGTCGTAACTCGAGAAGACCTGCCGCAACTTGAGAAAATCCAGGAGGTTCTCCCCTCCAGGCGAGATGAGGCCCATTTCCGCTGAGGCGTCTCGAGGCTGATCACACCTCCCCTCTGGAACTTCGAAAGGCTCCTTCACACCCTTGGTGCAAATCAGGAAGTTCCCCGAACTAGCCGTCTCCACTCGAGAGGAATCACGAGGGTCCCGCCCACATCCAGAGGAGCCCGTTTCGGCCTCGTAGCTCGAGATGAGGGATCCTGTCCCTGCTTCGTCGGGAAAGAGTTCCCGGCGTTCCCGTCGCATCTCAAGAGGAGGCCCTCTCAACAGGAACGGCGAGAGGAACTCCAGGGTCGTGCCACCATTCCAAGAGTCCCCCAGATGTCTCAGTCCATTCCAGAGGAACCTCTTTTCCCTTCACCGGCTCGTCTTTCACGCCGAGGATCGACTCACACCAAGGTGGCACGTGGCACAGCCCTGTGGGAAAGCCTCGTGGGAAAGCCTCGAGGGACAGCCTTGAGGGAAAGCCACAGATCCCTTGATCCACGTGACAGGAAGAGTGACACTACTGCTGCAGCTCGGGAGGAAAGCGCACGTGCATGCCCCCACTCGAGACGAGGCCTGACTCCCCTGGGGAGACTCAGAAGCACCCCAAGATCCATGGCAACACTGGAGAGGAATCCTCAGGTTCCGGCCCCGACTCCACACAAGGACTGAGGCCCCGGCATGGACGGGAGAGGAATCCCGAGAGGTCCCCTAGCAACTCGCATGGGGACTGGCCTTTCCTGAGGCCACCAGAGCGGGTCCCTGAGGTCCCCGTCGTAACTCGAGAAGACCTGCCGCAACTGGAGAAAATCAAGGAGGTTCTCCCCTCCAGGCGAGATGAGGCCCATTTCCGCTGAGGCGTCTCGAGGCTGATCACACCTCACCTCTGGAACTTTGAAAGGGTCCTTCACACCCTGGTGCAAATCAAGAAGTTCCCCGACCTAGCCGTCTCCACTCGAGAGGAATCACGAGGGTCCCGCCCACATCCAGAGGAGCCCCGTTTCCGCCTCGTAGCTCGAGATGAGGGATCCTGTCCCTGCTTCGTCGGGAAAGAGTTCCCGGCGTTCCCGTCGCATCTCAAGAGGAGGTCCTCTCAACAGGAGCGGCGAGAGGAACTCCAGGGTCGTGCCACCATTCCAAGAGTTCCCCAGATGTCTCAGTCCATTCCAGAGGAACCTCTTTTCCCTTCACCGGCTCGTCTTTCACGCCGAGGATCGACTCACACCAAGGTGGCACGTGGCACAGCCCTGTGGGAAAGCCTCGTGGGAAAGCCTCGAGGGACAGCCTCGAGGGAAAGCCACAGATCCCTTGATCCACGTGACAGGAAGCGTGAAACTACTGCTGCAGCTCGGGAGGAAAGCGCACGTGCATGCCCCCACTCGAGACGAGGCCTGACTCCCCTGGGGAGACTCAGAAGCACCCCAAGATCCATGGCAACACTGGAGAGAAATCCTCAGGTTCCGGCCCCGACTCCACACAAGGACTGAGGCCCCGGCATAGACGGGAGAGGAATCCCGAGAGGCCCCCTAGCAACTCGCATGGGGACTGGCCTTTCTGAGGCCACCAGAGCGGGTCCCTGAGGTCCCCGTCGTAACTCTAGAAGACCTGCCGCAACTCGAGAAAATCCAGGAGGTTCTCCCCTCCAGGCGAGATGAGGCCCATTTCCGCTGAGGCGTCTCGAGGCTGATCACACCTCACCTCTGGAACTTTGAAAGGGTCCTTCACACCCTGGTGCAAATCAAGAAGTTCCCCGACCTAGCCGTCTCCACTCGACAGGAATCACGAGGGTCCCGCCCACATCCAGAGGAGCCCCGTTTCCGCCTCGTAGCTCGAGATGAGGGATCCTGTCCCTGCTTCGTCGGGAAAGAGTTCCCGGCGTTCCCGTCGCATCTCAAGAGGAGGTCCTCTCAACAGGAGCGGCGAGAGGAACTCCAGGGTCGTGCCACCATTCCAAGAGTTCCCCAGATGTCTCAGTCCATTCCAGAGGAACCTCTTTTCCCTTCACCGGCTCGTCTTTCACGCCGAGGATCGACTCACACCAAGGTGGCACGTGGCACAGCCCTGTGGGAAAGCCTCGTGGGAAAGCCTCGAGGGACAGCCTCGAGGGAAAGCCACAGATCCCTTGATCCACGTGACAGGAAGCGTGAAACTACTGCTGCAGCTCGGGAGGAAAGCGCACGTGCATGCCCCCACTCGAGACGAGGCCTGACTCCCCTGGGGAGACTCAGAAGCACCCCAAGATCCATGGCAACACTGGAGAGAAATCCTCAGGTTCCGGCCCCGACTCCACACAAGGACTGAGGCCCCGGCATAGACGGGAGAGGAATCCCGAGAGGCCCCCTAGCAACTCGCATGGGGACTGGCCTTTCCTGAGGCCACCAGAGCGGGTCCCTGAGGTCCCCGTCGTAACTCTAGAAGACCTGCCGCAACTCGAGAAAATCCAGGAGGTTCTCCCCTCCAGGCGAGATGAGGCCCATTTCCGCTGAGGCGTCTCGAGGCTGATCACACCTCCCCTCTGGAACTTCGAAAGGGTCCTTCACACCCTTGGTGCAAATCCAGAAGTTCCCCGACCTAGCCGTCTCCACTCGAGAGGAATCACGAGGGTCCCGCCCACATCCAGAGGAGCCCCGTTTCCGCCTCGTAGCTCGAGATGAGGGATCCTTTCCCTGCTTCGTCGGGAAAGAGTTCCCGGCGTTCCCGTCGCAACTCAAGAGGAGGCCCTCTCAACAGGAACGGCGAGAGGAACTCCAGGGTCGTGCCACCATTCCAAGAGTCCCCCAGATGTCTCAGTCCATTCCAGAGGAACCTCTTTTCCCTACACCGGCTCGTCTTTCACGCCGAGGATCGACTCCCACCAAGGTGGCACGTGGCACAGCCCTGTGGGAAAGCCTCGTGGGAAAGCCTCGAGGGACAGCCTCGAGGGAAAGCCACAGATCCCTTGATCCACGTGACAGGAAGCGTGACACTACTGCTGCAGCTCGGGAGGAAAGCGCACGTGCATGCCCCCACTCGAGACGAGGCCTGACTCCGCTGGGGAGACTCAGAAGCACCCCAAGATCCATGGCAACACTGGAGAGGAATCCTCAGGTTCCGGCCCCGACTCCACACAAGGACTGAGGCCCCGGCATGGACGGGAGAGGAATCCCGAGAGGTCCCCTAGCAACTCGCATGGGGACTGGCCTTTCCTGAGGCCACCAGAGCGGGTCCCTGAGGTCCCCGTCGTAACTCGAGAAGACCTGCCGCAACTGGAGAAAATCCAGGAGGTTCTCCCCTCCAGGCGAGATGAGGCCCATTTCCGCTGAGGCGTCTCGAGGCTGATCACACATCCCCTCTGGAACTTCGAAAGGGTCCTTCACACCCTTGGTGCAAATCAAGAAGTTCCCCGACATACCCGTCTCCACTCGAGAGGAATCACGAGGGTCCCGCCCACATCCAGAGGAGCCCCGTTTCCGCCTCGTAGCTCGAGATGAGGGATCCTTTCCCTGATTCGTCGGGAAAGAGTTCCCGGCGTTCCCGTCGCATCTCAAGAGGAGGCCCTCTCAACAGGAACGGCGAGAGGAACTCCAGGGTCGTGCCACCATTCCAAGAGTCCCCCAGATGTCTCAGTCCATTCCAGAGGAACCTCTTTTCCCTTCACCGGCTCGTCTTTCACGCCGAGGATCGACTCCCACCAAGGTGGCACGTGGCACAGCCCTGTGGGAAAGCCTCGTGGGAAAGCCTCGAGGGACAGCCTCGAGGGAAAGCCACAGATCCCTTGATCCACGTGACAGGAAGCGTGACACTACTGCTGCAGCTCGGGAGGAAAGCGCACGTGCATGCCCCCACTCGAGACGAGGCCTGACTCCCCTGGGGACACTCAGAAGCACCCCAAGATCCATGGCAACACTGGAGAGGAATCCTCAGGTTCCGGCCCCGACTCCACACAAGGACTGAGGCCCCGGCATGGACGGGAGAGGAATCCCGAGAGGTCCCCTAGCAACTCGCATGGGGACTGGCCTTTCCTGAGGCCACCAGAGCGGGTCCCTGAGGTCCCCGTCGTAACTCGAGAAGACCTGCCGCAACTCGAGAAAATCCAGGAGGTTCTCCCCTCCAGGCGAGATGAGGCCCATTTCGCTGAGGCGTCTCGAGGCTGATCACACCTCACCTCTGGAACTTCGAAAGGGTCCTTCACACCCTTGGTGCAAATCAAGAAGTTCCCCGACCTAGCCGTCTCCACTCGAGAGGAATCACGAGGGTCCTGCCCACATCCAGAGGAGCCCCGTTTCCGCCTCGTAGCTCGAGATGAGGGATCCTTTCCCTGCTTCGTCGGGAAAGAGTTCCCGGCGTTCCCGTCGCATCTCAAGAGGAGGCCCTCTCAACAGGAACGGCGAGAGGAACTCCAGGGTCGTGCCACCATTCCAAGAGTCCCCCAGATGTCTCAGTCCATTCCAGAGGAACCTCTTTTCCCTTCACCGGCTCGTCTTTCACGCCGAGGATCGACTCACACCAAGGTGGCACGTGGCACAGCCCTGTGGGAAAGCCTCGTGGGAAAGCCTCGAGGGACAGCCTCGAGGGAAAGCCACAGATCCCTTGATCCACGTGACAGGAAGCTTGACACTACTGCTGCAGCTCGGGAGGAAAGCGCACGTGCATGCCCCCACTCGAGACGAGGCCTGACTCCCCTGGGGAGACTCAGAAGCACCCCAAGATCCATGGCAACACTGGAGAGGAATCCTCAGGTTCCGGCCCCGACTCCACACAAGGACTGAGGCCCCGGCATGGACGGTAGAGGAATCCCGAAAGGTCCCCTAGCAACTCACATGGGGTCTGGCCTTTCCTGAGGCCACCAGAGCGGGTCCCTGAGGTCCCCGTCGTAACTCGAGAAGACCTGCCGCAACTCGAGAAAATCCAGGAGGTTCTCCCCTCCAGGCGAGATGAGGCCCATTTCCGCTGAGGCGTCTCGAGGCTGATCACACCTCACCTCTGGAACTTCGAAAGGCTCCTTCACACCCTTGGTGCAAATCAAGAAGTTCCCCGACCTAGCCGTCTCCACTCGAGAGGAATCACGAGGGTCCCGCCCACATCCAGAGGAGCCCCGTTTCCGCCTCGTAGCTCGAGATGAGGGATCCTTTCCCTGCTTCGTCGGGAAAGAGTTCCCGGCGTTCCCGTCGCATCTCAAGAGGAGGCCCTCTCAACAGGAACGGCGAGAGGAACTCCAGGGTCGTGCCACCATTCCAAGAGTCCCCCAGATGTCTCAGTCCATTCCAGAGGAACCTCTTTTCCCTTCACCGGCTCGTCTTTCACGCCGAGGATCGACTCACACCAAGGTGGCACGTGGCACAGCCCTGTGGGAAAGCCTCGTGGGAAAGCCTCGAGGGACAGCCTCGAGGGAAAGCCACAGATCCCTTGATACACGTGACAGGAAGCGTGACACTACTGCTGCAGCTCGGGAGGAAAGCGCACGTGCATGCCCCCACTCAAGACGAGGCCTGACTCCCCTGGGGAGACTCAGAAGCACCCCAAGATCCATGGCAACACTGGAGAGGAATCCTCAGGTTCAGGCCCCGACTCCACACACGGACTGAGGCCCCGGCATGGACGGGAGAGGAATCCCGAGAGGCCCCCTAGCAACTCGCATGGGGACTGGCCTTTCCTGAGGCCACCAGAGCGGGTCCCTGAGGTCCCCGTCGTAACTCGAGAAGACCTGCCGCAACTGGATAAAATCGAGGAGGTTCTCCCCTCCAGGCGAGATGAGGCCCATTTCCGCTGAGGCGTCTCGAGGCTGATCACACCTCACCTCTGGAACTTTGAAAGGGTCCTTCACACCCTGGTGCAAATCCAGAAGTTCCCCGACCTATCCGTCTCCACTTGAGAGGAATCACGAGGGTCCCGCCCACATCCAGAGGAGCCCCGTTTCCGCCTCGTAGCTCGAGATGAGGGATCCTGTCCCTGCTTCGTCGGGAAAGAGTTCCCGGCGTTCCCGTCGCATCTCAAGAGGAGGTCCTCTCAACAGGAGCGGCGAGAGGAACTCCAGGGTCGTGCCACCATTCCAAGAGTCCCCCAGATGTCTCAGTCCATTCCAGAGGAACCTCTTTTCCCTTCACCGGCTCGTCTTTCACGCCGAGGATCGACTCACACCAAGGTGGCACGTGGCACAGCCCTGTGGGAAAGCCTCGTGGGAAAGCCTCGAGGGACAGCCTCGAGGGAAAGCCACAGATCCCTTGATCCACGTGACAGGAAGCGTGAAACTACTGCTGCAGCTCGGGAGGAAAGCGCACGTGCATGCCCCCACTCGAGACGAGGCCTGACTCCCCTGGGGAGACTCAGAAGCACCCCAAGATCCATGGCAACACTGGAGAGGAATCCTCAGGTTCCGGCCCCGACTCCACACAAGGACTGAGGCCCCGGCATAGACGGGAGAGGAATCCCGAGAGGGCCCCTAGCAACTCGCATGGGGACTGGCCTTTCCTGAGGCCACCAGAGCGGGTCCCTGAGGTCCCCGTCGTAACTCGAGAAGACCTGCCGCAACTCGAGAAAATCCAGGAGGTTCTCCCCTCCAGGCGAGATGAGGCCCATTTCCGCTGAGGCGTCTCGAGGCTGATCACACCTCCCCTCTGGAACTTCGAAAGGCTCCTTCACACCCTTGGTGCAAATCAAGAAGTTCCCCGAACTAGCCGTCTCCACTCGAGAGGAATCACGAGGGTCCCGCCCACATCCAGAGGAGCCCCGTTTCGGCCTCGTAGCTCGAGATGAGGGATCCTGTCCCTGCTTCGTCGGGAAAGAGTTCCCGGCGTTCCCGTCGCATCTCAAGAGGAGGCCCTCTCAACAGGAACGGCGAGAGGAACTCCAGGGTCGTGCCACCATTCCAAGAGTCCCCCAGATGTCTCAGTCCATTCCAGAGGAAACTCTTTTCCCTTCACCGGCTCGTCTTTCACGCCGAGGATCGACTCACACCAAGGTGGCACGTGGCACAGCCCTGTGGGAAAGCCTCGTGGGAAAGCCTCGAGGGACAGCCTGGAGGGAAAGCCACAGATCCCTTGATCCACGTGACAGGAAGCGTGACACTACTGCTGCAGCTCGGGAGGAAAGCACACGTGCATGCCCCCACTCGAGACGAGGCCTGACTCCCCTGGGGAGACTCAGAAGCACCCCAAGATCCATGGCAACAGTGGAGAGGAATCCTCAGGTTCCGGCCCCGACTCCACACAAGGACTGAGGCCCCGGCATGGACGGGAGAGGAATCCCGAGAGGTCCCCTAGCAACTCGCATGGGGACTGGCCTTTCCTGAGGCCACCAGAGCGGGTCCCTGAGGTCCCCGTCGTAACTCGAGAAGACCTGCCGCAACTGGAGAAAATCCAGGAGGTTCTCCCCTCCAGGCGAGATGAGGCCCATTTCCGCTGAGGCGTCTCGAGGCTGATCACACCTCACCTCTGGAACTTCGAAAGGGTCCTTCACACCCTTGGTGCAAATCAAGAAGTTCCCCGACCTAGCCGTCTCCACTCGAGAGGAATCACGAGGGTCCCGCCCATATCCAGAGGAGCCCCGTTTCCGCCTGGTAGCTCGAGATGAGGGATCCTTTCCCTGCTTCGTCGGGAAAGAGTTCCCGGCGTTCCCGTCGCATCTCAAGAGGAGGCCCTCTCAACAGGAACGGCGAGAGGAACTCCAGGGTCGTGCCACCATTCCAAGAGTCCCCCAGATATCTCAGTCCATTCCAGAGGAACCTCTTTTCCCTTCACTGGTTCGTCTTTCACGCCGAGGATCGACTCACAACAAGGTGGCACGTGGCACAGCCCTGTGGGAAAGCCTCGTGGGAAAGCCTCGAGGGACAGCCTCGAGGGAAAGCCACAGATCCCTTGATCCACGTGACAGGAAGCGTGACACTACTGCTGCAGCTCGGGAGGAAAGCGCACGTGCATGCCCCCACTCGAGACGAGGCCTGACTCCCCTGGGGAGACTCAGAAGCACCCCAAGTTCCATGGCAACACTGGAGAGGAATCCGCAGGTTCCGGCCCCGACTCCACACAAGGACTGAGGCCCCGGCATGGACGGGAGAGGAATCCCGAGAGGTCCCCTAGCAACTCGCATGGGGTCTGGCCTTTCCTGAGGCCACCAGAGCGGGTCCCTGAGGTCCCCGTCATAACTCGAGAAGACCTGCCGCAACTCGAGAAAATCCAGGAGGTTCTCCCCTCCAGGCGAGATGAGGCCCATTTCCGCTGAGGCGTCTCGAGGCTGATCACACCTCACCTCTGGAACTTCGAAAGGGTCCTTCACACCCTTGGTGCAAATCAAGAAGTTCCCCGACATACCCGTCTCCACTCGAGAGGAATCACGAGGGTCCCGCCCACATCCAGAGGAGCCCCGTTTCCGCCTCGTAGCTCGAGATGAGGGATCCTTTCCCTGCTTCGTCGGGAAAGAGTTCCCGGCGTTCCCGTCGCATCTCAAGAGGAGGCCCTCTCAACAGGAACGGCGAGAGGAACTCCAGGGTCGTGCCACCATTCCAAGAGTCCCCCAGATGTCTCAGTCCATTCCAGAGGAACCTCTTTTCCCTTCACCGGCTCGTCTTTCACGCCGAGGATCGACTCACACCAAGGTGGCACGTGGCACAGCCCTGTGGGAAAGCCTCGTGCGAAAGCCTCGAGGGACAGCCTCGAGGGAAAGCCACAGATCCCTTGATCCACGTGACAGGAAGCGTGACACTACTGCTGCATCTCGGGAGGAAAGCGCACGTGCATGCCCCCACACGAGACGACGCCTGACTCCCCTGGGGTTACTCAGAAGCACCCCAAGATCCATGGCAACACTGGAGAGGAATCCTCAGGTTCCGGCCCCGACTCCACACAAGGACTGAGGCCCCGGCATGGACGGGAGAGGAATCCCGAGAGGTCCCCTAGCAACTCGCATGGGGACTGGCCTTTCCTGAGGCCAGCAGAGCGGGTCCCTGAGGTCCCCGTCGTAACTCGAGAAGACCTGCCGCAACTCGAGAAAATCCAGGAGGTTCTTCCCTCCAGGCGAGATGAGGCCCATTTCCGCTGAGGTGTCTCGAGGCTGATCACACCTCACCTCTGGAACTTCCAAAGGGTCCTTCACACCCTTGGTGCAAATCAAGAAGTTCCCCGACCTAGCCGTCTCCACTCGAGAGGAATCACGAGGGTCCCGCCCACATCCAGAGGAGCCCCGTTTCCGCCTCGTAGCTCGAGATGAGGGATCCTTTCCCTGCTTCGTCGGGAAAGAGTTCCCGGCGTTCCCGTCGCATCTCAAGAGGAGGCCCTCTCAACAGGAACGGCGAGAGGAACTCCAGGGTCGTGCCACCATTCCAAGAGTCCCCCAGATGTCTCAGTCCATTCCAGAGGAACCTCTTTTCCCTTCACCGGCTCGTCTTTCACGCCGAGGATCGACTCACACCAAGGTGGCACGTGGCACAGCCCTGTGGGAAAGCCTCGTGGGAAAGCCTCGAGGGACAGCCTCGAGGGAAAGCCACAGATCCCTTGATCCACGTGACAGGAAGCGTGACACTACTGCTGCAGCTCGGGAGGAAAGCGCACGTGCATGCCCCCACTCGAGACGAGGCCTGACTCCCCTGGGGAGACTCAGAAGCACCCCAAGATCCATGGCAACACTGGAGAGGAATCCTCAGGTTCCGGCCCCGACTCCACACAAGGACTGAGGCCCCGGCATGGACGGGAGAGGAATCCCGAGAGGTCCCCTAGCAACTCGCATGGGGTCTGGCCTTTCCTGAGGCCAGCAGAGCGGGTCCCTGAGGTCCCCGTCGTAACTCGAGAAGACCTGCCGCAACTCGAGAAAATCCAGGAGGTTCTCCCCTCCAGGCGAGATGAGGCCCATTTCCGCTGAGGCGTCTCGAGGCTGATCACACCTCACCTCTGGAACTTCGAAAGGGTCCTTCACACCCTTGGTGCAAATCAAGAAGTTCCCCGACATACCCGTCTCCACTCGAGAGGAATCACGAGGGTCCCGCCCACATCCAGAGGAGCCCCGTTTCCGCCTCGTAGCTCGAGATGAGGGATCCTTTCCCTGCTTCATCGGGAAAGAGTTCCCGGCGTTCCCGTCGCATCTCAAGAGGAGGCCCTCTCAACAGGAACGGCGAGAGGAACTCCAGGGTCGTGCCACCATTCCAAGAATCCCCCAGATGTCTCAGTCCATTCCAGAGGAACCTCTTTTCCCTTCACCGGCTCGTCTTTCACGCCGAGGATCGACTCACACCAAGGTGGCACGTGGCACAGCCCTGTGGGAAAGCCTCGTGGGAAAGCCTCGAGGGACAGCCTCGAGGGAAAGCCACAGATCCCTTGATCCACGTGACAGGAAGCGTGACACTACTGCTGCAGCTCGGGAGGAAAGCGCACGTGCATGCCCCCACTCGAGACGAGGCCTGACTCCCCTGGGGAGACTCAGAAGCACCCCAAGATCCATGGCAACACTGGAGAGGAATCCTCAGGTTCCGGCCCCGACTCCACACAAGGACTGAGGCCCCGGCATGGACGGGAGAGGAATCCCGAGAGGTCCCCTAGCAACTCGCATGGGGACTGGCCTTTCCTGAGGCCACCAGAGCGGGTCCCTGAGGTCCCCGTCGTAACTCGAGAAGACCTGCCGCAACTCGAGAAAATCCAGGAGGTTCTTCCCTCCAGGCGAGATGAGGCCCATTTCCGCTGAGGTGTCTCGAGGCTGATCACACCTCACCTCTGGAACTTCCAAAGGGTCCTTCACACCCTTGGTGCAAATCAAGAAGTTCCCCGACCTAGCCGTCTCCACTCGAGAGGAATCACGAGGGTCCCGCCCACATCCAGAGGAGCCCCGTTTCCGCCTCGTAGCTCGAGATGAGGGATCCTTTCCCTGCTTCGTCGGGAAAGAGTTCCCGGCGTTCTCGTCGCATCTCAAGAGGAGGTCCTCTCAACAGGAACGGCGAGAGGAACTCCAGTGTCGTGCCACCATTCCAAGAGTCCCCCAGATGTCTCAGTCCATTCCAGAGGAACCTCTTTTCCCTTCACCGGCTCATCTTTCACGCCGAGGATCGACTCACACCAAGGTGGCACGTGGCATAGCCTTGTGGGAAAGCCTCGTGGGAAAGCCTCGAGGGACAGCCTCGAGGGAAAGCCACAGAACCCTTGATCCACGTGACAGGAAGCGTGACACTACTGCTGCAGCTCGGGAGGAAAGCGCACGTGCATGCCCCCACTCGAGACGAGGCCTGACTCCCCTGGGGAGACTCAGAAGCACCCCAAGATCCATGGCAACACTGGAGAGGAATCCTCAGGTTCCGGCCCCGACTCCACACAAGGACTGAGGCCCCGGCATGGACGGGAGAGGAATCCTGAGAGGTCCCCTAGCAACTCGCATGGGGTCTGGCCTTTCCTGAGTCCACCAGAGCGGGTCCCTGAGGTCCCCGTCGTAACTCGAGAAGACCTGCCGCAACTCGAGAAAATCCAGGAGGTTCTCCCCTCCAGGCGAGATGAGGCCCATTTCCGCTGAGGCGTCTCGAGGCTGATCACACCTCACCTCTGGAACTTCGAAAGGGTCCTTCACACCCTTGGTGCAAATCAAGAAGTTCCCCGACCTAGCCGTCTCCACTCGAGAGGAATCACGAGGGTCCCGCCCACATCCAGAGGAGCCCCGTTTCCGCCTCGTAGCTCGAGATGAGGGATCCTTTCCCTGCTTCGTCGGGAAAGAGTTCCCGGCATTCCCGTCGCATCTCAAGAGGAGGCCCTCTCAACAGGAACGGCGAGAGGAACTCCAGGGTCGTGCCACCATTCCAAGAGTCCCCCAGATGTCTCAGTCCATTCCAGAGGAACCTCTTTTCCCTTCACTGGCTCGTCTTTCACGCCGAGGATCGACTCACACCAAGGTGGCACGTGGCACAGCCCTGTGGGAAAGCCTCGTGGGAAAGCCTCGAGGGACAGCCTCGAGGGAAAGCCACAGATCCCTTGATCCACGTGACAGGAAGCGTGACACTACTGCTGCAGCTCGGGAGGAAAGCGCACGTGCATACCCCGACTCGAGACGAGGCCTGACTCCCCTGGGGAGACTCAGAAGCACCCCAAGATCCATGGCAACACTGGAGAGAAATCCTCAGGTTCCGGCCCCGACTCCACACAAGGACTGAGGCCCCGGCATGGACGGGAGAGGAATCCCGAGAGGCCCCCTAGCAACTCGCATGGGGACTGGCCTTTCCTGAGGCCACCAGAGCGGGTCCCTGAGGTCCACGTCGTAACTCGAGAAGACCTGCCGCAACTCGAGAAAATCCAGGAGGTTCTCCCCTCCAGGCGAGATGAGGCCCATTTCCGCTGAGGCGTCTCGAGGCTGATCACACCTCCCCTCTGGAACTTCGAAAGGCTCCTTCACACCCTTGGTGCAAATCAAGAATTTCCCCGACATAGCCGTCTCCACTCGAGAGGAATCACGAGGGTCCCGCCCACATCCAGAGGAGCCCCGTTTCCGCCTCGTAGCTCGAGATGAGGGATCCTTTCCCTGCTTCGTCGGGAAAGAGTTCCCGGCGTTCCCGTCGCATCTCAAGAGGAGGCCCTCTCAACAGGAACGGCGAGAGGAACTCCAGGGTCGTGCCACCATTCCAAGAGTTCCCCAGATGTCTCAGTCCATTCCAGAGGAACCTCTTTTCCCTTCACCGGCTCGTCTTTCACGCCGAGGATCGACTCACACCAAGGTGGCACGTGGCACAGCCCTGTGGGAAAGCCTCGTGGGAAAGCCTCGAGGGACAGCCTCGAGGGAAAGCCACAGATCCCTTGATCCACGTGACAGGAAGCGTGACACTACTGCTGCAGCTCGGGAGGAAAGCGCACGTGCATGCCCCCACTCGAGACGAGGCCTGACTCCCCTGGGGAGACTCAGAAGCACCCCAAGATCCATGGCAACACTGGAGAGGAATCCTCAGGTTACGGCCCCGACTCCACACAAGGACTGAGGCCCCGGAATGGACGGGAGAGGAATCCCGAGAGGCCCCCTAGCAACTCGCATGGGGACTGGCCTTTCCTGAGGCCACCAGAGCGGGTCCCTGAGGTCCCCGTCGTAACTCTAGAAGACCTGCCGCAACTCGAGAAAATCCAGGAGGTTCTCCCCTCCAGGCGAGATGAGGCCCATTTCCGCTGAGGCGTCTCGAGGCTGATCACACCTCACCTCTGGAACTTCGAAAGGGTCCTTCACACCCTTGGTGCAAATCAAGAAGTTCCCCGACATACCCGTCTCCACTCGAGAGGAATCACGAGGGTCCCGCCCACATCCAGAGGAGCCCCGTTTCCGCCTCGTAGCTCGAGATGAGGGATCCTTTCCCTGCTTCGTCGGGAAAGAGTTCCCGGCCTTCCCGTCTCATCTCAAGAGGAGGCCCTCTCAACAGGAACGGCGAGAGGAACTCCAGGGTCGTGCCACCATTCCAAGAGTCCCCCAGATGTCTCAGTCCATTCCAGAGGAACCTCTTTTCCCTTCACCGGCTCGTCTTTCACGCCGAGGATCGACTCACACCAAGGTGGCACGTGGCACAGCCCTGTGGGAAAGCCTCGTGGGAAAGCCTCGAGGGACAGCCTCGAGGGAAAGCCACAGATCCCTTGATCCACGTGACAGGAAGCGTGACACTACTGCTGCAGCTCGGGAGGAAAGCGCACGTGCATGCCCCCACTCGAGACGAGGCCTGACTCCCCTGGGGAGACTCAGAAGCACCCCAAGATCCATGGCAACACTGGAGAGGAATCCTCAGGTTCCGGCCCCGACTCCACACAAGGACTGAGGCCCCGGCATGGACGGGAGAGGAATCCCGAGAGGTCCCCTAGCAACTCGCATGGGGACTGGCCTTTCCAGAGGCCACCAGAGCGGGTCCCTGAGGTCCCCGTCGTAACTCGAGAAGACCTGCCGCAACTCGAGAAAATCCAGGAGGTTCTCCCCTCCAGGCGAGATGAGGCCCATTTCCGCTGAGGCGTCTCGAGGCTGATCACACCTCCCCTCTGGAACTTCGAAAGGCTCCTTCACACCCTTGGTGCAAATCAAGAATTTCCCCGACATAGCCGTCTCCACTCGAGAGGAATCACGAGGGTCCCGCCCACATCCAGAGGAGCCCCGTTTCCGCCTCGTAGCTCGAGATGAGGGATCCTTTCCCTGCTTCGTCGGGAAAGAGTTCCCGGCGTTCCCGTCGCATCTCAAGAGGAGGCCCTCTCAACAGGAACGGCGAGAGGAACTCCAGGGTCGTGCCACCATTCCAAGAGTTCCCCAGATGTCTCAGTCCATTCCAGAGGAACCTCTTTTCCCTTCACCGGCTCGTCTTTCACGCCGAGGATCGACTCACACCAAGGTGGCACGTGGCACAGCCCTGTGGGAAAGCCTCGTGGGAAAGCCTCGAGGGACAGCCTCGAGGGAAAGCCACAGATCCCTTGATCCACGTGACAGGAAGCGTGACACTACTGCTGCAGCTGGGAAGGAAAGCGCACGTGCATGCCCCCACTCGAGACGAGGCCTGACTCCCCTGGGGAGACTCAGAAGCACCCCAAGATCCATGGCAACACTGGAGAGGAATCCTCAGGTTCCGGCCCCGACTCCACACAAGGACTGAGGCCCCGGCATGGACGGGAGAGGAATCCCGAGAGGTCCCCTAGCAACTCGCATGGGGACTGGCCTTTCCTGAGGCCAGCAGAGCGGGTCCCTGAGGTCCCCGTCGTAACTCGAGAAGACCTGCCGCAACTCGAGAAAATCCAGGAGGTTCTTCCCTCCAGGCGAGATGAGGCCCATTTCCGCTGAGGCGTCTCGAGGCTGATCACACCTCACCTCTGGAACTTCGAAAGGGTCCTTCACACCCTTGTTGCAAATCAAGAAGTTCCCCGACCTAGCCGTTTCCACTCGAGAGGAATCACGAGGGTCCCGCCCACATCCAGAGGAGCCCCGTTTCCGCCTCGTAGCTCGAGATGAGGGATCCTTTCCCTGCTTCGTCGGGAAAGAGTTCCCGGCGTTCTCGTCGCATCTCAAGAGGAGGTCCTCTCAACAGGAACGGCGAGAGGAACTCCAGTGTCGTGCCACCATTCCAAGAGTCCCCCAGATGTCTCACTCCATTCCAGAGGAACCTCTTTTCCCTTCACCGGCTCGTCTTTCACGCCGAGGATCGACTCACACCAAGGTGGCACGTGGCACAGCCCTGTGGGAAAGCCTCGTGGGAAAGCCTCGAGGGACAGCCTCGAGGGAAAGCCACAGAACCCTTGATCCACGTGACAGGAAGCGTGACACTACTGCTGCAGCTCGCGAGGAATGCGCACGTGCATGCCCCTACTCGAGACGAGGCCTGACTCCCCTGGGGAGACTCAGAAGCACCCCAAGATCCATGGCAACACTGGAGAGGAATCCTCAGGTTCCGGCCCCGACTCCACACAAGGACTGAGGCCCCGGCATGGACGGGAGAGGAATCCCGAGAGGTCCCCTAGCAACTCGCATGGGGTCTGGCCTTTCCTGAGTCCACCAGAGCGGGTCCCTGAGGTCCCCGTCGTAACTCGAGAAGACCTGCCGCAACTCGAGAAAATCCAGGAGGTTCTCCCCTCCAGGCGAGATGAGGCCCATTTCCGCTGAGGCGTCTCGAGGCTGATCACACCTCACCTCTGGAACTTCGAAAGGGTCCTTCACACCCTTGGTGCAAATCAAGAAGTTCCCCGACCTAGCCGTCTCCACTCGAGAGGAATCACGAGGGTCCCGCCCATATCCAGAGGAGCCCCGTTTCCGCCTGGTAGCTCGAGATGAGGGATCCTTTCCCTGCTTCGTCGGGAAAGAGTTCCCGGCGTTCCCGTCGCATCTCAAGAGGAGGCCCTCTCAACAGGAACGGCGAGAGGAACTCCAGGGTAGTGCCACCATACCAAGAGTCCCCCAGATGTCTCAGTCCATTCCAGAGGAACCTCTTTTCCCTTCACTGGTTCGTCTTTCACGCCGAGGATCGACTCACACCAAGGTGGCACGTGGCACAGCCCTGTGGGAAAGCCTCGTGGGAAAGCCTCGAGGGACAGCCTCGAGGGAAAGCCACAGATCCCTTGATCCAACTGACAGGAAGCGTGACACTACTGCTCCAGCTCGGGAGGAAAGCGCACGTGCATGCCCCCACTCGAGACGAGGCCTGACTCCCCTGGGGAGACTCAGAAGCACCCCAAGATCCATGGCAACACTGGAGAGGAATCCTCAGGTTCCGGCCCCGACTCCACACAAGGACTGAGGCCCCGGCATGGACAGGAGAGGAATCCCGAGAGGTCCCCTAGCAACTTGCATGGGGTCTGGCCTTTCCTGAGTCCACCAGAGCGGTTCCCTGAGGTCCCCGTCGTAACTCGAGAAGACCTGCCGCAACTCGAGAAAATCCAGGAGGTTCTCCCCTCCAGGCGAGATGAGGCCCATTTCCGCTGAGGCGTCTCGAGGCTGATCACACCTCACCTCTGGAACTTCGAAAGGGTCCTTCACACCCTTGGTGCAAATCAAGAAGTTCCCCGACATACCCGTCTCCACTCGAGAGGTATCACGAGGGTCCCGCCCACATCCAGAGGAGCCCCGTTTCCGCCTCGTAGCTCGAGATGAGGGATCCTTTCCCTGCTTCGTCGGGAAAGAGTTCCCGGCGTTCCCGTCGCATCTCAAGAGGAGGCCCTCTCAACAGGAACGGCGAGAGGAACTCCAGGGTCGTGCCACCATTCCAAGAGTCCCCCAGATGTCTCAGTCCATTCCAGAGGAACCTCTTTTCCCTTCACCGGCTCGTCTTTCACGCCGAGGATCGACTCACACCAAGGTGGCACGTGGCACAGCCCTGTGGGAAAGCCTCGTGGGAAAGCCTCGAGGGACAGCCTCGAGGGAAAGCCACAGATCCCTTGATCCACGTGACAGGAAGCGTGACACTACTGCTGCATCTCGGGAGGAAAGCGCACGTGCATGCCCCCACTCGAGACGACGCCTGACTCCCCTGGGGAGACTCAGAAGCACCCCAAGATCCATGGCAACACTGGAGAGGAATCCTCAGGTTCCGGCCCCGACTCCACACAAGGACTGAGGCCCCGGCATGGACGGGAGAGGAATCCCGAGAGGTCCCCTAGCAACTCGCATGGGGACTGGCCTTTCCTGAGGCCAGCAGAGCGGGTCCCTGAGGTCCCCGTCGTAACTCGAGAAGACCTGCCGCAACTCGAGAAAATCCAGGAGGTTCTTCCCTCCAGGCGAGATGAGGCCCATTTCCGCTGAGGCGTCTCGAGGCTGATCACACCTCACCTCTGGAACTTCGAAAGGGTCCTTCACACCCTTGGTGCAAATCAAGACGTTCCCCGACCTAGCCGTTTCCACTCGAGAGGAATCACGAGGGTCCCGCCCACATCCAGAGGAGCCCCGTTTCCGCCTCGTAGCTCGAGATGAGGGATCCTTTCCCTGCTTCGTCGGGAAAGAGTTCCCGGCGTTCCCGTCTCATCTCAAGAGGAGGCCCTCTCAACAGGAACGGCGAGAGGAACTCCAGGGTCGTGCCACCATTCCAAGAGTCCCCCAGATGTCTCAGTCCATTCCAGAGGAACCTCTTCTCCCTTCACCGGCTCGTCTTTCACGCCGAGGATCGACTCACACCAAGGTGGCACGTGGCACAGCCCTGTGGGAAAGCCTCGTGGGAAAGCCTCGAGGGACAGCCTCGAGGGAAAGCCACAGATCCCTTTATCCACGTGACAGGAAGCGTGACACTACTGCTGCAGCTCGGGAGGAAAGCACACGTGCATGCCCCCACTCGAGACGAGGCCTGACTCCCCTGGGGAGACTCAGAAGCACCCCGAGATCCATGGCAACACTGGAGAGGAATCTTCAGGTTCCGACCCCGACTCCACACAAGCACTGAGGCCCCGGCATGGACGGGAGAGGAATCCCGAGAGGTCACCTAGCAACTCGCATGGGGACTGGCCTTTCCTGAGGCCACCAGAGCGGGTCCCTGAGGTCCCCGTCGTAACTCGAGAAGACCTGCCGCAACTCGAGAAAATCCAGGAGGTTCTCCCCTCCAGGCGTGATGAGGCCCATTTCCGCTGAGGCGTCTCGAGGCTGATCACACCTCCCCTCTGGAACTTCGAAAGGCTCCTTCACACCCTTGGTGCAAATCAAGAATTTCCCCGACATAGCCGTCTCCACTCGAGAGGAATCACGAGGGTCCCGCCCACATCCAGAGGAGCCCCGTTTCCGCCTCGTAGCTCGAGATGAGGGATCCTTTCCCTGCTTCGTCGGGAAAGAGTTCCCGGCGTTCCCGTCGCAGCTCAAGAGCAGGCCCTCTCAACAGGAACGGCGAGAGGAACTCCAGGGTCGTGCCACCATTCCAAGAGTTCCCCAGATGTCTCAGTCCATTCCAGAGGAACCTCTTTTCCCTTCACCGGCTCGTCTTTCACGCCGAGGATCGACTCACACCAAGGTGGCACGTGGCACAGCCCTGTGGGAAAGCCTCGTGGGAAAGCCTCGAGCGACAGCCTCGAGGGAAAGCCACAGATCCCTTGATCCACGTGACAGGAAGCGTGACACTACTGCTGCAGCTCGGGAGGAAAGCGCACATGCATGCCCCCACTCGAGACGAGGCCTGACTCCCCTGGGCAGACTCAGAAGCACCCCAAGATCCATGGCAACACTGGAGAGGAATCCTCAGGTTCCGGCCCCGACTCCACACAAGGACTGAGGCCCCGGCATGGACGGGAGAGGAATCCCGAGAGGTCCCCTAGCAACTCGCATGGGGACTGGCCTTTCCTGAGGCCACCAGAGCGGGTCCCTGAGGTCCCCGTCGTAACTCGAGAAGACCTGCCGCAACTCGAGAAAATCCAGGAGGTTCTCCCCTCCAGGCGAGATGAGGCCCATTTCCGCTGAGGCGTCTCGAGGCTGATCACACCTCCCCTCTGGAACTTCGAAAGGGTCCTTCACACCCTTGGTGCAAATCAAGAAGTTCCCCGACATACCCGTCTCCACTCGAGAGGAATCACGAGGGTCCCGCCCACATCCAGAGGAGCCCCGTTTCCGCCTCGTAGCTCGAGATGAGGGATCCTTTCCCTGCTTCGTCGGGAAAGAGTTCCCGGCGTTCCCGTCGCATCTCAAGAGGAGGCCCTCTCAACAGGAACGGCGAGAGGAACTCCAGGGTCGTGCCACCATTCCAAGAGTTCCCCAGATGTCTCAGTCCATTCCAGAGGAACCTCTTTTTCCTTCACCGGCTCGTCTTTCACGTCGAGGATCGACTCACACCAAGGTGGCACGTGGCACAGCCCTGTGGGAAAGCCTCGTGGGAAAGCCTCGATGGACAGCCTCGAGGGAAAGCCACAGGTCCCTTGATCCACGTGATAGGAAGCGTGACACTACTGCTGCAGCTCGGGAGGAAAGCGCACGTGCATGCCCCCAATCGAGACGAGGCCTGACTCCCCTGGGGAGACTCAGAAGCACCCCAAGATCCATGGCAACACTGGAGAGGAATCCTCAGGTTCCGGCCCCGACTCCACACAAGGACTGAGGCCCCGGCATGGACGGGAGAGGAATCCCGAGAGGTCCCCTAGCAACTCGCATGGGGACTGGCCTTTCCTGAGGCCAGCAGAGCGGGTCCCTGAGGTCCCCGTCGTAACTCGAGAAGACCTGCCGCAACTCGAGAAAATCCAGGAGGTTCTCCCCTCCAGGCGAGATGAGGCCCATTTCCGCTGAGGCGTCTCGAGGCTGATCACACCTCACCTCTGGAACTTCGAAAGGGTCCTTCACACCCTTGGTGCAAATCAAGAAGTTCCCCGACCTAGCCGTTTCCACTCGAGAGGAATCACGAGGGTCCCGCCCACATCCAGAGGAGCCCCGTTTCCGCCTCGTAGCTCGAGATGAGGGATCCTTTCCCTGCTTCGTCGGGAAAGAGTTCCCGGCCTTCCCGTCGCATCTCAAGAGGAGGCCCTCTCAACAGGAACGGCGAGAGGAACTCCAGGGTCGTGCCACCATTCCAAGAGTCCCCCAGATGTCTCAGTCCATTCCAGAGGAACGTCTTTTCCCTTCACCGGCTCATCTTTCACACCGAGGATCGACTCACACCAAGGTGGCACGTGGCAGAGCCCTGTGGGAAAGCCTCGTGGGAAAGCCTCGATGGACAGCCTCGAGGGAAAGCCACAGATCCCTTGATCCACGTGACAGGAAGCGTGACACTACTACTGCAGCTCGGGAGGAAAGCGCACGTGCATGCCCCCTCTCGTGACGAGGCCTGACTCCCCTGGGGAGACTCAGAAGCACCCCAAGATCCATGGCAACACTGGAGAGGAATCCTCAGGTTCCGGCCCCGACTCCACACAAGGACTGAGGCCCCGGCATGGACGGGAGAGGAATCCCGAGAGGTCCCCTAGCAACTCGCATGGGGACTGGCCTTTCCTGAGGCCACCAGAGCGGGTCCCTGAGGTCCCCGTCGTAACTCGAGAAGACCTGCCGCAACTCGAGAAAATCCAGGAGGTTCTCCCCTCCAGGCGAGATGAGGCCCATTTCCGCTGAGGCGTCTCGAGGCTGATCACACCTCCCCTCTGGAACTTCGAAAGGGTCCTTCACACCCTTGGTGCAAATCAAGAAGTTCCCCGACATACCCGTCTCCACTCGAGAGGAATCACGAGGGTCCCGCCCACATCCAGAGGAGCCCCGTTTCCGCCTCGTAGCTCGAGATGAGGGATCCTTTCCCTGATTCGTCGGGAAAGAGTTCCCGGCGTTCCCGTCGCATCTCAAGAGGAGGCCCTCTCAACAGGAACGGCGAGAGGAACTCCAGGGTCGTGCCACCATTCCAAGAGTCCCCCAGATATCTCAGTCCATTCCAGAGGAACCTCTTTTCCCTTCACCGGCTCGTCTTTCACGCCGAGGATCGACTCACAGCAAGGTGGCAATTGGCACAGCCCTGTGGGAAAGCCTCGTGGGAAAGCCTCGAGGGACAGCCTCGAGGGAAAGCCACAGATCCCTTGATCCACGTGACAGGAAGCGTGACACTACTGCTGCAGCTCGGGAGGAAATCGCACGTGCATGCCCCCACTCGAGACGAGGCCTGACTCCCCTGGGGAGACTCAGAAGCACCCCAAGATCCATGGCAACACTGGAGAGGAATCCTCAGGTTCCGGCCCCGACTCCACACAAGGACTGAGCCCCCGGCATGGACGGGAGAGGAATCCCGAAAGGTCCCCTAGCAACTCGCATGGGGTCTGGCCTTTCCTGAGGCCACCGGAGCGGGTCCCTGAGGTCCCCGTCGTAACTCGAGAAGACCTGCCGCAACTCGAGAAAATCCAGGAGGTTCTCCCCTCCAGGCGAGATGAGGCCCATTTCCGCTGAGGCGTCTCGAGGCTGATCACACCTCACCTCTGGAACTTCGAAAGGGTCCTTCACACCCTGGTGCAAATCAAGAAGTTCCCCGACCTAGCCGTCTCCACTCGAGAGGAATCACGAGGGTCCCGCCCACATCCAGAGGAGCCCCGTTTCCGCCTCGTAGCTCGAGATGAGGGATCCTTTCCCTGCTTCGTCGGGAAAGAGTTCCCGGCGTTCCCGTCGCATCTCAAGAGGAGGTCCTCTCAACAGGAGCGGCGAGAGGAACTCCAGGGTCGTGCCACCATTCCAAGAGTCCCCCAGATGTCTCAGTCCATTCCAGAGGAACCTCTTTTCCCTTCACCGGCTCGTCTTTCACGCCGAGGATCGACTCACACCAAGGTGGCACGTGGCAGAGCCCTGTGGGAAAGCCTCGTGGGAAAGCCTCGAGGGACAGCCTCGAGGGAAAGCCACAGATCCCTTGATCCACGTGACAGGAAGCGTGAAACTACTGCTGTAGCTCGGGAGGAAAGCGCACGTGCATGCCCCCACTCGAGACGGGGCCTGACTCCCCTGGGGAGACTCAGAAGCACCCCAAGATCCATGGCAACACTGGAGAGAAATCCTCAGGTTCCGGCCCCGACTCCACACAAGGACTGAGGCCCCGGCATGGACGGGAGAGGAATCCCGAGAGGCCCGCTAGCAACTCGCATGGGGACTGGCCTTTCCTGAGGCCACCAGAGTGGGTCCCTGAGGTCCCCGTCGTAACTCGAGAAGACTTGCCGCAACTCGAGAAAATCCAGGAGGTTCTCCCCTCCAGGCGAGATGAGGCCCATTTCCGCTGAGGCGTCTCGAGGCTGATCACACCTCACCTCTGGAACTTCGAAAGGGTCCTTCACACCCTTGGTGCAAATCAAGAAGTTCCCCGACCTAGCCGTCTCCACTCGAGAGGAATCACGAGGGTCCCGCCCACATCCAGAGGAGCCCCGTTTCGGCCTCGTAGCTCGAGATGAGGGATCCTGTCCCTGCTTCGTCGGGAAAGAGTTCCCGGCGTTCCCGTCGCATCTCAAGAGGAGGCCCTCTCAACAGGAACGGCGAGAGGAACTCCAGGGTCGTGCCACCATTCCAAGAGTCCCCCAGATGTCTCAGTCCATTCCAGAGGAACCTCTTTTCCCTTCACCGGCTCGTCTTTCACGCCGAGGATCGACTCACACCAAGGTGGCACGTGGCACAGCCCTGTGGGAAAGCCTCGTGGGAAAGCCTCGAGGGACAGCCTCGAGGGAAAGCCACAGGTCCCTTGATCCACGTGGCAGGAAGCGTGACACTACTGCTGCAGCTCGGGAGGAAAGCGCACGTGCATGCCCCCACTCGAGACGAGGCCTGACTCCCCTGGGGAGACTCAGAAGCACCCCAAGATCCATGGCAACACTGGAGAGGAATCCTCAGGTTCCGGCCCCGACTCCACACAAGGACTGAGGCCCCGGCATGGAGGGGAGAGGAATCCCGAGAGGCCCCCTAGCAACTCGCATGGGGACTGGCCTTTCCTGAGGCCACCAGAGCGGGTCCCTGAGGTCCCCGTCATAACTCGAGAAGACCTGCCACAACTGAATAAATCGAGGAGGTTCTCCCCTCCAGGCGAGATGAGGCCCATTTCCGCTGAGGCGTCTCGAGGCTGATCACACCTCACCTCTGGAACTTTGAAAGGTTCCTTCACACCCTGGTGCAAATCAAGAAGTTCCCCGACCTAGCCGTCTCCACTCGAGAGGAATCACGAGGGTCCCGCCCACATCCAGAGGAGCCCCGTTTCCGCCTCGTAGCTCGAGATGAGGGATCCTTTCCCTGCTTCGTCGGGAAAGAGTTCCCGGCGTTCCCGTCGCATCTCAAGAGGAGGTCCTCTCAACAGGAGCGGCGAGAGGAACTCCAGGGTCGTGCCACCATTCCAAGAGTCCCCCAGATGTCTCAGTCCATTCCAGAGGAACCTCTTTTCCCTTCACCGGCTCGTCTTTCACGCCGAGGATCGACTCACACCAAGGTGGCACGTGGCAGAGCCCTGTGGGAAAGCCTCGTGGGAAAGCCTCGAGGGACAGCCTCGAGGGAAAGCCACAGATCCCTTGATCCACGTGACAGGAAGCGTGAAACTACTGCTGCATCTCGGGAGGAAAGCGCACGTGCATGCCCCCACTCGAGACGGGGCCTGACTCCCCTGGGGAGACTCAGAAGCACCCCAAGATCCATGGCAACACTGGAGAGAAATCCTCAGGTTCCGGCCCCGACTCCACACAAGGACTGAGGCCCCGGCATGGACGGGAGAGGAATCCCGAGAGGCCCCCTAGCAACTCGCATGGGGACTGGCCTTTCCTGAGGCCACCAGAGTGGGTCCCTGAGGTCCCCGTCGTAACTCGAGAAGACCTGCCGCAACTCGAGAAAATCCAGGAGGTTCTCCCCTCCAGGCGAGATGAGGCCCATTTCCGCTGAGGCGTCTCGAGGCTGATCACACCTCACCTCTGGAACTTCGAAAGGGTCCTTCACACCCTTGGTGCAAATCAAGAAGTTCCCCGACCTAGCCGTCTCCACTCGAGAGGAATCACGAGGGTCCCGCCCACATCCAGAGGAGCCCCGTTTCGGCCTCGTATCTCGAGATGAGGGATCCTGTCCCTGCTTCGTCGGGAAAGAGTTCCCGGCGTTCCCGTCGCATCTCAAGAGGAGGCCCTCTCAACAGGAACGGCGAGAGGAACTCCAGGGTCGTGCCACCATTCCAAGAGTCCCCCAGATGTCTCAGTCCATTCCAGAGGAACCTCTTTTCCCTTCACCGGCTCGTCTTTCACGCCGAGGATCGACTCACACCAAGGTGGCACGTGGCACAGCCCTGTGGGAAAGCCTCGTGGGAAAGCCTCGAGGGACAGCCTCGAGGGAAAGCCACAGATCCCTTGATCCCCGTGACAGGAAGCGTGACACTACTGCTGCAGCTCGGGAGGAAAGCGCACGTGCATGCCCCCACTCGAGACGAGGCCTGACTCCCCTGGGGAGACTCAGAAGCACCCCAAGATCCATGGCAACACTGGAGAGGAATCCTCAGGTTCCGGCCCTGACTCCACACAAGGACTGAGGCCCCGGCATGGACGGGAGAGGAATCCCGAAAGGTCCCCTAGCAACTCGCATGGGGTCTGGCCTTTCCTGAGGCCACCAGAGCGGGTCCCTGAGGTCCCCGTCGTAACTCGAGAAGACCTGCCGCAACTCGAGAAAATCCAGGACGTTCTCCCCTCCAGGCGAGATGAGGCCCATTTCCGCTGAGGCGTCTCGAGGCTGATCACACCTCACCTCTGGAACTTCGAAAGGGTCCTTCACACCCTTGGTGCAAATCAAGAAGTTCCCCGACCTAGCCGTCTCCACTCGAGAGGAATCACGAGGGTCCCGCCCACATCCAGAGGAGCCCCGTTTCCGCCTCGTAGCTCGAGATGAGGGATCCTTTCCCTGCTTCGTCGGGAAAGAGTTCCCGGGGTTCCCATCGCATCTCAAGAGGAGGTCCTCTCAACAGGAGCGGCGAGAGGAACTCCAGGGTCGTGCCACCATTCCAAGAGTCCCCCAGATGTCTCAGTCCATTCCAGAGGAACCTCTTTTCCCTTCACCGGCTCGTCTTTCACGCCGAGGATCGACTCACACCAAGGTGGCACGTGGCACAGCCCTGTGGGAAAGCCTCGTGGGAAAGCCTCGAGGGACAGCCTCGAGGGAAAGCCACAGATCCCTTGATCCACCTGACAGGAAGCGTGAAACTACTGCTGCAGCTCGGGAGCAAAGCGCACGTGCATGCCCCCACTCGAGACGGGGCCTGACTCCCCTGGGGAAACTCAGAAGCACCCCAAGATCCATGGCAACACTGGAGAGAAATCCTCAGGATCCGGCCCCGACTCCACACAAGGACTGAGGCCCCGGCATGGACGGGAGAGGAATCCTGAGAGGCCCCCTAGCAACTCGCATGGGGACTGGCCTTTCCTGAGGCCACCAGAGCGGGTCCCTGAGGTCCCCGTCGTAACTCGAGAAGACCTGGCGCAACTCGAGAAAATCCAGGAGGTTCTCCCCTCCAGGCGAGATGAGGCCCATTTCCGCTGAGGCGTCTCGAGGCTGATCACACTTCACCTCTGGAACTTCGAAAGGGTCCTTCACACCCTTGGTGCAAATCAAGAAGTTCCCCGACCTAGCCGTCTCCACACGAGAGGAATCACGATGGTCCCGCCCACATCCAGAGGAGCCCCGTTTCAGCCTCGTAGCTCGAGATGAGGGATCCTGTCCCTGCTTCGTCGGGAAAGAGTTCCCGGCGTTCCCGTCGCATCTCAAGAGGAGGCCCTCTCAACAGGAACGGCGAGAGGAACTCCAGGGTCGTGCCACCATTCCAAGAGTCCCCCAGATGTCTCAGTCCATTCCAGAGGAACCTCTTTTCCCTTCACCGGCTCGTCATTCACGCCGAGGATCGACTCACACCAAGGTGGCACGTGGCACAGCCCTGTGGGAAAGCCTCGTGGGAAAGCCTCGAGGGACAGCCTCGAGGGAAAGCCACAGATCCCTTGATCCACGTGACAGGAAGCGTGACACTACTGCTGCAGCTCGGGAGGAAAGCACACGTGCATGCCCCCACTCGAGACGAGGCCTGACTCCCCTGGGGAGACTCAGAAGCACCCCAAGATCCATGGCAACACTGGAGAGGAATCCTCAGGTTCCGGCCCCGACTCCACACAAGGACTGAGGCCCCGGCATGGACGGGAGAGGAATCCCGAAAGGTCCCCTAGCAACTCGCATGGGGTCTGGCCTTTCCTGAGGCCACCAGAGCGGGTCCCTGAGGTCCCCGTCGTAACTCGAGAAGACCTGCCGCAACTCGAGAAAATCCAGGAGGTTCTCCCCTCCAGGCGAGATGAGGCCCATTTCCGCTGAGGCGTCTCGAGGCTGATCACACCTCACCTCTGGAACTTCGAAAGGATCTTTCACACCCTTGGTGCAAATCAAGAAGTTCCCCGACCAAGCCGTCTCCACTCGAGAGGATTCACGAGGGTCCCGCCCACATCCAGAGGAGCCCCGTTTCCGCCTCGTAGCTCGAGATGAGGGATCCTTTCCCTGCTTCGTCGGGAAAGAGTTCCCGCCGTTCCCGTCGCATCTCAAGAGGAGGCCCTCTCAACAGGAACGGCGAGAGGAACTCCAGGGTCGTGCCACCATTCCAAGAGTCCCCCAGATGTCTCAGTCCATTCCAGAGGAACCTCTTTTCCCTTCACCGGCTCGTCTTTCACGCCGAGGATCGACTCACACCAAGGTGGCACGTGGCACAGCCCTGTGGGAAAGCCTCGTGGGAAAGCCTCGAGGGACAGCCTCGAGGGAAAGCCACAGGTCCTTTGATCCACGTGGCAGGAAGCGTGACACTACTGCTGCAGCTCGGGAGGAAAGCGCACGTGCATGCCCCCACTCGAGACGAGGCCTGACTCCCCTGGGGAGACTCAGAAGCACCCCAAGATCCATGGCAACACTGGAGAGGAATCCTCAGGTTCCGGCCCCGACTCCACACAAGGACTGAGGCCCCGGCATGGAGGGGAGAGGAATCCCGAGAGGCCCCCTAGCAACTCGCATGGGGACTGGCCTTTCCTGAGGCCACCAGAGCGGGTCCCTGAGGTCCCCGTCGTAACTCGAGAAGACCTGCCGCAACTGGATAAAATCCAGGAGGTTCTCCCCTCCAGGCGAGATGAGGCCCATTTCCGCTGAGGCGTCTCGAGGCTGATCACACCTCACCTCTGGAACTTTGAAAGGGTCCTTCACACCCTGGTGCAAATCAAGAAGTTCCCCGACCTAGCCGTCTCCACTCGAGAGGAATCACGAGGGTCCCGCCCACATCCAGAGGAGCCCCGTTTCCGCCTCGTAGCTCGAGATGAGGGATCCTTTCCCTGCTTCGTCGGGAAAGAGTTCCCGGCGTTCCCGTCGCATCTCAAGAGGAGGCCCTCTCAACAGGAGTGGCGAGAGGAACTCCAGGGTCGTTCCACCATTCCAAGAGTCCCCCAGATGTCTCAGTCCATTCCAGAGGAACCTCTTTTCCCTTCACCGGCTCGTCTTTCACGCCGAGGATCGAATCACACCAAGGTGGCACGTGGCACAGCCCTGTGGGAAAGCCTCGTGGGAAAGCCTCGAGGGACAGCCTCGAGGGAAAGCAACAGATCCCTTGATCCACGTGACAGGAAGCGTGACACTACTGCTGCAGCTCGGGAGCAAAGCGCACGTGCATGCCCCCACTCGAGACGAGGCCTGACTCCCCTGGGGAGACTCAGAAGCACCCCAAGATCCATGGCAACACTGGAGAGGAATCCTCAGGTTCCGGCCCCGATTCCACACAAGGACTGAGGCCCCCGCATGGACGGGAGAGGAATCCCGAGAGGTCCCCTAGCAACTCGCATGGGGACTGGCCTTTCCTGAGGCCACCAGAGCGGGTCCCTGAGGTCCCCGTCGTAAATCGAGAAGACCTGCCGCAACTCGAGAAAATCCAGGAGGTTCTCCCCTCCAGGCGAGATGAGGCCCATTTTCGCTGAGGCGTCTCGAGGCTGATCACACCTCACCTCTGGAACTTCGAAAGGGTCCTTCACACCCTTGGTGCAAATCAAGAAGTTCCCCGACCTAGCCGTCTCCACTCGAGAGGAATCACGAGGGTCCCGCCCACATCCAGAGGAGCCCCGTTTCCGCCTCGTAGCTCGAGATGAGGTATCCTGTCCCTGCTTCGTCGGGAAAGAGTTCCCGGCGTTCCCGTCGCATCTCAAGAGGAGGCCATCTCAACAGGAACGGCGAGAGGAACTCCAGGGTCGTGCCACCTTTCCAAGAGTCCCCCAGATGTCTCAGTCCATTCCAGAGGAACCTCTATTCCTTCACCGGCTCGTCTTTCATGCCGAGGATCGACTCACACCAAGGTGGCACGTGGCCCAGCCCTGTGGGAAAGCCTCGTGGGAAAGCCTCGAGGGACAGCCTCGAGGGAAAGCCACAGATCCCTTGATCCACCTGACAGGAAGCGTGACACTACTGCTGCAGCTCGGGAGGAAAGCGCACGTGCATGCCCCCACTCGAGACGAAGCCTGACTCCCCTGGGGAGACTCAGAAGCACCCCAAGATCCATGGCAACACTGGAGAGGAATCCTCAGGTTCCGGCCCCGGCTCCACACAAGGACTGAGGCCCCGGCATGGACGGGAGAGGAATCCCGAGAGGTCCCCTAGCAACTCGCATGGGGACTCTCGTTTCCTGAGGCCACCAGAGCGGGTCCCTGAGGTCCCCGTCGTAACTCGAGAAGACCTGCCGCAACTGGATAAAATCCAGGAGGTTCTCCCCTCCAGGCGAGATGAGGCCCATTTCCGCTGAGGCGTCTCGAGGCTGATCACACCTCACCTCTGGAACTTCGAAAGGGTCCTTCACACCCTTGGTGCAAATCAAGAAGTTCCCCGACCTAGCCGTCTCCACTCGAGAGGAATCACGAGGGGTCCCGCCCACATCCATAGGAGCCCCGTTTCCGCCTCGTAGCTCGAGATTAGGGATCCTTTCCCTGCTTCGTCGGGAAAGAGTTCCCGGCGTTCCCGTCGCATCTCAAGAGGAGGCCCTCTCAACAGGAACGGCGAGAGGAACTCCAGGGTCGTGCCACCATTCCAAGAGTCCCCAGATGTCTCAGTCCATTCCAGAGGAACCTCTTTTCCCTTCACCGGCTCGTCTTTCACGCCGAGGATCGACTCCCACCAAGGTGGCACGTGGCACAGCCCTGTGGGAAAGCCTCGTGGGAAAGCCTCGAGGGACAGCCTCGAGGGAAAGCCACAGATCCCTTGATCCACGTGACAGGAAGCGTGACACTACTGCTGCAGCTCGGGAGGAAAGCGCACGTGCATGCCCCCACCGGAGACGAAGGCTGACTCCCCTGGGGAGACTCAGAAGCACCCCAAGATCCATGGCAACACTGGAGAGGAATCCTCAGGTTCCGGCCCCGACTCCACACAAGGACTGAGGCCCCGGCATGGACGGGAGAGGAATCCCGAGAGGTCCCCTAGCAACTCGCATGGGGACTGGCCTTTCCTGAGGCCACCAGAGCGGGTCCCTGAGGTCCCCGTCGTACCTCGAGAAGACCTGCCGCAACTCGAGAAAATCCAGGAGGTTCTCCCCTCCAGGCGAGATGAGGCCCATTTCCGTTGAGGCGTCTCGAGGCTGATCACACCTCACCTCTGGAACTTCGAAAGGGTCCTTCACACCCTTGGTGCAAATCAAGAAGTTCCCCGACATACCCGTCTCCACTCGAGAGGAATCACGAGGGTCCTGCCCACATCCAGGGGAGCCCCGTTTCCGCCTCGTACCTCGAGATGAGGGATCCTTTCCCTGCTTCGTCGGGAAAGAGTTGCCGGCGTTCCCATCGCATCTCAAGAGGAGGCCATCTCAACAGGAACGGCGAGAGGAACTCCAGGGTCGAGCCAGCATTCCAAGAGTCCCCCAGATGTCTCAGTCCATTCCAGAGGAAACTCTTTTCCCTTCACCGGCTCGTCTTTCACGCCGAGGATCGACTCACACCAAGGTGGCACGTGGCACAGCCCTGTGGGAAAGCCTCGTGGGAAAGCCTCGAGGGACAGCCTCGAGGGAAAGCCACAGGTCCCTTGATCCACGTGACAGGAAGCGTGACACTACTGCTGCAGCTCGGGAGGAATCGCACGTGCATGCCCCCACTCGAGACGAGGCCTGACTCCCCTGGGGAGACTCAGAAGCACCCCAAGATCCATGGCAACACTGGAGAGGAATCCTCAGGTTTCGGCCACCACTACACACGAGGACTGAGGCCCCGGCATGGACGGGAGAGGAATCCCGTGAGGTCCCCTAGCAACTCGCATGGGGACTGGCCTTTCCTGAGGCCACCAGAGCGGGTCCCTGAGGTCCCCGTCGTAACTCGAAAAGACCTGCCGCAACTCGAGAAAATCCAGGAGGTTCTCCCCTCCAGGCGAGATGAGGCCCATTTCCGCTGAGGCGTCTCGAGGCTGATCACACCTCCCCTCTGGAACTTCGAAAGGGTCCTTCACACCCTTGGTGCAAATCAAGAAGTTCCCCGACATACCCGTCTCCACTCGAGAGGAATCACGAGGGTCCCGCCCACAACCAGAGGAGCCCCGTTTCCGCCTCGTAGCTCGAGATGAGGGATCCTTTCCCTGCTTTGTCGGGAAAGAGTTCCCGGCGTTCTCGTCGCATCTCAAGAGGAGGCCCTCTCAACAGGAACGGCGAGAGGAACTCCAGGGTCGTGCCACCATTCCAAGAGTCCCCCAGATGTCTCAGTCCATTCCAGAGGAACCTCTTTTCCCTTCACCGGCTCGTCTTTCACGCCGAGGATCGACTCACACCAAGGTGGCACGTGGCACAGCCCTGTGGGAAAGCCTCGTGGGAAAGCCTCGAGGGACAGCCTCGAGGGAAAGCCACAGATCCCTTGATCCACGTGACAGGAAGCGTGACACTACTGCTGCAGCTCGGGAGGAAAGCGCACGTGCATGCCCCCACTGGAGACGAGGCCTGACTCCCCTGGGGAGACTCAGAAGCACCCCAAGGTCCATGGCAACACCGGAGAGGAATCCTCAGGTTCCGGCCCTGACTCCACACAAGGACTGAGGCCCCGGCATGAACGGGAGAGGAATCCCGAGAGGTCCCCTAGCAACTCGCATGGGGACTGGCCTTTCCTGAGGCCACCAGAGCGGGTCCCTGAGGTCCCCGTCGTATCTCGAGAAGACCTGCCGCAACTCGAGAAAATCCAGGAGATTCTCCCCTCCAGGCGAGATGAGGCCCATTTCCGCTGAGGCGTCTCGAGGCTGATCACACCTCACCTCTGGAACTTCGAAAGGGTCCTTCACACCCTTGGTGCAAATCAAGAAGTTCCCCGACCTAGCCGTCTCCACTCGAGAGGAATCACGAGGGTCCCGCCCACATCCAGAGGAGCCCCGTTTCCGCCTCGTAGCTCGAGATGAGGGATCCTTTCCCTGCTTCGTCGGGAAAGAGTTCCCGGCGTTCCCGTCGCATCTCAAGAGGAGGCCCTCTCAACAGGAACGGCGAGAGGAACTCCAGGGTCGTGCCACCATTCCAAGAGTCCCCCAGATGTCTCAGTCCATTCCAGAGGAACCTCTTTTCCCTTCACCGGCTCGTCTTTCACGCCGAGGATCGACTCACACCAAGGTGGCACGTGGCACAGCCCTGTGGGAAAGCCTCGTGGGAAAGCCTCGAGGGACAGCCTCGAGGGAAAGCCACAGATCCCTTGATCCACGTGACAGGAAGCGTGACACTACTGCTGCAGCTCGGGAGGAAAGCGCACGTGCATGCCCCCACTCGAGACGAGGCCTGACTCCCCTGGGGAGACTCAGAAGCACCCCAAGATCCATGGCAACACTGGAGAGGAATCCTCAGGTTCCGGCCCCGACTCCACACAAGGACTGAGGCCCCGGCATGGACGGGAGAGGAATCCCGAGAGGTCCCCTAGCAACTCGCATGGGGACTGGCCTTTCCTGAGGCCACCAGAGCGAGTCCCTGAGGTCCCCGTCGTACCTCGAGAAGACCTGCCGCAACTCGAGAAAATCCAGGAGGTTCTCCCCTCCAGGCGAGATGAGGCCCATTTCCGTTGAGGCGTCTCGAGGCTGATCACACCTCAACTCTGGAACTTCGAAAGGGTCCTTCACACCCTTGGTGCAAATCCAGAAGTTCCCCGACCTAGCCGTCTCCACTCGAGAGGAATCACGAGGGTCCCGCCCACATCCAGAGGAGCCCCGTTTCCGCCTCGTAGCTCGAGATGAGGGATCCTTTCCCTGCTTCGTCGGGAAAGAGTTCCCGGCGTTCCCGTCGCATCTCAAGAGGAGGCCCTCTCAACAGGAACGGCGAGAGGAACTCCAGGGTCGTGCCACCATTCCAAGAGTCCCCCAGATGTCTCAGTCCATTCCAGAGGAACCTCTTTTCCCTTCACCGGCTCGTCTTTCACGCCGAGGATCGACTCACACCAAGGTGGCACGTGGCACAGCCCTGTGGGAAAGCCTCGTGGGAAAGCCTCGAGGGACAGCCTCGAGGGAAAGCCACAGATCCCTTGATCCACGTGACAGGAAGCGTGACACTACTGCTGCAGCTCGGGAGGAAAGCGCACGTGCATGCCCCCACTCGAGACGAGGCCTGACTCTACTGGGGAGACTCAGAAGCACCCCAAGATCCATGGCAACACTGGAGAGGAATCCTCAGGTTCCGGCCCCGACTCCACACAAGGACTGAGGCCGCGGCATGGACGGGAGAGGAATCCCGAGAGGTCCCCTAGCAACTCGCATGGGGACTGGCCTTTCCTGAGGCCACCAGAGCGGGTCCCTGAGGTCCCCGTCGTAACTCGAGAAGACCTGCCGCAACTCGAGAAAATCCAGGACGTTCTCCCCTCCAGGCGAGATGAGGCCCATTTCCGCTGAGGCGTCTCGAGGCTGATCACACCTCCCCTCTGGAACTTCGAAAGGGTCCTTCACACCCTTGGTGCAAATCAAGAAGTTCCCCGACATACCCGTCTCCACTCGAGAGGAATCACGAGGGTCCCGCCCACATCCAGAGGAGCCCCGTTTCCGCCTCGTAGCTCGAGATGAGGGATCCTTTCCCTGCTTCGTCGGGAAAGAGTTCCCGGCTTTCCCGTCGCATCTGAAGAGGAGGCCCTCTCAACAGGAACGGCGAGAGGAACTCCAGGGTCGTGCCACCATTCCAAGAGTCCACCAGATGTCTCAGTCCATTCCAGAGGAACCTCTTTTCCCTTCACCGGCTCGTCTTTCACGCCGAGGATCGACTCCCACCAAGGTGGCACGTGGCACAGCCCTGTGGGAAAGCCTCGTGGGAAAGCCTCGAGGGACAGCCTCGAGGGAAAGCCACAGATCCCTTGATCCACGTGGCAGGAAGAGTGACACTACTGCAGCAGCTCGGGAGGAAAGCGCACGTGCATGCCCCCACTCGAGACGAGGCCTGACTCCCCTGGGGAGACTCAGAAGCACCCCAAGATCCATGGCAACACTGGAGAGGAATCCTCAGGTTCCGGCCCCGACTCCACACAAGGACTGAGGCCCCGGCATGGACGGGAGAGGAATCCCGAGAGGTCCCCTAGCAACTCGCATGGGGACTGGCCTTTCCTGAGGCCACCAGAGCGGGTCCCTGAGGTCCCCGTCGTAACTCGAGAAGACCTGCCGCAACTGGATAAAATCCAGGAGGTTCTCCCCTCCAGGCGAGATGAGGCCCATTTCCGCTGAGGCGTCTCGAGGCTGATCACACCTCACCTCTGGAACTTCGAAAGGATCCTTCACACCCTTGGTGCAAATCAAGAAGTTCCCTGACCTACCCGTCTCCACTCGAGAGGAATCACGAGGGTCCCGCCCACATCCAGAGGAGCCCCGTTTCCGCCTCGTAGCTCGAGATGAGGGATCCTTTCCCTGCTTCGTCGGGAAAGAGTTCCCGGCGTTCCCGTCGCATCTCAAGAGGAGGCCCTCTCAACAGGAACGGCGAGAGGAACTCCAGGGTCGTGCCACCATTCCAAGAGTCCCCCAGATGTCTCAGTCCATTCCAGAGGAACCTCTTTTCCCTTCACCGGCTCGTCTTTCACGCCGAGGATCGACTCACACCAAGGTGGCACGTGGCACAGCCCTGTGGGAAAGCCTCGTGGGAAAGCCTCGAGGGACAGCCTCGAGGGAAAGCCACAGGTCCCTTGATCCACGTGACAGGAAGCGTGACACTACTGCTGCAGCTCGGGAGGAAAGCGCACGTGCATGCCCCCACTCGAGACGAGGCCTGACTCCCCTGGGGAGACTCAGAAGCACCCCAAGATCCATGGCAACACTGGAGAGGAATCCTCAGGTTCCGGCCCCGACTCCACACAAGGACTGAGGCCCCGGCATGGACGGGAGAGGAATCCCGAGAGGCCCCCTAGCAACTCGCATGGGGACTGGCCTTTCCTGAGGCCACCAGAGCGGGTCCCTGAGGTCCCCGTCGTAACTCGAGAAGACCTGCCGCAACTGGATAAAATCCAGGAGGTTCTCCCCTCCAGGCGAGATGAGGCCCATTTCCGCTGAGGCGTCTCGAGGCTGATCACACCTCACCTCTGGAACTTTGAAAGGGTCCTTCACACCCTGGTGCAAATCAAGAAGTTCCCCGACCTAGCCGTCTCCACTCGAGAGGAATCACGAGGGTCCCGCCCACATCCAGAGGAGCCCCGTTTCCGCCTCGTAGCTCGAGATGAGGGATCCTTTCCCTGCTTCGTCGGGAAAGAGTTCCCGGCGTTCCCGTCGCATCTCAAGAGGAGGCCCTCTCAACAGGAGTGGCGAGAGGAACTCCAGGGTCGTTCCACCATTCCAAGAGTCCCCCAGATGTCTCAGTCCATTCCAGAGGAACCTCTTTTCCCTTCACCGGCTCGTCTTTCACGCCGAGGATCGACTCACACCAAGGTGGCACGTGGCACAGACCTGTGGGAAAGCCTCGTGGGAAAGCCTCGAGGGACAGCCTCGAGGGAAAGCCACAGATCCCTTGATCCACGTGACAGGAAGCGTGACACTACTGCTGCAGCTCGGGAGCAAAGCGCACGTGCATGCCCCCACTCGAGACGAGGCCTGCCTCCCCTGGGGAGACTCAGAAGCACCCCAAGATCCATGGCAACACTGGAGAGGAATCCTCAGGTTCCGGCCCCGACTCCTCACAAGGACTGAGGCCCCCGCATGGACGGGAGAGGAATCCCGAGAGGTCACCTAGCAACTCGCATGGGGACTGGCCTTTCCTGAGGCCACCAGAGCGGGTCCCTGAGGTCCCCGTCGTAAATCGAGAAGACCTGCCGCAACTCGAGAAAATCCAGGAGGTTCTCCCCTCCAGGCGAGATGAGGCCCATTTCCGCTGAGGCGTCTCGAGGCTGATCACACCTCACCTCTGGAACTTCGAAAGGGTCCTTCACACCCTTGGTGCAAATCAAGAAGTTCCCCGACCTAGCCGTCTCCACTCGAGAGGAATCACGAGGGTCCCGCCCACATCCAGAGGAGCCCCGTTTCGGCCTCGTAGCTCGAGATGAGGGATCCTGTCCCTGCTTCGTCGGGAAAGAGTTCCCGGCGTTCCCGTCGCATCTCAAGAGGAGGCCCTCTCAACAGGAACGGCGAGAGGAACTCCAGGGTCGTGCCACCTTTACAAGAGTCCCCCAGATGTCTCAGTCCATTCCAGAGGAACCTCTATTCCTTCACCGGCTCGTCTTTCATGCCGAGGATCGACTCACACCAAGGTGGCACGTGGCCCAGCCCTGTGGGAAAGCCTCGTGGGAAAGCCTCGAGGGACAGCTTCGAGGGAAAGCCACAGATCCCTTGATCCACGTGACAGGAAGCGTGACACTACTGCTGCAGCTCGGGAGGAAAGCGCACGTGCATGCCCCCACTCGAGACGAGGCCTGACTCCCCTGGGGAGACTCAGAAGCACCCCAAGATCCATGGCAACACTGGAGAGGAATCCTCAGGTTCCGGCCCCGACTCCACACAAGGACTGAGGCCCGGGCATGGACGGGAGAGGAATCCCGAGAGGTCCCCTAGCAACTCGCATGGGGACTGGCCTTTCCTGAGGCCACCAGAGCGGGTCCCTGAGGTCCCCGTCGTACCTCGAGAAGACCTGCCGCAACTCGAGAAAATCCAGGAGGTTCTCCCCTCCAGGCGAGATGAGGCCCATTTCCGTTGAGGCGTCTCGAGGCTGATCACACCTCACCTCTGGAACTTCGAAAGGGTCCTTCACACCCTTGGTGCAAATCAAGAAGTTCCCCGACATACCCGTCTCCACTCGAGAGGAATCACGAGGGTCCTGCCCACATCCAGGGGAGCCCCGTTTCCGCCTCGTACCTCGAGATGAGGGATCCTTTCCCTGCTTCGTCGGGAAAGAGTTCCCGGCGTTCCCATCGCATCTCAAGAGGAGGCCCTCTCAACAGGAAGGGCGAGAGGAACTCCAGGGTCGAGCCAGCATTCCAAGAGTCCCCCAGATGTCTCAGTCCATTCCAGAGGAACCTCTTTTCCCTTCACCGGCTCGTCTTTCACGCCGAGGATCGACTCACACCAGAGTGGCACGTGGCACAACCCTGTGGGAAAGCCTCGTGGGAAAGCCTCGAGGGACAGCCTCGAGGGAAAGCCACAGGTCCCTTGATCCACGTGACAGGAAGCGTGACACTACTGCTGCAGCTCGGGAGGAAAGCGCACGTGCATGCCCCCACTCGAGACGAGGCCTGACTCCCCTGGGGAGACTCAGAAGCACCCCAAGATCCATGGCAACACTGGAGAGGAATCCTCAGGTTTCGGCCACCACTACACACAAGGACTGAGGCCCCGGCATGGACGGGAGAGGAATCCCGTGAGGTCCCCTAGCAACTCGCATGGGGACTGGCCTGTCCTTAGGCCACCAGAGCGGGTCCCTGAGGTCCCCGTCGTAACTCGAGAAGACCTGCCGCAACTCGAGAAAATCCAGGAGGTTCTCCCCTCCAGGCGAGATGAGGTCCATTTCCGCTGAGGCGTCTCGAGGCTGATCACACCTCACCTCTGGAACTTCGAAAGGGTCCTTCACACCCTTGGTGCAAATCAAGAAGTTCCCCGACATACCCGTCTCCACTCGAGAGGAATCACGAGGGTCCCGCCCACATCCAGAGGAGCCCCGTTTCCGCCTCGTAGCTCGAGATGAGGTGTCCTTTCCCTGCTTCGTCGGGAAAGAGTTCCCGGCGTTCCCGTCGCATCTCAAGAGGAGGCCCTCTCAACAGGAACGGCGAGAGGAACTCCAGGGTCGTGCCACCATTCCAAGAGTCCCCCAGATGTCTCAGTCCATTCCAGAGGAACCTCTTTTCCCTTCACCGGCTCGTCTTTCACGCCGAGGATCGACTCACACCATGGTGGCACGTGGCACAGCCCTGTGGGAAAGCCTCGTGGGAAAGCCTCGAGGGACAGCCTCGAGGGAAAGCCACAGATCCCTTGATCCACGTGACGGGAAGCGTGACACTACTGCTGCAGCTCGGGAGGAAAGCGCACGTGCATGCCCCCACTCGAGACGAGGCCTGACTCCCCTGGGGAGACTCAGAAGCACCCCGAGATCCATGGCAACACTGGAGAGGAATCCTCAGGTTCCGGCCCCGACTCCACACAAGGACTGAGGCCCCGGCATGGACGGGAGAGGAATCCCGAGAGGTCCCCTAGCAACTCGCATGGGGACTGGCCTTTCCTGAGGCCACCAGAGCGGGTCCCTGAGGTCCCCGTCGTAACTCGAGAAGACCTGCCGCAACTCGAGAAAATCCAGGAGGTTCTCCCCTCCAGGCGAGATGAGGCCCATTTCCGCTGAGGCGTCTCGAGGCTGATCACACCTCACCTCTGGAACTTCGAAAGGGTCCTTCACACCCTTGGTGCAAATCAAGAAGTTCCCCGACCTAGCCGTCTCCACTCGAGAGGAATCACGAGGGTCCCGCCCACATCCAGAGGAGCCCCGTTTCGGCCTCGTAGCTCGAGATGAGGGATCCTGTCCCTGCTTCGTCGGGAAAGAGTTCCCGGCGTTCCCGTCGCATCTCAAGAGGAGGCCCTCTCAACAGGAACGGCGAGAGGAACTCCAGGGTCGTGCCACCTTTACAAGAGTCCCCCAGATGTCTCAGTCCATTCCAGAGGAACCTCTATTCCTTCACCGGCTCGTCTTTCATGCCGAGGATCGACTCACACCAAGGTGGCACGTGGCCCAGCCCTGTGGGAAAGCCTCGTGGGAAAGCCTCGAGGGACAGCTTCGAGGGAAAGCCACAGATCCCTTGATCCACGTGACAGGAAGCGTGACACTACTGCTGCAGCTCGGGAGGAAAGCGCACGTGCATGCCCCCACTCGAGACGAGGCCTGACTCCCCTGGGGAGACTCAGAAGCACCCCAAGATCCATGGCAACACTGGAGAGGAATCCTCAGGTTCCGGCCCCGACTCCACACAAGGACTGAGGCCCCGGCATGGACGGGAGAGGAATCCCGAGAGGTCCCCTAGCAACTCGCATGGGGACTGGCCTTTCCTGAGGCCACCAGAGCGGGTCCCTGAGGTCCCCGTCGTACCTCGAGAAGACCTGCCGCAACTCGAGAAAATCCAGGAGGTTCTCCCCTCCAGGCGAGATGAGGCCCATTTCCGTTGAGGCGTCTCGAGGCTGATCACACCTCACCTCTGGAACTTCGAAAGGGTCCTTCACACCCTTGGTGCAAATCAAGAAGTTCCCCGACATACCCGTCTCCACTCGAGAGGAATCACGAGGGTCCTGCCCACATCCAGGGGAGCCCCGTTTCCGCCTCGTACCTCGAGATGAGGGATCCTTTCCCTGCTTCGTCGGGAAAGAGTTCCCGGCGTTCCCATCGCATCTCAAGAGGAGGCCCTCTCAACAGGAAGGGCGAGAGGAACTCCAGGGTCGAGCCAGCATTCCAAGAGTCCCCCAGATGTCTCAGTCCATTCCAGAGGAACCTCTTTTCCCTTCACCGGCTCGTCTTTCACGCCGAGAATCGACTCACACCAAAGTGGCACGTGGCACAACCCTGTGGGAAAGCCTCGTGGGAAAGCCTCGAGGGACAGCCTCGAGGGAATGCCACAGGTCCCTTGATCCACGTGACAGGAAGCGTGACACTACTGCTGCAGCTCGGGAGGAAAGCGCACGTGCATGCCCCCACTCGAGACGAGGCCTGACTCCCCTGGGGAGACTCAGAAGCACCCCAAGATCCATGGCAACACTGGAGAGGAATCCTCAGGTTCCGGCCCCGGCTCCACACAAGGCCTGAGGCCCCGGCATGGACGGGAGAGGAATCCCGAGAGGCCCCCTAGCAACTCGCATGGGGACTGGCCTTTCCTGAGGCCACCAGAGCGGGTCCCTGAGGTCCCCGTCGTAACTCGAGAAGACCTGCCGCAACTGGATAAAATCGAGGAGGTTCTCCCCTCCAGGCGAGATGAGGCCCATTTCCACTGAGGCGTCTCGAGGCTGATCACACCTCACCTCTGGAACTTTGAAAGGGTCCTTCACACCCTGGTGCAAATCAAGAAGTTCCCCGACCTAGCCGTCTCCACTCGAGAGGAATCACGAGGGTCCCGCCCACATCCAGAGGAGCCCCGTTTCCGCCTCGTAGCTCGAGATGAGGGATCCTTTCCCTGCTTCGTCGGGAAAGAGTTCCCGGCGTTCCTGTCGCATCTCAAGAGGAGGCCCTCTCAACAGGAGTGGCGAGAGGAACTCCAGGGTCGTTCCACCATTCCAAGAGTCCCCCAGATGTCTCATTCCATTCCAGAGGAACCTCTTTTCCCTTCACCGGCTCGTCTTTCACGCCGAGGATCGACTCACACCAAGGTGGCACGTGGCACAGACCTGTGGGAAAGCCTCGTGGGAAAGCCTCGAGGGACAGCCTCGAGGGAAAGCCACAGATCCCTTGATCCACGTGACAGGAAGCGTGACACTACTGCTGCAGCTCGGGAGCAAAGCGCACGTGCATGCCCCCACTCGAGACGAGGCCTGACTCCCCTGGGGAGACTCAGAAGCACCCCAAGATCCATGGCAACACTGGAGAGGAATCCTCAGGTTCCGGCCCCGACTCCACACAAGGACTGAGGCCCCCGCATGGACGGGAGAGGAATCCCGAGAGGTCACCTAGCAACTCGCATGGGGACTGGCCTTTCCTGAGGCCACCAGAGCGGGTCCCTGAGGTCCCCGTCGTAAATCGAGAAGACCTGCCGCAACTCGAGAAAATCCAGGAGGTTCTCCCCTCCAGGCGAGATGAGGCCCATTTCCGCTGAGGCGTCTCGAGGCTGATCACACCTCACCTCTGGAACTTCGAAAGGGTCCTTCACACCCTTGGTGCAAATCAAGAAGTTCCCCGACATACCCGTCTCCACTCGAGAGGAATCACGAGGGTCCTGCCCACATCCAGGGGAGCCCCGTTTCCGCCTCGTACCTCGAGATGAGGGATCCTTTCCCTGCTTCGTCGGGAAAGAGTTCCCGGCGTTCCCATCGCATCTCAAGAGGAGGCCCTCTCAACAGGAAGGGCGAGAGGAACTCCAGGGTCGAGCCAGCATTCCAAGAGTCCCCCAGATGTCTCAGTCCATTCCAGAGGAACCTCTTTTCCCTTCACCGGCTCGTCTTTCACGCCGAGAATCGACTCACACCAAAGTGGCACGTGGCACAACCCTGTGGGAAAGCCTCGTGGGAAAGCCTCGAGGGACAGCCTCGAGGGAAAGCCACAGGTCCCTTGATCCACGTGACAGGAAGCGTGACACTACTGCTGCAGCTCGGGAGGAAAGCGCACGTGCATGCCCCCACTCGAGACGAGGCCTGACTCCCCTGGGGAGACTCAGAAGCACCCCAAGATCCATGGCAACACTGGAGAGGAATCCTCAGGTTCCGGCCCCGGCTCCACACAAGGCCTGAGGCCCCGGCATGGACGGGAGAGGAATCCCGAGAGGCCCCCTAGCAACTCGCATGGGGACTGGCCTTTCCTGAGGCCACCAGAGCGGGTCCCTGAGGTCCCCGTCGTAACTCGAGAAGACCTGCCGCAACTGGATAAAATCGAGGAGGTTCTCCCCTCCAGGCGAGATGAGGCCCATTTCCACTGAGGCGTCTCGAGGCTGATCACACCTCACCTCTGGAACTTTGAAAGGGTCCTTCACACCCTGGTGCAAATCAAGAAGTTCCCCGACCTAGCCGTCTCCACTCGAGAGGAATCACGAGGGTCCCGCCCACATCCAGAGGAGCCCCGTTTCCGCCTCGTAGCTCGAGATGAGGGATCCTTTCCCTGCTTCGTCGGGAAAGAGTTCCCGGCGTTCCTGTCGCATCTCAAGAGGAGGCCCTCTCAACAGGAGTGGCGAGAGGAACTCCAGGGTCGTTCCACCATTCCAAGAGTCCCCCAGATGTCTCATTCCATTCCAGAGGAACCTCTTTTCCCTTCACCGGCTCGTCTTTCACGCCGAGGATCGACTCACACCAAGGTGGCACGTGGCACAGACCTGTGGGAAAGCCTCGTGGGAAAGCCTCGAGGGACAGCCTCGAGGGAAAGCCACAGATCCCTTGATCCACGTGACAGGAAGCGTGACACTACTGCTGCAGCTCGGGAGCAAAGCGCACGTGCATGCCCCCACTCGAGACGAGGCCTGACTCCCCTGGGGAGACTCAGAAGCACCCCAAGATCCATGGCAACACTGGAGAGGAATCCTCAGGTTCCGGCCCCGACTCCACACAAGGACTGAGGCCCCCGCATGGACGGGAGAGGAATCCCGAGAGGTCACCTAGCAACTCGCATGGGGACTGGCCTTTCCTGAGGCCACCAGAGCGGGTCCCTGAGGTCCCCGTCGTAAATCGAGAAGACCTGCCGCAACTCGAGAAAATCCAGGAGGTTCTCCCCTCCAGGCGAGATGAGGCCCATTTCCGCTGAGGCGTCTCGAGGCTGATCACACCTCACCTCTGGAACTTCGAAAGGGTCCTTCACACCCTTGGTGCAAATCAAGAAGTTCCCCGACCTAGCCGTCTCCACTCGAGAGGAATCACGAGGGTCCCGCCCACATCCAGAGGAGCCCCGTTTCGGCCTCGTAGCTCGAGATGAGGGATCCTGTCCCTGCTTCGTCGGGAAAGAGTTCCCGGCGTTCCCGTCGCATCTCAAGAGGAGGCCCTCTCAACAGGAACGGCGAGAGGAACTCCAGGGTCGTGCCACCTTTCCAAGAGTCCCCCAGATGTCTCAGTCCATTCCAGAGGAACCTCTATTCCTTCACCGGCTCGTCTTTCATGCCGAGGATCGACTCACACCAAGGTGGCACGTGGCCCAGCCCTGTGGGAAAGCCTCGTGGGAAAGCCTCGAGGGACAGCTTCGAGGGAAAGCCACAGATCCCTTGATCCACGTGACAGGAAGCGTGACACTACTGCTGCAGCTCGGGAGGAAAGCGCACGTGCATGCCCCCACTCGAGACGAGGCCTGACTCCCCTGGGGAGACTCAGAAGCACCCCAAGATCCATGGCAACACTGGAGAGGAATCCTCAGGTTCCGGCCCCGACTCCACACAAGGACTGAGGCCCCGGCATGGACGGGAGAGGAATCCCGAGAGGTCCCCTAGCAACTCGCATGGGGACTGGCCTTTCCTGAGGCCACCAGAGCGGGTCCCTGAGGTCCCCGTCGTACCTCGAGAAGACCTGCCGCAACTCGAGAAAATCCATGAGGTTCTCCCCTCCAGGCGAGATGAGGCCCATTTCCGTTGAGGCGTCTCGAGGCTGATCACACCTCACCTCTGGAACTTCGAAAGGGTCCTTCACACCCTTGGTGCAAATCAAGAAGTTCCCCGACATACCCGTCTCCACTCGAGAGGAATCACGAGGGTCCTGCCCACATCCAGGGGAGCCCCGTTTCCGCCTCGTACCTCGAGATGAGGGATCCTTTCCCTGCTTCGTCGGGAAAGAGTTCCCGGCGTTCCCATCGCATCTCAAGAGGAGGCCCTCTCAACAGGAAGGGCGAGAGGAACTCCAGGGTCGAGCCAGCATTCCAAGAGTCCCCCAGATGTCTCAGTCCATTCCAGAGGAACCTCTTTTCCCTTTACCGGCTCGTCTTTCACGCCGAGGATCGACTCACACCAAAGTGGCACGTGGCACAACCCTGTGGGAAAGCCTCGTGGGAAAGCCTCGAGGGACAGCCTCGAGGGAAAGCCACAGGTCCCTTGATCCACGTGACAGGAAGCGTGACACTACTGCTGCAGCTCGGGAGGAAAGCGCACGTGCATGCCCCCACTCGAGACGAGGCCTGACTCCCCTGGGGAGACTCAGAAGCACCCCAAGATCCATGGCAACACTGGAGAGGAATCCTCAGGTTTCGGCCACCACTACACACAAGGACTGAGGCCCCGGCATGGACGGGAGAGGAATCCCGAGAGGTCCCCTAGCAACTCGCATGGGGAATGGCCTGTCCTTAGGCCACCAGAGCGGGTCCCTGAGGTCCCCGTCGTAACTCGAGAAGACCTGCCGCAACTCGAGAAAATCCAGGAGGTTCTCCCCTCCAGGCGAGATGAGGTCCATTTCCGCTGAGGCGTCTCGAGGCTGATCACACCTCACCTCTGGAACTTCGAAAGGGTCCTTCACACCCTTGGTGCAAATCAAGAAGTTCCCCGACATACCCGTCTCCACTCGAGAGGAATCACGAGGGTCCCGCCCACATCCAGAGGAGCCCCGTTTCCGCCTCGTAGCTCGAGATGAGGGATCCTTTCCCTGCTTCGTCGGGAAAGAGTTCCCGGCGTTCCCGTCGCATCTCAAGAGGAGGCCCTCTCAACAGGAACGGCGAGAGGAACTCCAGGGTCGTGCCACCATTCCAAGAGTCCCCCAGATGTCTCAGTCCATTCCAGAGGAACCTCTTTTCCCTTCACCGGCTCGTCTTTCACGCCGAGGATCGACTCACACCATGGTGGCACGTGGCACAGCCCTGTGGTAAAGCCTCGTGGGAAAGCCTCGAGGGACAGCCTCGAGGGAAAGCCACAGATCCCTTGATCCACGTGACGGGAAGCGTGACACTACTGCTGCAGCTCGGGAGGAAAGCGCACGTGCATGCCCCCACTCGAGACGAGGCCTGACTCCCCTGGGGAGACTCAGAAGCACCCCGAGATCCATGGCAACACTGGAGAGGAATCCTCAGGTTCCGGCCCCGACTCCACACAAGGACTGAGGCCCCGGCATGGACGGGAGAGGAATCCCGAGAGGTCCCCTAGCAACTCGCATGGGGACTGGCCTTTCCTGAGGCCACCAGAGCGGGTCCCTGAGGTCCCCGTCGTACCTCGAGAAGACCTGCCGCAACTCGAGAAAATCCAGGAGGTTCTCCCCTCCAGGCGAGATGAGGCCCATTTCCGTTGAGGCGTCTCGAGGCTGATCACACCTCACCTCTGGAACTTCGAAAGGGTCCTTCACACCCTTGGTGCAAATCAAGAAGTTCCCCGACATACCCGTCTCCACTCGAGAGGAATCACGAGGGTCCTGCCACATCCAGGGGAGCCCCGTTTCCGCCTCGTACCTCGAGATGAGGGATCCTTTCCCTGCTTCGTCGGGAAAGAGTTCCCGGCGTTCCCATCGCATCTCAAGAGGAGGCCCTCTCAACAGGAACGGCGAGAGGAACTCCAGGGTCGTGCCACCTTTCCAAGAGTCCCCCAGATGTCTCAGTCCATTCCAGAGGAACCTCTATTCCTTCACCGGCTCGTCTTTCATGCCGAGGATCGACTCACACCAAGGTGGCACGTGGCCCAGCCCTGTGGGAAAGCCTCGTGGGAAAGCCTCGAGGGACAGCTTCGAGGGAAAGCCACAGATCCCTTGATCCACGTGACAGGAAGCGTGACACTACTGCTGCAGCTCGGGAGGAAAGCGCACGTGCATGCCCCCACTCGAGACGAGGCCTGACTCCCCTGGGGAGACTCAGAATCACCCCAAGATCCATGGCTACACTGGAGAGGAATCCTCAGGTTCCGGCCCCGACTCCACACAAGGACTGAGGCCCCGGCATGGACGGGAGAGGAATCCCGAGAGGTCCCCTAGCAACTCGCATGGGGACTGGCCTTTCCTGAGGCCACCAGAGCGGGTCCCTGAGGTCCCCGTCGTACCTCGAGAAGACCTGCCGCAACTCGAGAAAATCCAGGAGGTTCTCCCCTCCAGGCGAGATGAGGCCCATTTCCGTTGAGGCGTCTCGAGGCTGATCACACCTCACCTCTGGAACTTCGAAAGGGTCCTTCACACCCTTGGTGCAAATCAAGAAGTTCCCCGACATACCCGTCTCCACTCGAGAGGAATCACGAGGGTCCTGCCCACATCCAGGGGAGCCCCGTTTCCGCCTCGTACCTCGAGATGAGGGATCCTTTCCCTGCTTCGTCGGGAAAGAGTTCCCGGCGTTCCCATCGCATCTCAAGAGGAGGCCCTCTCAACAGGAAGGGCGAGAGGAACTCCAGGGTCGAGCCAGCATTCCAAGAGTCCCCCAGATGTCTCAGTCCATTCCAGAGGAACCTCTTTTCCCTTCACCGGCTCGTCTTTCACGCCGAGGATCGACTCACACCAAAGTGGCACGTGGCACAACCCTGTGGGAAAGCCTCGTGGGAAAGCCTCGAGGGACAGCCTCGAGGGAAAGCCACAGGTCCCTTGATCCACGTGACAGGAAGCGTGACACTACTGCTGCAGCTCGGGAGGAAAGCGCACGTGCATGCCCCCACTCGAGACGAGGCCTGACTCCCCTGGGGAGACTCAGAAGCACCCCAAGATCCATGGCAACACTGGAGAGGAATCCTCAGGTTTCGGCCACCACTACACACAAGGACTGAGGCCCCGGCATGGACGGGAGAGGAATCCCGTGAGGTCCACTAGCAACTCGCATGGGGAATGGCCTGTCCTTAGGCCACCAGAGCGGGTCCCTGAGGTCCCCGTCGTAACTCGAGAAGACCTGCCGCAACTCGAGAAAATCCAGGAGGTTCTCCCCTCCAGGCGAGATGAGGCCCATTTCCGCTGAGGCGTCTCGAGGCTGATCACACCTCACCTCTGGAACTTCGAAAGGGTCCTTCACACCCTTGGTGCAAATCAAGAAGTTCCCCGACATACCCGTCTCCACTCGAGAGGAATCACGAGGGTCCCGCCCACATCCAGAGGAGCCCCGTTTCCGCCTCGTAGCTCGAGATGAGGGATCCTTTCCCTGCTTCGTCGGGAAAGAGTTCCCGGCGTTCCCGTCGCATCTCAAGAGGAGGCCCTCTCAACAGGAACGGCGAGAGGAACTCCAGGGTCGTGCCACCATTCCAAGAGTCCCCCAGATGTCTCAGTCAATTCCAGAGGAACCTCTTTTCCCTTCACCGGCTCGTCTTTCACGCCGAGGATCGACTCCCACCAAGGTGGCACGTGGCACAGTCCTGTGGGAAAGCCTCGTGGGAAAGCCTCGAGGGACAGCCTCGAGGGAAAGCCACAGATCCCTTGATCCACGTGACAGGAAGCGTGACACTACTGCTGCAGCTCGGGAGGAAAGCGCACGTGCATGCCCCCACCGGAGACGAGGGCTGACTCCCCTGAGGAAACTCAGAAGCACCCCAAGATCCATGGCAACACTGGAGAGGAATCCTCAGGTTCCGGCCCCGACTCCACACAAGGACTGAGGCCCCGGCATGGACGGGAGAGGAATCCCGAGAGGTCCCCTAGCAACTCGCATGGGGACTGGCCTTTCCTGAGGCCACCAGAGCGGGTCCCTGAGGTCCCCGTCGTACCTCGAGAAGACCTGCCGCAACTCGAGAAAATCCAGGAGGTTCTCCCCTCCAGGCGAGATGAGGCCCATTTCCGTTGAGGCGTCTCGAGGCTGATCACACCTCACCTCTGGAACTTCGAAAGGGTCCTTCACACCCTTGGTGCAAATCAAGAAGTTCCCCGACATACCCGTCTCCACTCGAGAGGAATCACGAGGGTCCTGCCACATCCAGGGGAGCCCCGTTTCCGCCTCGTACCTCGAGATGAGGGATCCTTTCCCTGCTTCGTCGGGAAAGAGTTCCCGGCGTTCCCATCGCATCTCAAGAGGAGGCCCTCTCAACAGGAACGGCGAGAGGAACTCCAGGGTCGTGCCACCTTTCCAAGAGTCCCCCAGATGTCTCAGTCCATTCCAGAGGAACCTCTATTCCTTCACCGGCTCGTCTTTCATGCCGAGGATCGACTCACACCAAGGTGGCACGTGGCCCAGCCCTGTGGGAAAGCCTCGTGGGAAAGCCTCGAGGGACAGCTTCGAGGGAAAGCCACAGATCCCTTGATCCACGTGACAGGAAGCGTGACACTACTGCTGCAGCTCGGGAGGAAAGCGCACGTGCATGCCCCCACTCGAGACGAGGCCTGACTCCCCTGGGGAGACTCAGAATCACCCCAAGATCCATGGCTACACTGGAGAGGAATCCTCAGGTTCCGGCCCCGACTCCACACAAGGACTGAGGCCCCGGCATGGACGGGAGAGGAATCCCGAGAGGTCCCCTAGCAACTCGCATGGGGACTGGCCTTTCCTGAGGCCACCAGAGCGGGTCCCTGAGGTCCCCGTCGTACCTCGAGAAGACCTGCCGCAACTCGAGAAAATCCAGGAGGTTCTCCCCTCCAGGCGAGATGAGGCCCATTTCCGTTGAGGCGTCTCGAGGCTGATCACACCTCACCTCTGGAACTTCGAAAGGGTCCTTCACACCCTTGGTGCAAATCAAGAAGTTCCCCGACATACCCGTCTCCACTCGAGAGGAATCACGAGGGTCCTGCCCACATCCAGGGGAGCCCCGTTTCCGCCTCGTACCTCGAGATGAGGGATCCTTTCCCTGCTTCGTCGGGAAAGAGTTCCCGGCGTTCCCATCGCATCTCAAGAGGAGGCCCTCTCAACAGGAAGGGCGAGAGGAACTCCAGGGTCGAGCCAGCATTCCAAGAGTCCCCCAGATGTCTCAGTCCATTCCAGAGGAACCTCTTTTCCCTTCACCGGCTCGTCTTTCACGCCGAGGATCGACTCACACCAAAGTGGCACGTGGCACAACCCTGTGGGAAAGCCTCGTGGGAAAGCCTCGAGGGACAGCCTCGAGGGAAAGCCACAGGTCCCTTGATCCACGTGACAGGAAGCGTGACACTACTGCTGCAGCTCGGGAGGAAAGCGCACGTGCATGCCCCCACTCGAGACGAGGCCTGACTCCCCTGGGGAGACTCAGAAGCACCCCAAGATCCATGGCAACACTGGAGAGGAATCCTCAGGTTTCGGCCACCACTACACACAAGGACTGAGGCCCCGGCATGGACGGGAGAGGAATCCCGTGAGGTCCACTAGCAACTCGCATGGGGAATGGCCTGTCCTTAGGCCACCAGAGCGGGTCCCTGAGGTCCCCGTCGTAACTCGAGAAGACCTGCCGCAACTCGAGAAAATCCAGGAGGTTCTCCCCTCCAGGCGAGATGAGGCCCATTTCCGCTGAGGCGTCTCGAGGCTGATCACACCTCACCTCTGGAACTTCGAAAGGGTCCTTCACACCCTTGGTGCAAATCAAGAAGTTCCCCGACATACCCGTCTCCACTCGAGAGGAATCACGAGGGTCCCGCCCACATCCAGAGGAGCCCCGTTTCCGCCTCGTAGCTCGAGATGAGGGATCCTTTCCCTGCTTCGTCGGGAAAGAGTTCCCGGCGTTCCCGTCGCATCTCAAGAGGAGGCCCTCTCAACAGGAACGGCGAGAGGAACTCCAGGGTCGTGCCACCATTCCAAGAGTCCCCCAGATGTCTCAGTCAATTCCAGAGGAACCTCTTTTCCCTTCACCGGCTCGTCTTTCACGCCGAGGATCGACTCCCACCAAGGTGGCACGTGGCACAGTCCTGTGGGAAAGCCTCGTGGGAAAGCCTCGAGGGACAGCCTCGAGGGAAAGCCACAGATCCCTTGATCCACGTGACAGGAAGCGTGACACTACTGCTGCAGCTCGGGAGGAAAGCGCACGTGCATGCCCCCACCGGAGACGAGGGCTGACTCCCCTGAGGAGACTCAGAAGCACCCCAAGATCCATGGCAACACTGGAGAGGAATCCTCAGGTTCCGGCCCCGACTCCACACAAGGACTGAGGCCCCGGCATGGACGGGAGAGGAATCCCGAGAGGTCCCCTAGCAACTCGCATGGGGACTGGCCTTTCCTGAGGCCACCAGAGCGGGTCCCTGAGGTCCCCGTCGTACCTCGAGAAGACCTGCCGCAACTCGAGAAAATCCAGGAGGTTCTCCCCTCCAGGCGAGATGAGGCCCATTTCCGTTGAGGCGTCTCGAGGCTGATCACACCTCACCTCTGGAACTTCGAAAGGGTCCTTCACACCCTTGGTGCAAATCAAGAAGTTCCCCGACATACCCGTCTCCACTCGAGAGGAATCACGAGGGTCCTGCCACATCCAGGGGAGCCCCGTTTCCGCCTCGTACCTCGAGATGAGGGATCCTTTCCCTGCTTCGTCGGGAAAGAGTTCCCGGCGTTCCCATCGCATCTCAAGAGGAGGCCCTCTCAACAGGAACGGCGAGAGGAACTCCAGGGTCGTGCCACCTTTCCAAGAGTCCCCCAGATGTCTCAGTCCATTCCAGAGGAACCTCTATTCCTTCACCGGCTCGTCTTTCATGCCGAGGATCGACTCACACC